>NW_027362765.1:625091016-625737682 GCF_046119375.1 Phyllobates terribilis
TATTGCCAATTATCAAGACACCCTCAATAAAGGAGTGGTTCTACAGGTGGGGACCACAGACCAATCTCAGTACCAATGCTTTCTGGCTGATGTTTTGGTCACTTTTGAATGTTGGTTGTGCTTTCACACTCATTGTAGCATGAGACGTACTCTACAACCCACAGAAGTTCCTCAGGTAGTGCAGCTCATCCAGGATGGCACATCAATGCGAGCTGTGGCAAGAAGGTTTGCTGTGTCTGTCAGCGTAGTGTCCAGAGGCTGGAGGCGCTACCAGGAGACAGGCCAGTACACCAGGAGACGTGGAGGGGGCCGTAGGAGGGCAACAAACCAGCAGCAGGACCACTACCTCCGCCTTTGTGCAAGGAGGAACAGGGGCACTGCCAGAGCCCTGCAAAATGACCTCCAGCAGGCCACAAATGTGCATGTGTCTGCACAAACGGTTAGAAACCGACTCCATGAGGGTGGTATGAGGACCCGACGTCCACAGATGGGGGTTGTGCTCACAGCCCAACACCGTGCAGGACGCTTGGCATTTGCCACAGAACAACATGATTAGCAAAGTGGCCACTGGCGCCCTGTGCTCTTCACAGATGAAAGCAGGTTCACACTGAGCACATGTGACAAAGCTGTGATATTTCTATTGTATCAAACTAAGCCCGTGTGTGATCGTAGTGCAGAACTGGAATAAGCCTTCTATGGTAAACATTCATAAGGCCGATCATCAGCTAACGTGTTCTCTCTCCCGCAGGTGCACAGCTTTTTGATGGTTCATGCCATTTCATTGATTCTCAGACACTCCAGTCTCTACACCACTGTCAGCTCCGCCTCAGTAACCTTACAATTGTCTTGAACTGTTTTAGGAAAGAGGCCAAAGAGCTTACAAAACAAGGTACACAAAGGTCTACCTAACGCATCTGTGTTTTGTTTTTCTTTGTTTTTTCATAACAACTCTAATTATAATAATATAAACAAGCTAGAATTTTAAGTTTGCCTATTATTACGAAATCTAAAACTTATAAAAACTATCGACTGATGAAACAAATGGGAATTTGTTCGGTTTTGAGAGCAGTGACCACTCAGCAGTGAGTGTCTGTTGCTGGATTTGCAAGTGGAGTCAGAGGCCGGGCAGTCACAGCTGAAGTGCTACAATGCAGTGCTGAGCTGCCACCATCCTTTCAGATCCAAACTTCTTACATGTCAGCAGGTTTCTCAATCAGTATGAACATTTGAATTAGTTTGTGATTAGGACAAAATGCTAAGAACCCTACAAAAACGTAACTTTTTCTACATAGACCCTTTCCCTCACCATGGGGTGCATTTCATTGAGTTTTTCTAGTACCCAGAAGTTAAGGAAATCAAGTTGACAATTATTCTTCTTGGCTTCTACCCAGTCTAATGCAGTTTTCATTTGTCAGCGGATTTTTGCCTAGGCAGTATCATCAAATAAGTAATGTGTATCAAATACAGCAAAATATTTTAACGTGTTTCCTACATTATTTGACTTAAACATTTCCTATTTTCCTTCATTAGGATTAGTTAACTTAACCAATAAGCTTTCAGTGACCAAGCTCTTAAGTCACTATGCCTCTGTAGTCCTTTGGTTTTGTCGTTGTGGTCTTCTGCCAGATAACCCAGGTAAGGGCTTGCTCCCACTTGCTGTTCAATCCAATAAAAAAATCAGATTGCACTCACCCCAATGTTACCCTATGGTGTAGCTCACATCTGCGATTATTTTCTCATGCGAAAACGATTGTACCCGAGAATTGGATTGTACGCGCCCATATAAGTCTATGGGTGCGTGTGAAACATCACACTGCACTTGGATATCACCCGAGTGCAGTGCGATTCCCGCCGGCAACAGGAGATGGAGAAATGACTTTCTCCGTCCCCTCTCCAGCTGTGCTGCGATCCCCTCATGCGAGAGAATCCGGGCACTGACACTCGGCTCACGCTCCCAGCAGAGCAGGAGCCCACACTCATTAGCATTTCTCATCTGATGCCATAAGCTAGTGGGACCCCGGCATAAACCTTCAGGCAGAAAACATCTCCAATGCACAGCCTTTTTGGGTCCGAGAACAACATGGTCTGATCGAACCAACTCCATGGCCTGCAATAGTACTAAAGACTTACCTTCTGAGACATTTACTTTATATTGAAAGTATGTGCCGTAAATAACAACTAGTTGCTGGATCAATTTATAGAGCTCCCACTCGTGAGGAAAATAGAGGTACCATTCTAATTGGTTTGCTGACCAGAAAGTAAGAGACCATGCATTCAGCTCTATACATTGTAGTATACAGTACAGACCAAAAGTTTGGACACACTTTCTCATTGAAAGATTTTTCTGTATTTTCAGGACTATGAAAATTGTACATTCACACTGAAGGCATCAAACTATGAATTAACACATGTGGAATTATATACTTAACAAAAAAGTGTGAAACAACTGAAAATATGTCTTATATTCTAGGTTCTTCAAAGTAGCCACCTTTTGCTTTGATGACTGCTTTGCACACTCTTGGCATTCTCTTGATGAGTTTCAAGAGGTAGTCACCGGAAATGGTCTTCCAACAATCTTGAAGGAGTTCCCAGAGATGCTTAGCACTTGTTGGCCCTTGTTGCGGTCCAGCTCACCCCAAACCATCTCGATTGGGTTCAGGTCTGGTGACTGTGGAGGCCAGGTCATCTGGCGTAGCACCCCATCACTCTCCTTCTTGGTCAAATAACCCTTACACAGCCTGGAGATGTGTTTGGGGTCATTGTCCTGTTGGTGCCTTCAGTGTGAATGGACAATTTTCATAGTCATGAAAATACAGAAAAATCTTTCAATGAGAAGGTGTGTCCAAACTTTTGGTCTGTACTGTATGTAGGACACTGAAACAGTTTAGTGTTTCCCTTCTCCCATCATCTACAATGCATATAAGGGCCATTCACGCATGTGACATTTCTTCATCTGATCTACTCCTTTCTGTGCTACAGGAATCAGGATTCGCACATTCTGCCACAATACGGCTCCCCCAGAAATGACCCCACAGCACACCATAATTACCTTCCCTTTCAGTGCTATGCCTCGCTGGTCTTCTCCATGACATATAAAATACATATGACCAAGCACATGGTTGAGGGCACACAGAAGGGTATCCTGGGCCACAGATTATGCACTTTTGATCTAGAGCAAGAATTTTTTTTTTAAAATTAGCAAATGGCCTTGTTGGATAGGTCATCAAATTTGTTGTGACCGAACAACCCCCTTAACTAATAAATGTTTTGCTGCAATTGTCACTATTTCCTTGACCAAAACAAAATGAATGTACTTTTTGTTTTTCATTTTGCTATATACTTGTTTATTCTCCCTTTTTTTTCCTTGTTCATTCTGTCAGATGGAGCCGTGCAGTTGACCAGGCCATACTACAGTTATCAACTGGTTCAGCACTACTATGCTGAGCGTCGGAAAAAGTTGGAGCATTTGTCTAGGTAGTGAAAATGTTGCTCTGTTTTCTGTAATACGGACTTCAGTTCCCTACCACTTTTTCTAGTCAGTTTGTCAGAAATCCCTATTGGAGCTCATTCAGACGTCCATAAAAACTGTCTGAGATGGAACTGCAATGCACATTCTGGCCACTGCTCTCCAGACTCGAGAGTGACCGGCTCATAGAAATACATGAAGCTGTCACGCTTGGGTCTGGAGACCCGCAGCCAGTCTGTGCATTAGCGTCTGTGCTTAGACGTCTGAATAAGCCCTTTGCTGATGGTGTTTTTTTTTTTTTTTCCCTTGACACAAAATTGAAAAATATAAAGGAAAGAGTCTTGCTCCTTTTATTGGATTTATTCCCCAAAAATTGCATGCTAGGTAACACATTCATCCTTCTCCATCACCCCATTTCTGCCGCATGAAAGTGCACACGTTTTAGTTGGAGCAGAGAGCTTTTGGTGTAAATGCCATCATTGGGACCGGATTGGATTAGGTTCTTCTGTATAGATCAGAGGCTGTTAATTGCTGTCCGACCTACATGTTACTTTGTGCTGCTGGAAAGCCACAATTACAAGGTTCTAGAAGCGCTGGAGTGTCCAGGTCTGACCGTATATAAATGACTCTGGGCTGAATACTTATTGACAACATCCAAATCTGAGACTGTTAAGGGGGAGAAAAAAAGTAACATTTAATTAAATATAAGAAAGCATTTTAAATTTGTAAATGTATATGGCCATGATAACAGATGAATAAAACTTCTCAGACATTTTCGGAAGGCAGAGATTACAAAATTAAAAAATTGTTCTGAAGGCCAAACATGACCCTTGCCTTTAAGGAGTTATACAAACTGATTAATAATATTGCGCAACATTTTTTTTTATTGCTTTTAGGGGTATAAAGGTAACACTTTTTATGTTTCCTATGTTGCAGAGGTAAATGGAATTCTACCTTGATGATCGATAACCTGATTTCTCGGCTTGGAGAAAGAGTTGAGCATTTATGGAAGAGAGACGGTGGCTCAGGCAAATATCCACCTGCTACCTTGCATGTAAGAAAAACCAATAAGGCAATCTTATGTTTATGCCATAACTGTTTAGTACTGTTCCAATCACTTCAAACCCATTTAACTATACATCACAGGCCAAGTTCTTTCTCTTCCAAAGTGTTAATGCTAATTGGGTGCTGAAGTGGATCTTACAACTGAACCTCATTGAAATGCATGTTCAGTGTAAAACAGCATGGAAAGTATCTGATCTGTTTCTGCTGTGGACTCTTCATTATGATCAGTAAAGGTTCAGGTGTGTGGTCCTCTTTAAGCGTTTGAAAACATTTTCTTACCATCTTTTTATCGATTACTTCAATAAATTCTTGGATGTTAGAAGCTGGGACATTTTTCCCTCCTTTTTTCCATTGCAGTTTTAGACCTTTATACTTTATCCGGTAGCTTTAACAAAAGTTATTGGATATATCGCTACTATTTCAAATGTCTGCCTCTGAAGTTGATGTAAAGTTCCTAATGCTTAGCGGGCAACAGAAGGTTGTCCAGCAACTCAATGAAATAACTTTTATTCCTCATCCATCTCCGCCGGTCATCGATCCACCAAGGCTGATGCTGCAGTGGAGTGCTATTGAGCCCCTAATCCGTAGAGGTTCCTGAAGGGTTTAGCCTGTGGACTTTCAAAAAAAAAATTGGAAGGATGAGTATTATAACCCACCCTCCCCCAAATCGCACTGTTGCCTACTGAATTGCTCCTCCAAACCTCTGCCTTAGGGGCTTCCTCCTGGTTTTGTTTGGGGATTGTCTCCTTTTTATTTCCTAATTTTCAAAATGTAATTTGTAGTGCTATATCATAAAACTATTTTATCTCGCTCTCCCTGCTCGGGATAATCTGAGGCTTGACTTTTTGTTGTCAATGGGCACTTTTCACGCTGTTTGTGGGACGGTCACTTTTTTTTTTTACTGGCTTTCAGTCCTGGGCTTCTCCTTTGCCTCCATCTGTTCTTCCTGTTCGTCTACACCTCCTTTCTACAGCTCCAGCCACCTTTCTGCTGCCAACATAATTTTGGGACGCAGTTCTGTGATTTTACAGCTCTTGAACCTCTCCCTGGTACTTTTAGGCGTCGTCCTGGTCCTATTTAATTTTTTTCTATGTGCCATGTCCTTTTCCAAGGGAGAACTTATTTTAGGAAGCTTTCCCCCTGTTGCACTGGTCACCTATTTTGTTTGTTTGCTCTGTGACAAATGTTTATCATGTGGTCAGTGAGGCTGCCTTAATGCTTCGCCTACTCACAACCCCTTAGATTCCCCTAAAGAACTGAGCAGCATGTGCCAGGTCTTTGACTTTGGCTCAAAGTAACCTGGCCACCCTCTCCCAGTCCACAGTTGATTTCTCTAGATCGCTTGCTAGCTCAACTTGCGTGTCAATGTTTTCTTTCCTAAGTCGAGTAATTCTGCCCTGTCTCACATAGAAATTGAGGCGCATACTTCCCTATGCACAGATGCTTTCACAAGACATAGGATTTCTTCCCACACATCCTCTGGCATTCCTCGGACAGTGCCACCGCGGATGAGATTGCGTCTGCCCCTGCCCAGTCTGATTCTCCAGGGGTTACCTCTGAGTGATTCTGAGTCTGAGCAGAATACTAAGCTAGCCTCTGCATTGCATGACCTTTGCTGGGCAATGAGGGCCACCCTCGAAGGCAAGTAAGTAGTGTCCTCCTCTCCTTCCCAAAAAGTAGTTTCCTTCCGTCAAGTCCGGCAACCATTCTCTTATCCAACCATGAAGAATTGGTGATGCTCTTACCAAAGAATGGCAGTACGGACTGACTCGTGCCTTCCTCTAGGAGGTTTGAGGTAATTTTCTCCTTGCAGAGTAATTAGTTGTCAAATTTTCTATACCTCCCTCTGTTGAAGCCCAGGTAGCTAGTGTCTAGAGCCACTACCTTGCTCTTCTCTCATTCAGTATCCCTCAGATAAAAGTTCAGGACTCTAAAAAGTGGCAGCAAGTTGATGTCATGCTTCTGTGGCGTGTCTCGTATTTCTTTACAAAAGGTGTGATTTCTTGTGGTAATAACCTCCATTGATAGCGTGCCTGAGCACACTACCCTTTCCTGCGGGGCTCTCTTATTTTGTTTCCCATCAGGACAAGCTGTTCTTGTTCTCTGTGCTACATTGTTTTCCAAAAGTTGATCAAGTCATTCCACATTAATGATAACATTGTTCTCCCCTCCTTGTGCCTATCCTCCTGCTCCCTGTGAGTGTTTTCCCTCTGTCTAGATATGGTCAGAGCCATTAGGGCCTATCTTTCTTATGGAAATCTTCCAGAGATCCAATTCTCTTTTTGTGATCCCTGATGGGTCACACTAGGCTGGTCAACCTCCAAGACAACCATTCCCATATTGATCAGTTTTGCTATTATGCAAGCTAACAAGACCAAGGGTAAATCTCCACTGTTCAAGATTACTGCTGATTCCACGAGGTTGGTCGGAGCCTCCTGGGCAGTCTGGTTGGCTGCTATCTGGCCTCTGTCCACACTTTTTGTAAAATTTTACAAGATTTACACTATGGCTTCTGCCAACTTGTGATATATGGTGCTGCAGTCTGGTATGCGGTTTGTTATTTGTTGTTTTTCCCCAACCATTGGGCGTTCTCTGGGATGCTCACGGTCCTGTAACTCGCAATTATAGAATTGTGAAAATTGCATTTTTCTTACTGTAAAATCCCTTTCTCATTGAATATACTGGGTCACATTGCTGTTGTCTTCCCATTTTTCAGTACTTTATATGATATGTTGAACATCTTTTTTGATTTTTTTTCTTATTCTTTCAATATAGTAGTATGAAAAATTAAAAAAAAAAAAAGTAAAGCTGAAACTTACAAATGTTTAATTTCTTCATAATAGTCCTATGCTACTTTTTATCTCCCTAAAGCATCTCTCTCAACTAGTTTTAACCGGACAGCCCCTTTATCACTTATTTGCAGTATGGGTGATGACTTGCTAATCGGTTGGTGTCTGGGTGTTGGGACCCACACCAACGTGGAACTTGCATTCCCAAAGAGGAACATTTATCCCCGATTAGAAATGGAGCATCATATCGGATGGCTGCCCTTATAATCATGCACAGAAAAGATGATAGTCATACAACTTAACTCGGAAGAAGAATGATATACGATATGGTATTATTTACCCCTTCACAACATCTGCCATATATGTACGGCACTTTGGGTAGTGCATTCCCGCAAACTGCTGTTCATGTACGCCGCTGCGAGGTCCTGTCACTGCGCTGAATCACGATGGCTGCTGTCTCTTACAGCTGACCATCCCTGCACGTTGTCAGTTGTCATTCCAGTAACTTGGGTATCTATGGTTATGATAAATCATATAGTGAGTTAGTTGCTAGTGGTATTATCCATGGATACTTAAGTTACTACAATGCCCTGCACATGAGGTAAGCGACATAGTGAATCTGAAGAACTATACTTAATTTTTAATTGGAGGTATTTGCTAATATTATAACTACTGCTTGATCTTTGAGATGGGAATACCCCTTTTTAACTTTTTTCGTTCTTGCTAACTGATCTTTAACACTGTGTGTTGCAGGCACTTCTAGACGTGTATCTACTAGAAGATACAGATGAAATAAACAAACACACAATTGTATCCTTTTTCCGTTTACCAGATGACCTAAAACAAAAAGGTCTCATGATTTCCACCATATTTGTGATTTATGCCAGACAAAGGCGTATGGTTTAGTGGAAAAGGCCTGGCTTAAAGTGCAACACTGTGGGCCAAAAGTTCACCAATTTCTTTCACAAATTAAGCTAGAGTTCTCTTGTCTAAACCAAAACATATAGTTTTGTGCAAAACATTTATAATTATTTACAAGACTATGTATTGCAAATAACCTTAACCACTTGTATACCAGATGGTCTATTTTTTGTTGGATGTCATGTACTCGTTCTCAGATAAGCCGGATTCTTCCATAGAATCATTTCCCGCAGCTTTTTCCATCCCTTGTGGTCTAATAAAACTTACTCAAGGCTTTTGGCTTCTGGATCACAATGATTATCAGGTATTGTTTTTACTCTTGTATTTTTAATTATTATAGTACCCTTAAGGTTGTGTAGATATCTGGACTGGTAATATCCTGGTAATTTTACTGAACTCAACCGGTTCAGTAAAAATACCTTTTCACTTTGCTTTATAAAGAAGAAACCCCTTCAGAAATGCTGACATGTAGCTGATCTGGCTCTAATAGAAAACGGGGAATTTAGAGTTTTGTCCTTCCACACAATCCATACCATTTTACTTCAGATACACACTTCATTTACAGGGGTTGTCCACTACCGACAAACCCTTAACTCCATTCCCCCTAGAAATGAAAAGTAATGTATATTAGTCTTCCGCAACGGTTGGCAGTCAAGCGAGATAGGCGCTGCTATTCCTGGCAGGTGACATTGTTGTTTCACATGACTGCCGCAGCAAATCCGCAGCGTATTGACTGCAGCCTTTACTATTTTGTCAGAGCAGACGTCTGCGATTCTTGTCTTGTGTCCACATCAACCTGTCACCCGCTGGGAACTACAGCATCGTCATTGCTCAAGGCGCTGCGGCAATTGAATGTACAGTGTGTGTCTATGTATATATAGTCTATAATTGATGTTATGTATGTTAAAGGGTTTGGGACTTTAATATTGATTCACAATCTTTAGGATAGGTCACCAGTTTCCAATCATTGGGGGTGAGACTCTCCACACCCCCACTTATCAGCTCTTCCAGTTGCCACTGGCAGCCAGACGTACTCAGTTGTGAAGCGGAATTACACAGTCCGACAACTGCACAGTAGTCTCTTCCGTGTACTGTACAGGCTGCAAATGTGTAGTACCAGGTTGTGGCCACTTTACAGTTGATGGCGCTGTGCAGCTCCACAGCTGACACTTAAAGCATCTGATTGGTGGGGGGGAGTTAAATGTCACACCCCCAGCATTCAGATATTGATGACCTATCGTAACGATAATCCGTCACTAGCAAAGTCCCAGACAACTGCTTTTAAGGATTTTATTACTCATTTCTCTGAGCTGCCCGCTTCTGCACATCTTTAAGGTAACCTGTCACCTCCAAAAAAATATGCTATTTATCTGCATATATAGTGGTAATCTGCAGGTAAGTGGCTATGGAATCATGTCTGGAAAGCTTACTGGAGAAAGGGATGAAAAAAAGTTAATTTTCCAGAATTAGGACATGAATTCACATCCTAGGAAGGGGTCCGCATGTGTGGAGGGGATTTAGGAGCTGAGCTTCTTCCACACTTGGCTAATGCTGGCTGTAAGACCTAGCCGGCATCAGTCTCTAACAGCCGCTGCCGGAGCGAAGTTTCCGTTGCGATGGTTACCAATTTAAACACTGCTGCCAATCTGGTGGGGACCGATTAGTTACTATGACAGCCGGTGGTATGCTGAAGATTCTGTCATTGTCCTCTTAATACCACGATCTCAACTACAGTGGGGAAAAAAAGTATTTAGTCAGCCACCAATTGTGCAAGTTCTCAAAAAGATGCGAGAGGCCTGTAATTGTCATCATAGGTAGACCTCAACTATGAGAGACAAAATGAGAAAACAAATCCTGAAAATCACATTGTCTGATTTGGAAAGAATTTTTTTTTAAATTTTGGTGGAAAATAAGTATTTGGTCAATAACAAAAGTTCATCTCAATACTTTGGTATATATCCTTTGTTGGCAATGACAGATGTCAAACGTTTTCTGTAAGTCGTCACAAGGTTGGCACACACTGTTGCTGGTATGTTGGCCCTTTCCTCCATGCAGATCTCCTAAAAGCAGTGATGTTTTGGGGCTGTCGCTGGGCAACACAGACTTTCAACTCCCTCCAAAGGTTTTCTATAGGGTTTAGATCTGGAGACTGGCTAGGCCACTCCAGGACCTTAAAAATGCTTCTTACGAAGAAACTTCTTCGTTGCCCTGGCGGTGTGCTTAGTATCATTGTCATGCTGAAAGACCCAGCCACGTTTCATCTTCAATGCCCTTGCTGATGGAAGGAGGTTTTCACTCAAAATCTCATGATACTTGGCCCCATTCATTCTTTCATGTACACGGATCAGTCGCCCTGGTCCCTTGGCAGAGAAACAGCCCCAAAGCATGATGTTGCCACCCCCATGCTTCACAGTAGGTATGGTGTTCTTTGGATGCAACTCCACATTCTTTCTCCTCCAAACACGCTGAGTTGTGCTTCTACCAAACAGTTCTACTTTGGTTTCAGATGACCATATGACATTCTCCCAATACTCTTCTGGATCATCCAAATGCTCTCTAGCAAACTTCAGACGGGCCCAGACATGTAATGGCTTATGCAGGGGGACACGTCTGGCACTTCAGGATCTGAGTCCCTGGTGGCGTAGTGTGTTACTGATGGTAGCCTGTAAAGTTGGTCCCAGCTATCTGCAGGTCATTCACTAGGTCCCCCCGTGTGGTTCTGGGATTTTTGCTCACCATTCTGGAGATCATTTTAACCCCACGGGGTGAGATCTTGTGTGGAGCCCCAGATGGAGGGAGAATATCCGTGGTCTTTGTATGTGTTCCATTTTCTGATTATTGCTCCCACAGTTGATTTCTTCACACCAAGCTGCTTGCCTATTGCAGATTCAGTCTTCCCAGCCTGGTGCAGGGCTACAATTTTGTTTCTGGTGTCCTTCGCCAGCTCTTTCGTCTTCACCGTAGTGAAGTTTGGAGTGTGACTGTTTGAGGTTATGGACAGGTGTCTTTTATAATGATAACAAGTTCAAACAGGAGCCAGTACTACAGGTAATGAGTGGATGACAGAGGAGCCTCATAAAGAAGAAGTTACAGGTCTGTGAGAGCCAGAAATCTTGCTTGTTTGTAATTGACAAATACTTATTTTCCACCAAAATGTGAAAAAAAAAATCTTTCCAAATTAGACAATGTGATTTTCAGGATTTGTTTTCTCATTTGTCTCTCATAGTTGAGGTCGACCTATGATGTCAGTTACAGGCCTCTCATCTTTTTAAGTGGGAGAACTTGCACAATTGGTGACTAAATACTTTTTTCCCCACTGTATATACTGCATTACTGTATGTGCTATAAACGATCACCGGTTTCACAAAAATGTGAATAAAAAGTTTTTAAAAGTTGAATAAATTAAAATCGCCCCCTTTTCCTCAGTTTAAAAATAAAGGAACAAAAACATTTGTTGTTGCTGCATTCATAAAAGTACAGTCCATTAAAATACGTAACGAATTAACCCATTAGTGAACTCCATAAAAATAAAAAAAAAGCTAGAATTTAATTTTTTTGGGTCACCTCACCAACCTGGAAAAAAGTAATTAATAAGCAAACCGTGCATTATACGTACACAAAATTGGTTTCAATAAAAATGTCAGGATAGCACACAAGAGTCTAGGAAAATGGCAACACAAAAAAATAATGTTTTGCTTTCTAAGACCACTTAGAGGACCGGTCACCAAATTTTCCATGTTCAACTGGATATAATAATGGTTGCAGAGCAGTATAAAATGTTTGTTTTTTGTGTTTTTCCTTTTTTTTTTTTCTTAAATTTTACCCCTAATGAGTTATCACAGAGATGTCACTGGTGACGTATGGTTCTTACACCTGTATGATGCTGACCAATCCATAAGCCGGCAGCAACATAGCAAACACGCCCCACCATAGCGTAGAGCAGGTTTGTCAGTGAGTAGGATGTAATCCCGTTTATGTCTGCAGTGCGATCAGTGATTAGAAAAGAGCTGACAGAAGGGTTTATGGGACACATTTAAAGGGAACCGGTCACCCCCCCCGGTGATATCAGACCTCTACTATGGGCATGCAGGTGATAGAAAAGTAACTCTATACTACCTGTATGGCCCATAGTAGAGGTCTGATGGGAATCTGTCCCTCCTGGGAGATATGAGACCTCTACTATGGGCATGCAGGTGATAGAAAAGTAACTCTATACTACCTGTATGGCCCATAGTAGAGGTCTGATGGGAATCTGTCCCCCCCCCCCCCCCCCCCGGTGATATCAGACCTCTACTATGGCCATACAGGGTATAGAAAAGTAAATCTATACTACCTGTATGGCCCATAGTAGAGGTCTGATGGGAATCTGTCCCTCCTGGGAGATATGAGACCTCTACTATGGGCATGCAGGTGATAGAAAAGTAACTCTATACTACCTGTATGGCCCATAGTAGAGGTCTGATGGGAATCTGTCCCCCCCCCCCCCGGTGATATCAGACCTCTACTATGGCCATACAGGGTATAGAAAAGTAAATCTATACTACCTGTATGGCCCATAGTAGAGGTCTGATGGGAATCTGTCCCCCCCCCCCCCGGTGATATCAGACCTCTACTATGGCCATACAGGGTATAGAAAAGTAAATTTATACTACCTGTATGGCCCATAGTAGAGGTCTGATTGCAGAGATATGTGTTTTTATAAAAGCACGTTTTCTATCCCCTGTATGGCCATAGTAGAGGTCTGCTATCTCCCAGGGGGTGGCAGATTCCCTTTAAACTCCGCTGTACTGCCCCTCCCTGCACACTGCCACTCATGCAGGAGGTTAGGCTAGAAGAGGTACATCTCACACGGAGAAACCTGCTCTAAGCTATGGTGGGGGGTGTTCTTTATATGCTTTGTTGCTGCCTGCTTATGATTGGAGGAAAAGTGCACAACCCCCTGTGGAAACAAGAACACCCCCTTGCACTTAACAATTGTTAAGTTGTTAGGTGCAAAATACATTGCTAATATCATCGCAACAGAGCCAAAATGAGAAAAAAAACATATTTATTCCTCACTGCAACCATTGTGTCCAGTTACACATGAAACATGTTCTCAAAGTCTCTAGTTAAGTATAGAGAAATTGCTGCATGTTTGGTATCACTGTAATCGGACTGCCGTCAACCGCCAAATGAACACCCTCAAAAAAAATAAAATCCAATAATGGAGGATTGGGATGCATTTTTTTTCCTCCATTTGAACCCACTTGAAGCTTGTTTTACCATTATTCAGTATATTGTGTGGTAAAATGATTGGCACTATTCAAAATTAAAATTTGTCCTGTAAAAAATAAGCCCTCATACATTTTTTGATGGCGAAATGTAAAAAAAATGACTGCAAAAAAAAAAAATCACCATGTCCTGAAAGGGTTAAGTTTTATTCTAGCTTTTTTTCCTTTGCTCTCTTCCATAGGATGGTGCAGGGAGCTGCTAGTCCATACAGTGAGCGTGACTGGAATCACTGTCCCTGCAGTTGACGCTCTGCAGAGCAGCCAGTCAGTCTGCAGAGGGGCATTATTACCACTCATTTTGCAGAGAAATATGTTTTTTGGAGGTGATAGGTTCCCTTTAAGAAAGAATAACAGATCTTTTTTCCACTTCTAGAATTCAGTGGACTGTCTGCTCCATCCTGCCACAAGTAAGGTAATGCCATGGCAGCACAATCTGATTATAGAGACCTTAATGTGCCATGGAGACCACAGACTGGCCCTACGCTATATTCTAGCTATGAAGCCTCCAATATTCAACAGTGCAGAGGTCAAACGTCACATGACTGTATTTTTAGAAAACAGGTAAGTTTTGTTGCCTTTGTCACATGTTAATTTCTAGTTGTCTTTAGACAATTAAAGAATCATGATGAATTGGGGCACAGCGATAGGTTTATGGTATCCACTGGCTGTATATTTAATGACCTATCACAATTTGTAGGCACATTTTTGAGGCCTGGAATCTGCAAAAGCTCCACTCCAGCCGATTGAATGTTGAAGAGCTGCTGAAACATATGTATGAAACATGTCAAGAAATGGGGCTTGTGGAAGATTTGCTGAAGCTTGCCTTCACAGATTCTGAACAAGTAAGAGGCCATAAAGCCAGCATAACCATGACTGTAGAAAGTTTCTTTACTCTGTCTGTCTCGTTCTCGCTATCGCAGCTTTTAGAAGCCCTCTCCCACCCAATCAGCACCCCTGCGACACAAACACGGGCTCCTGATGGCAGTCATGGCAATCTGAGGTCAAATAATGACCTCCGTCTGCCAGCTACAGTGGCCTGTTAGACCATGCAAGAAGGATGGCCTAAAAGTCTTTTGTTTGTGTAACACTGACAGGTGTAATGCATTATCCCAGTGATCAGAGTAATAAAAGGTAAAATCCCATAAAGAAATGAAGTAAAGTAAAAAAACTAAAAAATTGTAAAAATATTTTAAATAAGAACAAAAAATTAAAAATAATTCAATAAATATGTATATGTCTGTAAAGAGAAACAAAAAAGTGCTCATTTTGTATTACCACATCCAAAACGACCCGAACTGTAAAACTCACTATTTAACCCCTTCAGTGAACACCATAAAATGGCAAACTATGCCTTTTCATCATACCATTGAGAAAAGTGGAACAAAATGCAATAAAAAAGACGTATTTAAATAGCTGGTAACGTCGTCATCTTCTCCCTCAAAAAAAAGACGCCATACAGCTTCATCAGTGGAGAAATAAAAAAAAGCTATAGTCCTCACATGACTGTCAGCAGAAATATACAAACATTATAGTTCTCACAATATGGGGATGCAAAAACTGTTTTTTTTTTTTTTTTAATAAAAGGGGGGGGGGGGGGTTAGGGCGCAAAAGTGGCCAAACACAAAAAAACTAATAAACCTGGTGTCTCTGTAATCATGCTGACCCACAGTGAAGGCGTTAAAAATAAAACCAATTCTGTTGATTTGTTCATTTTGCCTCCTAAAGATTTAAGTAAGGCTCAGCTCACATTTATTCTGCTCTCTATGATGAGAGACCAGACCGAGTACAGAGGAACTCTGTTGCATCATCATAGAGGAGAATGGATCCCTCAGGGGTTTCATCTGAATCACATCATTCGGAGATTTAGATGGAAACCCCAATGTAAGTGCTCAACGTAGAGAACCGTATAGATGTGATCCCAAATGTTATGTAAAATGTTCCCAATAAAAGCTTTGATTTAATTCACAAAAAAACAAGTCCCCACTGAGGTCCGTCACCTGTCAGTGGAAATATAGAGGGTTTCCACCTTACTGGTTGCACAAAGGCTCTGGAAAAGTGAAATTGCTCACCGCAAAAGAAATCCAGCAAATTCTGCACTCCCAGATCCAAATGCCCCCCTCCGTCTAAGCTGCACAATGCGCCTAAACCACGTTCAGCGTCCACAAATTTGGCACTTCTGTAGCGTTGAGGGCCCGCTTAAATTACGGGGTACATGTTTCCGGAAGCACAGGTTGGGCATAATGTATGGGCACTACAATGGCAGGTTTGCATTTTTAACTCTGCATCATCCATTAAAATTGTCACTACACCTGTAAATAAATTCCCAGTTGAGTGTAATTTCCAAAATAGGGTTACTCGAGGGGGAGGTTCTGCCCTTCTGGTACGTCGGGCTCTGTATGTGGAGTCCACAAACTATTCTACAATAATTTATTCTCCAAGAGTCCTAGCGCTTCCTCCCCCCCGAGTCTCACCATGTGGGTAAGCAGTGTACTGTACAGCCACATATGAGGTATTGCTTGGTCAGCAGAAATTGTGCGATAAACTTTGGTACCATTTCTACCCATTTTCCCTCGTGAAACAACATTTTTGTGGTATGAATACAGGATAAAAAATATCGTTTTACTGTGTTAGGCTATGTGCACACGATGCAGAAATAAAGCAGAAAATTTCTGCATCATTTCTGCATCTCCCTGGCAGAAAAAACGCATGCAGATTGTGCATGCGTTTTTCCTGCAGAATACATGCGGATCCACATGCAGATTCACATGCGTTTCCGCATGCGGGTTGTCAAGCGCTTTCCAGGCGATGTTAGCATCACTTGGAAAGTGCTTGATAACTAGGTCACACTATATAAATCCATGCAACTGGCATGGATTTATACAGTGTGAACCGAGAGAGTGTATATACTTACCTCCGATGGCCCGCGCTGTCCTGCTCAATCTGTTCTCCCTCGCCGGCAACTTTGAATTGAAAGACCTGCCGACGTCAGCGTCACGTGACCCGTCACATGACTCTGACGTCACCGCAGGTCCTACAACTCACTGCAAGTGCCGGGAACCAAGCGGGAGCGCTGTGCGGGCCGACAGAAGGTAAGAATACATTTATTTTTTATTTTATTCTTCTTTTACAGCTTTTTTAATGGTACCTGGGTGTGGAGGAGACTCTCCTCTCCTCCACACCCGGGTACCATCCGCACATTAGAACGCACCAATTACGCAAGTACAAATGCTGTCTTGCGGAATTGGCGCGTTCTAATGCAAGTCAATGGCGGCAAAATCGCCGCGTTTCCGCAAAATTAATTGACATGCTGCGGATTTTTGACCGCAGCGTTAACGCTGCGGAAAAATCCGCATCATGGGCACAGCACATGCGGATTTCCATTGGGGAACATTGCTTCCCTTCTACCATGCGTTTTTCATGCGTTTCCGCGGCGTTTACGCAACTGCAAAAACGCCGCGGAAACGCATGAAATACGCATCGTGTGAACACAGCCTTAGGCAGTAGATAGAAAAATATTCAAATTTAAGAGTCCTCAGTGGTTGATGCCTTTTAATTGCTAACTGAAAAGATGGTAACAAATAGCAATCTTTTGAGACTGCTCGGGTGTCTTCATCAGGTACTATTCTGTGACACATTCTACTATAACTTGTTCACAGAGAGACAAATAATGCTCCTTCCATCCTGAGTCTCGCTGTATGGCTAAGCAGTGCTGTATTGCCACATTCAGAAGAAATTGTGTGGCAAATTTTGGTACCATTTTTACCCATTTTCCTGTGCGAAAATGGAAAATTTAATTTTTATTCTTCACTGCTCAATAGTATTAAAATTCTGTGACACACCCGTGGTGTAGGGTGAATTCACTGAAGTGTAGTTTGTAAAATGGGGGTCACTTTTGGTAAGGTTCTGCTGTTCTGGCACCTCAGGGGCTCTTCCAGTGGGTCATGGCACCCGTAAATCATAACAGTAAAATCTGTACTACAATATGGTGCTCCTTCCCTTCTGAGCTTTCCACTGTGCCTGAAATGTGGTTCCTGCTACATGTTGGGTATTGGTGCTCTGGGGGAAAAATGGACCTCACAGGTAGTTGTGCAATTTTTCCTATTAATTCTTATAAAAATGTAAAACTTAAGGCTAAAACAACATTATAGTGTTAAAAATGTGATAATTGTTTCTTCACCACCCAATGGTATAAAATGATGTGAGACACATGTGATGTCCACATGTTAACTGCACCCTTGCATGAATTTATTGAGGGGTGTAGTTTGTAATGTGTGGAAATTTATTGGTGGTGTCTGTTTAACTGGCAATGTAAGGGACACTGCCAATGAAACATGGCACCCTCAAACCATTCCAGCAAATCTGCACTCCTATGGTGCTCCTTCCCTTCTGAGCCTTGCACTCTGCCTTAAAACTAGCTTTCAACCACATATGGGGTATTGGCAAACTTGAAAAATTTATCCAATTTGTTAATCAATTTCTTCAATTTACTCAGTCCAATATTATACAATTCTGTGAATCACCTGAGGGTTAAAAATGCTAATTTCACCCCTAGATGAATTTCTCAAGTGGTGTAGTTTCCAAAATGGGGTCACTTGTGGGGGGTTTCTCCAATAAATTCCAGTCAAAATGGCGCACCAAAATTCAAATATGTCTCCTTTACTTCCGAGCACTGCCTGTAGTTTTCCCCTAAATATGGGTTATCGACGTACTCGGGAGAAACTGCACAACAAATTTTGTTGCCCAATTACTCCTGCTTCTCTTGTGAAAATGAAAAGTTTGGGGCAAAACCAACATATTTGATGGAAAAATGTGTTCTTTCATTTTCACGGGTTAGCGTTATAAAATTCTGTGAAGCACTTCTGGGTTCAAGGTACTCACCATACCTCTAGAAATATTCATTGAGGTGTGTAATTTCCAAACTTGGGTCACTTGTCAGGGGGATTCCACTGTTTAGGCACATCAGGGGCTCTGCAAACACGACATGGCGTTAACTATCTATTGAAGGCAATTTTGTAGTCAAATGGTGCTCTAGTCCTTCCAAGCCCTGCCGTGCGCCCAAACAGTAGTTTTCCTCCACATATGGAGTATCTGTGTACTTGGGAGAAATTGCAACAAATTTTAGGGTACATTCTTTCCTTTTTCTCGATTTAAATGAAACATTTGGGACAACAGCAACATTTTTGTGGGAAAAATGTAAAATTGTATTTATTCTTTCTTCCATATTGCTTTAATTCCGGCGAAGCACCTAAAGAGTTAATAAACTTCTTGAATGTGACTTTGAGGGGTGCAGTTTTTAAAATGTGTTACTTTTGGGTATTTTCTGTCACATAGGCACCTCAAAGTCACTTAATTTACAAAACCAACATTTTTTATTTTGTTGGAAAAATTAAAAATTGCTGATAAACTTTTAACAATTCTAATGTAACAAAAAAATTGTTTTAAAAAAAAGTTGCTTATGTAAAGTAGACATGTGGCAAATATTAGTTTATTTTTAGTGGTATGACCATCTTTTTTTAAAGGCATAAAAATGAAAAGTTTGAATTTTTTTTAATTTGTCAAATTTCCAATCTTTTCATAAGCGCAAAGCATATTGACCTAAATTTACCACTAATATGTGTCATAATTACTGAGATATGATGTCGCATTCCAGAATTATTGCCACACATCGGTCAGAATTTGAAAAATTTTGCCTGGTCAGGAAGGGGACACCTGGCTTTGGTGGTGAATGGGTTAAGCACCTGAAAGATTAAGAAAGTTCCTGCAGTTTTGAACACTTGGAGTCATGCAGTTTTTACAATGGTATCACTTTTTGAGGGTTTCCAATATAAATGCCCCTCAGTCACTTCAAAAATAGATTTAGTAAATGTCTATAAAAAATTGCTGCTTAACTTTTAAGCCTTCTAACAGCCAAGCAAAATAAAGAAATGTTGGAAAAATTATGTTAACGTCTTAAGTGCGTAACTATTTTTTTGTGACTTAGCTATCTGGCTCCATGGCAGTAAATTCTGAGTTTCAAAATTTCTTAATTTTCCAAATTCTAAATCGTGCTGCTCTCAGATTACATAGCAAAAATTTGGTGACAGATTCTTTAACCCCCCGAGGGTGGTCGGCTCATTAATGACCAGGCCAGTTTTTACAATTCTGACCACTGTCACTTTATGAGGTAATAACTCTGGAACGCTTCAATGGATACTGGTGATTCTGAGAATGTTTTTTCATGACATATTGTACTTCATGATTGTGGTAAAATTTCTTCAGTATGACTTGCATTTATTTGTAAAAAAAAAGACATTTTCAAACTTTGAATTTTCATGCCCTTAAATCAGAACGATATGTAGCACAATATAGTTAATAAATAACATTTCCCACGTTTCTACTTTTACATCAGCACAATTTTAGAACCAATTTTTTTTTTTTGTTAGGAAGTTATAAGGGTTAAAAGTTGACCAGCGATTTCTCGTTTTTCCAACAAAATTTACAGAACCATTTTTTTAGGGACCACATCACATTGAAGTGACTTTGAGGGGCCCTTATGACCGAAAATACCCCAAAGGGAACCATTCTAAAAACTGCACCCCTCAACGTGCTCAAAACCACATTCAAGAAGTTTATTAACCCTTCAGGTGCTTCACACGAATTTTTGGAATGTGGAAGAAAAAAATGAACATTTTTATTTTTTTTCACAAAAATTTTACTTTAGACCACAATTTTTATTTTCACAAGGGTAACAGGAAAAAATAAACCCCAAAATTTGTTGTGCAATTTTCTCCTCAGCACGCCGATACCCAATATGTGGGGGGAAAATCACTGTTTGGGCGCACGGCAGGATTCAGAAAGAAAGGAGCGCCATTTGAGTTTTTGAATGTAAAATTTGCTTGAATAATTAGCGGACACCATGTCGTGTTTGGAGAGCCCCTGATGTGCCTAAACAGTGGAAATTCCCCACAAGTGACACAATTTTGGAAACTAGACCCCTCAGGGAACTTATCTAGATGTGTGGTGAGCACCCTGAACCCCAAGGTGCTTCACAGTAGTTTAGAACATGGAGCCGTGAAAATAAAAAAATCTAACTTTTTCCACAAAAATGATCTTTTAGCCCCAGATTTTTCATTTTCACAAAGGTAAGAAGTGCAAATTGACCCCAAAAACTGTTGTGCAATTTCTCCTGAGTGCACCGATACCCCATATGTGGGGAAAATAGACTGTTTTGGCGTACGGCATGGTTCAGAAAGGAAGGAACACAAAATTGGCTGGAATTGAGAGTGGAAGCCATGTCGCGTTTGGAGAGCCCCTGATGTGCCTAAATAGTGGAACCCCCCCACAAGTGACCCCATTTTGAAAACTAGAACCCTCAAGGATTTTATCAAGGGGTATAGTGAACATTTTGAACTTAGAGGTACGACACAGAATTTGATAACATTAGGTCATCAAGTTGTCATTAGTCTTGAGTGCAAGTGCTCGCTACTTGAGTACTCGGGTATGCACCATGTATCGTGGGTGCTCGAGTGACATGTTCATGTTTCATGGTTGTTAGACACCCAAAAAAAAAAAAACATGCGGGGACCACTCGTGCATGGCAGGCTATCCACGCAACGTTTTTTTTGGCCACGAAGCATATGGGGCGGAGACTTGAGCATGTCACTCGAGCATCCGCGATACTCAGCGCATACCTGAGCACCCGATGCAGACTCAAGTAGTGAGCACTTCCGCTCAACACTAGTCACCATATCATCTTTTTTTTTTTTTTTTTTTCACTTTTAAAAAAATCCCAACCCTTACACCGTTCCTCGTGCGGTATAAGTGATTAGACGACCTTATTCTTCGGGTCGGTGCGATTACAGCGATACCAGATTCATATCAGATTTTTATGATTGACAGCTGTCACACACTAAAAGGTGCTTTTTTTTTTTTTTTTTTTTTTTTTTTGCATAGACTAGTTTTAGCATCGCCATATTTTGAGAGCTATTATTTTTCCATATTTTGGCCGACAGTCATGTGATGGCTTGTTTTTTATGGGACAAGTGAATGTTTGTTTTTATTGGTACCATTTTTGGGCACGTGACATTTTGTGATCGCTTTTTTCTTCCGATTTTTGGGAGGCAGAATAAACAAAAACCAACAATTCAGGAATTTTTTTTTTTTTTTAATGCATTTCCGCATGTGGTAAAATTGATAAGGCAGCGTTATTCTTTGGGTCAGTACGTTTACATCAGTGCCACATTTATATATTTTTTTTTATGTTTTGGCGCTTTTACACAATAAAGAGTGTTTTATTGAAAAAAAAATTTGTATCGCTTTTTTCTGTGAGCTATAACTTTATTTATTTTTTGGCTGATGGAGTCTTCTACATCTCCCTTCTCCACTGGTAGAATCTCCTAGCAGGTTATCCAGTATGCATTCAATCAGACAACGCCACAGCCGTGGCATACATACACCGACAGGGCTTAACACGCCGCAAATCCGTTATGACGGCGGTCTCATGGATTCTGGTCTGGGCCGAGTGACACGTGCCAGCAATATCGTCAGTACACATTCTGGGGGTGGACAATTGGGCCGCCGACTTCCTTAGTCATCAGACTCTCCTCGGGCGAGTGGACACTCTACCCCATCGTGTTCGATAAGATCTGTCACAGATGGGGCACCACCGACGTCTATCTAATGGTGCCTCACTTCGTGGCCAGGTCTCGCTTCCCCTCTGGCAGTCGGTTATGACACCCTCCTCATTCCATGATTTCATTTTCATCTTCCTTACCTCTTTCCTCCTCTGCCACTGATCCCGAGAGCCATCAAGATCAAGGCAGAGGGAGTCCCAGTAATCATGGTGGCTGTAGACTGGCCCAGGAGAGCCTGGTATGCAAAGTTAGTCGATCTGCTCGCAGACGTACCCTGGAAACTTCCAGACCTACTCTCTCTCTCAGGGTCCCCTCTTCCACCAGAATTCTCTGTCTCTGAATTTAATGGCATTGGTTTTGAGAGAAGCATGTTTTTCATCCCAGGTCATACAGACCATGGTCAGAGCAAGAAAGCCCGCGTCTTCACGCATTTAACATCGGACTTGGAAGGCCTTTTTTTTTTTTTGATGGTGTGAAAACAACCTTTTCTGCTCACATGTCTTTTTCTCTTCCATCCATCTTGGCTTTTCTCCAGTTGGGACTCGACTCCGGGCTTTCTATCAGTACTCTCAAGGTTCAGATCTCTGCACTCTCAATTCTTTTTCAACGGAATTTGGCTTCTCGTCCCAAGCTCAAGACCTTCCTCCATGGAGTTGCTCACCTGGCTTTGCCATATTGCCCTCCTGAAGGCCCTTGGGACCTTAATCTGGTCTAAGCGTCCTTCAGCAAGCCCCCTTTGAACCTATCCATGACATCTTGTCGTCATTCCTTTCCTGGAAGGTTGCCTTTTTGGTAGCCATCACGTCCATCAGAAGAGTTTGAGCTGGCAGCTCTCTAGTCGCTCTCCTTTTCTCATTCTCCATCAGGACAAGGTAGTTTTCAGACCAGTTCCTCCTTTCTTAAGGTAGTCTCCTCATTCCACATCAACGAGGACATTGTTCTGCCTTCTTTCTGGTCATCTCTGGTTCATCCCCTTGAAAGATCCCTTCACAAGCTGGACCTGAGCAGAGCTCTGTGTCTACCTATCAAGGACCGCTTCATTCAGATGTTCTGACACCTTGTTTGTCATCTGAGGGTCATCGCAAGGATCTCCCTGCTACAAAATCTACCCATCGCTGAATTCGCTCGGCTATACTGGAGGCATATCGCGCTACACACAGGCCACCCCTTCTGGGAGTAAGAGCGCTCTCCACCCAAGCGTTGGGGGCTTCCTGGGCTTTTTGCCAACAGGCCTCTGCAACCCAGATTTGCAAAGCTGATACCTGGTCATCTCGTTACACTTTCACAAGGTTCTACAGAGTAGATATCTACGCCTCTGTCGATGCTGGCCTAGGTATGAAGATTCTGCAAGCGGTGGTCGCCTGCCGTCCAAGCTGATTTGTCAGTTATTCTATTCCCTCCTTGGGACTGATTTAGGACATCCCATGGTCACCTGTGTCCCCCAATGAAGCAATAACGAAAGAGGGATTTTTGGTACTCACTGTAAAATCTTTCTTAGAGCCTTCACTGGGGGACACAGCATCCTCCCTGGTTTATGCCTGTGTTGGGCCTGTGTTGGGCCTATGTGCCTTTTGTTGGGCCTGTATATAGTTCGGTTGTTTGTTGCTTCTCTTACTGCTTGTTCACTAACTGACGAGCTTTGTGCCAGTCGATGGGTGTATACTGCTGAGGAGGAGCTAATTCTTTTTTTGCCTAGCGGCCTCCCAGCGACAGATGCATACACTCATGGCTACCTGTGTCCACCAATAAAGGCTCAAAGGAAGAGCTTTTACGGTGAGCACCAAAAATCCCTCTTTTGTGGGACGAGTTACAGATTTTTTTGTTGCCATTTTGGGGCACATAATGTTTTATGATTGCTTTTTATTCAGATATTCAGACACAATGAACAAAAAACAGTAATTTAGTTATTTATTTTTTTTATTTTTTGCGCCGTTCACTGTGTGGTAAGTGATAAGACTGATTTGTCCATTGGGTCGGTACGATTACAGAGATACCAGATTTATATAGTTTTTTTTATGCTTTGCTTTTTTTACACACTAAAAACAATGTTTTACAAAAATGAATTAGTTTTTACATTGCCATATTCTGAGAACTGTAACTTTTTTTTTTTTTTGCTGAATGAGCCATATTGCAGTTTTTGTTTTGCGGGACGGTTTGGCGATTTTAATTTATACCATTCTTTTTTTCTTCATATGACTTTTTGAAAGCTTTTTATTAAAAATTTTTGTGAGTCAGTCTGATGAAAAAGTGACATTTTTGGTGTTTTTTTTATTTTCTTAACGCCGTTCGCCATAAGGAATAAATAACGTACCAGTTTTATAAAGTGGGTCGTTCTGGATACTGTGTTAACAATTGTGGGGGTTTTTGGTTTGTTTTTTTTCACAAACACTGCTTTTTGAGTGGCAAAATGACTTTTTGTGATTTGGGTGTGCTTTTTTGTGTGTGTTTTTTACATATTTTATTTTACTTTTTCACTTTTCTTTGTACTTCGTCCCACTGTGGGACATGTATCATTTTTCGTGTACTGCAGTGCATGAGACGGTCAGTGAGTCACGGAGTGTGCTTGTGAGACCAGGCTTATAGCTAGATCTTACAGACCATCGTACCCTGGGGTCATCAGATGACCTCTAGGTACCATGATAACCATCGGTACCCGCAGTTTTCATTTTGTGGGTCCCATGGTTACAAAGGGGATCTTGCAACCCCCTTACAACCAGTTAAATAGCTCTGTTGCGATTGACAGCAGTATTTGAGGGGTTAATTTGCCCGATCAGTTACAAAAGCGGCCAGGGCCGATTATAGCAGGGTGTCAGCTGTCGCATACAGCCGACGGGCAGCGCTACAATCTTATTCCCAATCGCCGTTTTAAAACAAATCAGGAATAAGGCCCCTTTACAACTGCCGTTTTAATACGTATCGGCAGTCGTTAAGGGGTTAAAGTTTCAGCTGTTTTCAAGACATATCCACCTAAATTTACCCCTGAAATAAAGCACAGTGTCACGAAAAACCCTTTATATGGCCTATTCAGAAATGCTAAAACTGGCAGTGACAGGAAAAGGTTAACTGCCACAAATTGTAGGACATTTTCCCTGTGCGATTATACGACGTTTCTTTTACAATTGTCACTTTTGTTCCGGTAGGAACAGTGATTCAGACAGAACGTGAAGGTTTCCTTTTGCCTTATGCTTTAATAAATCTTTATTTTTATTATAGGATTACTTGCATACATATTTGCGCACAAACGGAGGTATTCAAAATCAAGAGATCTTGTTGGTACATCATTTACAGAGAGCAAATTACATACCAGCTTTGCGGCTAAACCAGTCACTGAACAATTATCACCTAGTAAGTCCTCTGTTTCATTTTAAAGAGTATCATGAATATATATGTAAGTAATAACAATAAGTGAAAGTGATTCCATAGTTCTGTCTTTTAAGGACTGGAAGGGCTATCTCTCCTTTTCAAAAATAGTTTCTCTGACTGTTCTGTCTGAACACTGAGATGGTGAGGTGCCAGCGCCGAATACATGCCTTATAATGCCCCTTTTAAATACAGTATATAGATGCTTGCAGCTTCACCCCCAGTTGGAGGTGTCTGTTTTCAGGAAACATAGGAAAGGGTTCTTTACAGTCAGAGCAGTCAGACTGTGGAATGCCCGACCACAAGAGGTAGTAATGGCAGACACTATAACAGCTTTTATACAAGGCTGGATGATTTCCTTGATACACGTAACTGTGGGTTATAGTTAATTTACTGACAAAATGTACAATTGGTGGAAGAAGGTTGATGGACCTAGGTCTTTTTTGCAACCTATGTAATTATGTAAAATATCTTTTTATTTTGTGTTTCACACATTTTTTTAACATCATTAAAAAAATTTTTCTTTTTTTAACTGTTGGCTTGGCATATTATCCCCCATTACAGAGCAAATCTATCACATCAATGCATTGTAAAGCTCATCTCGATCTGGTCTGGCTCCTTCCTGACACTAATTGGTCATATAATCGCTGGGATCAAAGTGTAATGGGATATTACGGCTTCCTAAATGGCATACATCCCTGACTTGAGTAAGAAATCAATCCAATGTTGAAACATGTAGCCTTGTATTCCTTTAATAATTTCTGTTGATGACTTTACCTGCCTGTCATACTCTGCAACGCTCGTATCACCCCTTTTTTTCATTTAATTTATAAACTTTTTGTTTGATCTGTATACATTGCTTTTTTCAGCAATGTATACAGCGATCGTGTAATTTCTGCCTTCTTTACGGGCAGTTCTCCATTCCTGCTGCTGCACATCTCCATGCAGCTGCTGATTCTGCAAGGATGTTCCAAAACTAAATTGCAGAGTCATATGCAGACCTCACAGACAATTTTGGCAATCAGCAGGTTTATTAATTATGTAATAATTGTTGGCTAAAGCAATCCCCCATAGTCATTTTGCTATGTAAAGATTACGTTGCATTTCGTGAGGAGAGTATCTGAAAAATGTGTTCAGCTATGGATGTATTTTTATACTTTTTCTTTTCTGTGCAGAATGATTTTGACAGATGCCAGCTGGAAAGAGGAGCTGCCAGAAACTCTATAGTGGATCACTATGTCAAAATACTCCCAAGTGTGCAGCAAACTCTGGCCAGATCCTATCCTTCTATTGTTTGGAAGAAAGGTAACTGAAAGTTGTAGCTTTCGGCTGTATGTAATATCTTATTAACTTCACCTTCATTAATTTTGAGGGGACAGATATTGGAATTGCTTTGGCATTTGCTGGAAATTCATAGTTTTCAAGTCAGATGAACTTGAGGTTACTTTGCTTACTTTCTATTACAGCTGTTTAAAAAACATTTAAAGGGATACTGTCACGTTAAATAATGGTATAAACCTGGCAATATAGCATTAATCTGCAAGTTAGGCTGGGCAGGACTTAAAGGAGTTGCCCACTACTTTAACATTGATACCCTATCCGTAGGATAGGGCATGAATGTATGATCGGCCAGGGTCCCACACGCGGCATCCCCACCGATCAGCTGTTATCGGTGCAGCGGCCGCCGGCCGGAAGTCCTTGCCTGCGGTGCTTGGCTGTCTGTAGTGGCCGCCGCTTGTAACTGCACATCCTCCTCCCATTCATCGGGAGGCCGATGTGCAGTTACAAGCGGCGGGCACTGCAGGTAGAGACTTCCGGCTGGCGACACCTGCCACCGACACCGATAACAGCCGATCGGCAGGGGTGCCGCGTGCGGGACCCCAGCCAATCATACATTGATGCTCTATCCTACGGATAGGGCATCAATGTAAAGTAGTGGATAACCCCTTTAAAGCTACTTTGTCCTGAAAGTGCAGCTTCTTAGAGAAAATGAAGTATATTACTCCAGGGAGTCGCTGACTTTAAGCCATACAGACAGGTGTGCCCGGCCAGTCACCGCTCACAGCACTTTGACTGACATCTGGCTCTGCACTGATGCACATAAGTAATATAAAGCCTCAAATGTTCCACCCCTCGCTCCAGGTCTGATCTGAGCTCTGTAAGAAATGACCGATCAATACACCACATGGGTCTGTTAGGGGCACCGACGTGTGACGTACAAATAAAAACAATATGCATGTGTCAGAGATGACTAATGGAAGTACCAAATGTAAATGTATAATGTACAGGTAAGAGCAATGCGTATTCAGTGAAAAGAAAGCGATATATAGTGGGACTGCGCATATGACCTTGATCTCCAGCTTGATAAATAGTGTTCATTTCTTATGTGCAAAAGTTCTGCCCGTAGACCAATGTGTAAATGCCAAGACAGGAACATTATGGATTGTCGTCTGCCTATTAATACTAAAATAAATGCATAAAATAAACAGAAATGTAGTATCAACATATACTAGCGCCAAAGGAGATGGTAAGGAAGAAATACTAGGCTGCAGCCAGAAGCACGGGTCCTGTGTGACGGCCCGTAAATAGTCATAAATAGATGGTACTGTCGCACTGATTGGAGGTAGCAGAAAATAGAAAAGAGGAGCACGCAAAACAGAAAGTAATATCTAGAATTTGTATTAAACAAATTTCACAATGGAAATTAACTTGGACAATAAAATAATATTCCTAAGGAGACCAGCTATATATGATATTTAGGCAAAGCGTTAATAAATATAATGTTTCTCTGTTTAACGTCCATTTGCATGGTAAGAAATGCTGCTGCTATTGGAAACGTGCCTGCTATGCTGCTAAATAGCTCATAGTCTGTAAGAATGAATACACGGTGCTTAGTAAAAGCATACAGTTAGTGGGGCTGGTCCCTTGATTAGAGGCGTGAATTCCTGGTATGTAAAGAGTGCGGGGTGTCTACTCCCCTGTACGTACTCCGAAGCCCACAGTTACCTGCTGTCAGGTCCTGGGCGATGCCGTAAAGCAGGGAGCTGTAATCTCCTAAGTGCTATGTAGAGCCAGGGCACTCCGTCCGGTAGCATCCCTGGTAACCACACGGGCGGAAGGAGCTGGTGACGTCATAGCTGCTGACTATGGTGTCCTATGAAGGCCAGAAAAGATGTTTCATTATTCATCATTCTTCAGATGATTTGTCAGTGTAGATGAAATAGTATTAAAGGAGTTTTCCAGGCTAAAAAGAATTCTGCAGTCTGTGACTGCACACTGCCGAATTGTGATAAGTTTACAATGCGCACACTGCCACAATTTCCCTTTCAATTGGGTATTTATACAATTTGCATAGTTGCAGCCGGTTTGACTCTCTCGGCCACTACTCTCAATGAAGTTGGCACATGACCACCCACTCTTGTTTAGAATATAGGAGAATTGTTAATTTGTGCTGATTGCACTCAGTCATGATTCGGCAGTCTTCAGTTACATGGTGACGGCAGACAGTTCTAGCGGGCAGCAGAGTTGTCACCGGATAGCGGCCTGTAATGTCTGTAGGTTTGACTACTCTACCATTGTTAAAATACAAATACATATCCAAAATATTCAACACTAAGCAACAGTTTCTTGTTTATTCTAGTGACAAGACCCAAACCTTTATCTACTGTTGCAAAACCGGCTCCCTCAGGGAGTGTGATTACCGAAGCTGACTTTATCCGTAACGTGCTGCTGAAAATAAAGGAAGTGTCTGCAGCTAGTGAGAGTAGAGACTTCTCTCCTTATAAAAGGTAAGAAATGTGCCTGGGCTTTCATCTGAGAATCCATTTATGGTACTCCCATTCCTACACAGTACTTAAGCTCTTCTATGTTTGAACCAATGTATCTTTTGTGGCACAGTGACATTAAAATGCTTTTGGTAGGAGACCATTTCTGTAGCTGTAGTCAAGAGACTTGTCTTGTTCTGCTTAGTCATGTAAAACTCAAATGGTATAAATTAATAGAATAATAAGACATTAAAAGGGTTGTCTGATATAGAAATATCATTCAAGTATGTTTCTCTTATGAAGTGCTTTTAGTCCCCTGACTGCCGCAGTCAGCCTGGACTGGACATGTAATGTGCTGGAAAGTGAGTATGCCTTTTTTTTTTTTAATACATATTTTAAGTGCATACATGCATTGCAAATATATATTTTTCCAATACCGGACAACCCCTTTAACTGCATTGTTTAAAACAAAAGTTTTTTTTGTTTTTTTTTTTAAAGTGGTTGCCCATTAAAAGACTCCTTTATTGCTGGCCCCATAAATTAAAAAATTCTCTACTTCCTGGATCTGCATGGCTCATAGATTGTGTACTCCGCCAGTGTCTTGATGAACAATGTCTCATGACTCATGTAAGCCACTGATTGACTACAATCTTCATAATTACATCTTTGCAAAAAGTTTATTCGCCTCAGGATAGAAATGTGAAGGCTGCTGTCAGTCTGCAGCCACCGATTGACTGCAGCAGTCATGTGACCTCAGGAGACATGAAGATGAGTGTCCGTCCTGCTTCGTGTGTGCTCAAGTAGGATTCTACCCTAAATATTTATATAGCAACATTGATTCCATGGTGCTGTACATGAGAAGGGGTTACATGCAAAATACATATCACTTACAGTAAAGAAACGAACAATGATAGACTGGTACAGGAGGAAGAGGGCCCTGCCCTTGCGGGCTTACATTCTACAGGATGATGGGGAAGGAGACAGTAGGTTCATGGGGTTGCAGTAGCTCTGGTGTTGGTGAGGTGGCAGCAAGGTCATGGCAGCCTGTAAGCTTTCTTGAAAAGATGGGTTTTCAGGTTCTGTCTGAAGGATCCGAATGTGATGGCTAATGAAACGTGTTGGGGCCAGATTTCCAGAGGATGGGGAATATTGGGGACAAGTCTTTTAGGCGATTGGGTGAAAAACTAATGAGTGTGGAGGAGAGGTGGTGGTCTTGGGAGGTCTGGACTTTACGTGAGGGGAGATATCGGGATATTAATTTGGAGATGTACGGAGGAGAAAGGTTATGGATGCCTTTGTAGGTCAGTGTTAGTAGAAGTTTGAACTGGATATGCTGGGGAATTGGGAGCCAGTAAAGGGACTTGCAAAGAGGGGAAGCAGAAGAGTAGTGAGGAGAGAGATAAACTAGTCAGGCAGCAGAGTTAAGGATGGACTGGAGAGGTACAAGAGTGTTAGCAGGTAGGCCACAGAGGAGGATGTTGCAGTAGTTGAGGCGGGCGATGATGGGGTATGCACAAGCATGTAGTAGATTGAGGGTTTAGGAAAGGACGGATTCTGGAAATATTTTTAAGCTGGAGGCGACAGGAGGTGGCGAGAGCTTGGATGTGCTGTTTGAAGGATAGGGCAGATTCAAGGGTTACTCCGAGGCAGCGGATTTCCGGTACGGGTGGAAGCGTGATGTAGTTTATTACTACAGATAGATCAGGTGGGGAAGATATGTGAGATGGAGAAAAGAGGAGTTCAGATTTATCCACATTAAGCTTGAAGCGAGAGGAGGAGGATATGGCAAATAGATACTCAGGGATTCTGGACAGCAGAGGTGGATCTGAGTGTCGTCAGCGTGCAGATGCTACTGGAAGCCATGGGAATTTGAGTGGTCTCCAGCCAAGGGTATAGATGGAGAAGAGTAGGGGTCCTAGGACAGAGCCTTGAGGGACTTCAACAGAGTGAGGGCCGGATGAGGAGGTAGAGTGGGAGATTCTAAATGTGTGGTTGGAAAGGTATGAGGTGAGGGCAAGGTCTTTGATGCCAAAGGAAGAGAGGATTTGTAGTAGATGGCAGTGGTCAACTGTGTCGAAGGCAGATGACAAATCAAGGAGGAGTATTGATAATTGTCTGTTAGCTTTGGCTATAAGTATGTTAGTGATTTTGGTCAGGGCCGTTTCAGTAGAAAGGTGAGGACAGAAGCCAGATTGTAGGTCGTCGAAGAGAGTTAATGAGAGGAAAGTTCAGCGTGAACTGCTGTTCAAGGAGTTTGGAGGCGAATGGGAGCAGCAATATGGAGCGATAGCTGGACTTAGCAGTTGGGTCGAGCAATGTTTATTTGAGGATAGACGTGATTGTGGCATGTTTGAAAGCAGAGGGGAAGGTAGCAGATGTTAGTGATAGGTTGAAGAGATGGGTTAGGGATGGAATAAGTGTGGTGGTGAGGTTGGGGAGGAGGTGGAATGCGATGGGGTAAAGTGCACAAGTAGTGAGGTGTGATTTGGAGAGGAGATGAGGAAGTTCACCTTCATTGATGATAGAGAGGGTGGTTATGGTGTAAGGGCATTAGTCTGGTATGCAAAGGAGTTTGTGGTGGTCGAACAATAAAGACTTACCTTGTTTGGTCAATCTTATTTTTGCAGTGTGTGGCAAAGTCCTCAGCAGCGATTAGGGAGGTCGGAGGGGACAGTGCTGGACGGAGGAGGGGAGTTAAGTGTTGAATAACTGTTTGGGTTTGTAGAATAAGGAAGATACAAGGGATGTAAAGTGGGCCTGTTTAGCAGAGGTGAGGGCTGATTTGAGTGCGAGTGTTGCGTGTTTGAATGCAGTGAAGTCCTCTTTCGAATGTGTTTTCCTCCAACACCGCTCCGCAACCCTGGACACTTGCCGAAGCTTTTTAGTGAGGTTATTGTGTCAGGGTTTTCTTTTGATTTGTCGCACTCTGCCATGCACGAGTAGGGCGACCGCGACAATAGCTGATGTGAGAGTGGCATTGTAGAAAGCAGTGGCGCTGACTGTGTCGTGGAGTGAAGATATGGATGCTAGTGGTAGAATAGAGTCAGAGTGTGTGAGTGTCTAGATGTGCGAGGTTTCTGCGGGGATGTTATGGTTGCTGGACATGGCTGACAGGTGAAGAGGACAGGGATGAGAACGTGAGTAGATGGTGGCCAGATAAGGGGAGAGGGGAGGTTGTGAGGTTAGATAGGGAGCAGAGTCGAGTGAAGATGAGGTCTAGTGTGTGTCCGTCTGTGTGGGTGGCTCAGGAGGACCAAGTCCAAAAGATGAAGTAAGCGACAGGAGTTTGGAGACTGCTGACTGGCGGGTGTCGGTGGGGATGTTGAAGTTACCCATGATGATGGTGGGAATGTCAGCAGAGAAAAAGTGAAGAAGCCAGGTGGAGAATTGTTCAATAAAGGCAGTGGCAGGGCCGGGAGGTCGGTATATGACGGCCACTTGGAGGTTGGAAAGAAAGTAGATGCGGACAGTGTGGACTTTAAAAGAAGGGAGGTTTAGGGACTGTAGAGGTGATATTGGGTTGAAGGTCCAGTTGGTAGAAAGAAGACCCACTCCTCCACCATGCCTGTTACCAGGGTGAGGAGTATGGGTGAAGTGGAGGCTGCTGTAGCACAGCGCAGCAGGGGAGGCAGTGTCGGAGGGTGTCAGCCCAGGAAGGATAGATTGCGAGAGTTAAAGAGGTCATGAATCACATGGAGCTTATTGTAGACAGAGCAGGCATTCCAGAGTGCTCCAGAGAGGGGGAGCAGGGGGGTGGACGTCGAGACGTGTTTAATGTAGGAGAGATTGCGGAAGTTCATATTAGGTAGGCAGCGATATGAGGGGGCATAAGAGGGAGGTAGCAGCTGTGTGGGGGTCCAGGATTGGTAGATATGTCGCCAGCAGTGAGGACAAGCAGAGTGCAAGAAAGCAGGTGAAAGGAAAGAGGCCGGCTTGTTTTATGTTTTAGTAGGCAAGATCTGAGGTTGAGGAGCAGGTCTGCAGATGAGGTCAGGTGGGAGGTAAGAGGGATTGAGAGATTATTATTTGGATAGAGGATGCTGGGGTTTGGGGATAGCAAAGGAGTGAGGATTAGTGGAACAAAAACTGTAAGGGTATATACAAGCATGGTGGTAGAGTAAGTGTGGGGGAAAAAGAAAAGCGAAGTACATTTAGTGAACAGTGTTACAAAGAACTTGGCACTCCAGGGTAAATGCTGATGAACAATACTTTTTATTTAGAAAAGCAATCCACTGTAAAAAAAAAAAATAAAATTGACACTTCAGTCTAAAATTAGACATTTATCAATACTGAAAGATACAAAAGAAAACAAAATAATCAAAAATGTAACAATTGAGGCATAACAAGTATAAGTATAAACCTGGTATGCATGAGATACAAAGGAATGTAAGAACATAATTCCCAATTGGCTTTGGGATGCGGTAGAATAATAATTAAAAAGTACATTACTATTACATACTATCGCCCAGTGGTAGCTCAGTAGACTATTAAATAGGGAGGCAGAGTATTTTAATAGCATGGTAGGGTATAAATCCCATAAATTATAGTGTATCATGTACAGTGGGTACAGAAAGTATTCAGACCCCTTTAAATTTTTCACTTTGTTTCATTGCAGCCATTTGGTAAATTCTAAAAAGTAAATTTTTTTTCTCATTAAAGTACACTCTGCACAACATCTTGACTGAAAAAAATAGAAATGTAGAATTTTTTGCAAATTTATTAAAGAAAAATTGAAATATCACATGGTGATAAGTATTCAGACCCTTTGCTCATTTAAGTCACATGCTGTCCATTTCCTTGTGATCCTCCTTGAGATGGTTCTACTCCTTAATTGGAGTCCAGCTGTGTTTAATTAAACTGATAGGACTTGATTTGGAAAGGCACACGCCTGTCTATATAAGACCTCACAGCTCACAGTGCATGTCAGACCAAATGAGAGTCATGAGCTCAAAGGAACTACCCAAGGAGCTCAAAAACAGAATTGTGGCAAGTCACAGATCTGGCCAAGGTTACAAAAGAATTTCTGCATTACTCAAGGTTCCTAAGAGTACAGTGGTTTCCATAATCCTTAAATGGAAGAAGTTTGGGACCACCAGAAGTCTTCCTAGACCTGGCCGTCCAGCCATACTGAGCAATCATGGGAGAAGAGCCATGGTGAGAGAGGTAAAGAATAACCCCAAGATCACTGTGGCTGAGCTCCAGAGATGCAGTAGGAAGATGGGAGAAAGTGCCACAAAGTCAACTATCACTGCAGCCCTCCACCAGTCGGACCTTTATGGCAGAGTGGCCCGACGGAAGCCTCTCCTCAGTGCAAGACATAGGAAAGCCTGCATAGAGTTTGCTCGAAAACCCATGAAAGACTCCCAGGCTATGAGAAATAAGATTCTCTGGTCTGATGAGATGAAGATAGCACTTTTTGGTGATAATTCTAAGCGGTACGTGTGGAGAAAACCAGGCATTGCTCATCACCTGCCCAATACAATCCCAACAGTGAAACATGGTGGTGGCAGCATCATGCTTTGGGGGTGTTTTTCAGCTGCAGGGACAGGACGACTGGTTGCAATTAAAGGAAACATGAATGCGGCCAAGTACAGAGAGATCCTGGATGAAAACCTCTTCCATAGTGCTCTGGACCTCAGACTTTGCCGAAAGTTCACCTTCCAACAAGACAATGACCGTAAGAACACAGCTAAAATAACAAAGGAGTGGCTTCAGAACAACTCTGTGACCATTCTTGACTGGCCCAACCAGAGCCCTGACCTAAACCCAATTGAGCATCTCTGGGGAGACCTGAAAATGGCTGTCCACCAACGTTCACCATCCAAGCTGACGGAACTGGAGAGGATCTGCAAGGAAGAATGGCAGAGGATCCCCAAATCCAGGTGTGAAAACTTGTTGCATCATTCCCAAGAAGACTTATGGCTGTACTAGCTGAAAAGGGTGCTTCTACTCAATACTGAGCAAAGGGTCTGAATACTTATGACCATGAGATATTTCAGTTTTTCTTTAATAAATTTGCAAAAATTTCTACATTTCTGATTTTTTTTTTTCAGTCAAGATGGGGTGCAGAGAGTACTTTTAACCCCTTAATAACATCTGACGTACTAATACGCGTCTGTGCCCTGGGACTTAAGAGCCAGACCCGTATTAGTACGTCATGACGATCGCGTGCGCACACAGGCTGTGCGGGCGCGATCGCCGCCGGGTGTCAGCTGATTGTCACAGCTGACACCCGGTACTATGTGCAGGGAGCGGTCCTGCACCGCTCCCAGCACATTAACCCCCGCGATGCTGCGATCGAAGTCTATCGCGGCATTGCGGGGGCAAGGGGAGGTGATCGGCGATACTCACCTCCTCTTCCTGCTTCCAGCGCAGTCTGCAAAGGCTTCCCGGGTGTTGCCATGACGACCCGATGTCGTCATGACAACATCCGGGTCACCAGAGAGCAGGAAGATTGCTTGGGCATGCGCAGTGCATCTCCAAGCAATCTTCACACTGTGCACTTCTGACAGCCTTCATGGCATAGGGATGGTGCTTCATTCCTGTGCCATGCAGGCGATCAGAAAAAAAAAAGTGAAAGTCCCAGAGTGGGACAAAGTAATAAAGTGTATAAACTGTGTGAAAGTGGAAAAAAAAAAAAATGTGCAAAAATATTATAAAAAAAAATAATACACCAAAAATAAAAATATAATGTACCCATCAATAAATATTATTATAAAAAAAAAAAAAATAAATAAAAGTACACATATTTGGTTTCGCCGCGTCCGGAACAACCTGACCTATAAAACTGTCCCACTAGTTAACCCCTTCAGTGAACACGGTAAAAAAAAAAAAAAAAAAACGAAGCAATAAACAATGCTTTATCACCATACCGCCAAACAAAAAGTGGAATAACACGCGATCAAAAAGACGCATATAAATAAAAATGATACCGCTGAAAACGTCATCTCGTCCCGCAAAAAACAAGCCGCCATACAGCTCCATCAGCCGAAAAATAAAAAAGTTATAGCTCTCAGAATAAAGCTATGCTAAAAAATATTTTTTTCTATAAAATAGCTTTTATTGTGTATAAGCGCAAACGTACTGACCCGAAGAATAAAGCTACCTCATCAATTTTACCACACGCGGAACAGAATAAAAAAAAAAAAAAAAAAAAAACAATTCTGAATTGTTGGTTTTTGTTTATTCTGCCTCCCAAAAATCGGAATAGAAAGCGATCAAAAAATGTCACGTGCCTGAAAATGGCACCAATAACGTCAAGTCATCCCGCAAAAAACGAGCTGTCACATGACTGTCTGCCAAAATCTGGAAAAATTATAGCTCTCAAAATATGGCGATGCAAAAACTAGATTTTACAAAAAATGCGTCTTTTAGTGTGTGACAGCTGTCAGTCATAAAAACCCCATATGATTCTGGCATTGCTGTAATCACACCGACCCGAAGAGTAAAGTCGTCTAATCACTTATACCGCACAAGGAACGGCGTCAAAAATAAACTCTTGGGTTAGGATTGGGCTAGGGTTAGGGCTGGGTTTGGGGCTAGGGTTGTGCTGGGGCTAGGGTTGTGCTGGGGCTAGGGTTGTGCTGGGGCTAGGGTTGGGGTTGGGATTTTTTTCAAAAGTAAGAAAAAAAGATGACGATATGGCGACTAGTGTTGAGAGCAAGTGCTCGCTACTTGAGTTTGCATCGGGTGCTCTGGTATGCATTGAGTATCGTGGGTATTTGAGTGACATGCTCGAGTCTCTGCCCCATATGCTTCGCGGCCAAAAAACTTTACGGGGATTGCCTGCCATGCACGAGCGATCCCCGCATGTTTTTTTTTTGGGTGTCTAATAACCGTGAAACATGCAGAGCAGGGACTCGAGCATGTCACTCGAGCACACGCTGTACATGGTGCATACCTGAGTACCCGATGCAAACTCAAGTAGCGAGCACTTGCGCTCAAGAATAATGACAACTTATTCAATATGATGACCTAATGTAAACAAATTCTGTGCCGTACCTCTGGATTCAAAATGTTCACTATACACCTTAATAAAATCCTTGAGGGGTATAGTTTCCAAAATGGGGACACTTGTGGGGGAGCTCCACTGTTTTGGCACATCACGGGCTCTCCAAACGCGACATGGTGTCCGCTAACAAATTGAATGGAAAATCGGCTCAAATTGTTAGCGGACGCCATGTTGCGTTTGGAGAGCCCCTGTGTGCCCAAACATTGGAGCTCCCCCACAAGTGACCCCATTTTGGAAACTAGACCCCCCAAGGCACCTATCTAGATGCATAGTGAGCACTTGGAACCCCTAGGTGCTTCACAAATTGATTCGTAAAAATGAAAAAGTGTTTTTTTTTTCATTTTTGCGAATCAATTTGTGAAGCACCTGGGGGTTACAAGTGCTCACTATGCATCTAGAAAGGTGCCTTGGGGGGTCTAGTTTCCAAAATGGGGTCACTTGTGGGGGAGCTCCAAAGTTTGGGCACACAGGGGCTCTCCAAACACAACATGGCGTCCGCTAATTTTTCAAGCAAATTTTATAATCAAAAAGTCAAATGGCGCTCCTTCCCTTCCGAGCCCAGACAGTGTTTTTTCCCCAAATATTGGGTATCTGCGTGCCCAGGGGAAATTGCACAACAAATTTTGGGGTCCATTTTTTTCTTGTTACCCCTGTGAAAATAAAAAAAAATTGGGTCTAAAGTAACATTTTTGTGAAAAAAGTTAAATGTTCATTTTTTTCTTCCACATTCAAAAAAATTCCTGTGAAGCACCTGAAGGGTTAATAAAGTTCTTGAATGTGGTTTTGAGCACCTTGAGGGGTGCAGTTTTTAGAATGGTGTCACTTTTGGGTATTTTCTGTCATAAAGACCTCTCCAAGTGACTTCAAATGTGATGTGGTCCCTAAAAAAATGGTTTTGTAAATTTTGTTGGAAAAATGAGAAATCGCTGGTCAACTTTTAACCCTTATAGCTCCCTAACAAAAAAAAAATTTTGGTTCCAAAATTGTGCTGATGTAAAGTAGACATGTGGGAAATGTTATTTATTAACTCTTTTGTGTGACATATCGCTCTGATTTCAGGGCTTAAAAATTCAAATTTTGAAAATTGCAAAATTTTCAAAATTTTCGCCAAATTTCAGTTTTTTTCACAAATAAACGCAAGTGATATCGAAGAAATTTTTCCACAATCATGAAGTACAATATGTCACGAAAAAACAATCTCAGAATCAGGGGGATCCGTTGAAGCGTTCCAGAGTAATTACCTCATAAAGTGACAGTGGTCAGAATTGTAAAAATTGGCCCGGTCATTAACGTGCAAACCACCCGCGGGGCTTAAGGGGTTAATGAGAAAAAAAATTTACTTTTTAGAATTTACCAAATGGCTGCAATGAAACAGAGTGAAAAATGTAAAGGGGTCTGAATACTTTCCGTACCCACTGTAGATTAATGTTTTTGTAGCTTGCTATGTGCTATGCCAGTCACATCATCCAGAAACAGAGCATATATAGAACAACCAGAATTGCCAGAAACACATGAATCAAAGAATAAGTTGGAATCGCATCTGAATATCATCCTCTGAGAAACAAAACAACGGAAACTCCCTTGATCTGGTCTTTGTACGGCTTTGTTCAATCCCCTACCTAGATAACTCCCCTCTTCCCCTCTCTGATCATAAGTCTCTCCTTCACGCTCACAAATCCTTGCCCACCCCAGCACACTCCTACCTATCACACATTCAGAAATTTACAAGCCATTAACTCTCATAGACTCCCTTCACTCATCACTGTCCCCAATCTCCTCTTTTTCCTGTCCTTATCTGGCTGTAAATCACTACAATGACACTCTCAGAAGCACCCTGGACCAACAAGCGCCCCTCACCCTCAGAACCTCTAAACACAAAGTAAAACAGCCCTGGCTGACACCGCAAACCCGATTTCTCCAGCGATGCTCTAGGAGTGCTGAACGCCTATGGAGGAAAACTCGCACACTAGAAAACTTTATCCACTATGAATTTGTTAAAAACCTATAACTCTTCATGTTGCCAAACAGACATACTTCACCACCCTGATCTCTTCACTATCCAACAACCCAAAAAAACTCTTCGACACCTTTCACTCCCTCCTCAGTCCTAAAGTGCTGGCCCCTATCACAGACATTTGTGCTGACGACCTGGCCTCCTACTTCGCAGAGAACATTCATCAGGAAATCAGCTCCCAGCCACCATGTTCCGTGACTCCCATCCCTCCCCACATCTCCTCTGGATCACTCTCCACATTTGACCCAGTCACAGAAGAAGTAGTCTCCAGGCTCCTCTCTTCTTCTCATGCCAGTCCATGCACCCTATTCTCTCTCGCCTACTCCAGTCTCTCTCTTCAGTCATCACTACTCGCCTAACTAAAATCTTCAACCTCTCCCTCTCATCTGGTAACTTCCCCTTCTCCTTCAAACATGTCATCATTACTCCATTATTAAAAGAGCCCTCTCTTGACCCTTCCTGCACAAACTACTACAGACCAGTCTCCAATCTCCCCTTTATCTCTAAACTCTTGGAGCGCCTGGTCTACTCCCGCCTTACCCTTTACCTCTCCATTCACTCTCTTCTAGACCCATCACAGACCGGCTTCTGCCCTCTACATTCTACAGAAACTGCACTCCTCAAAGTAACCAATGAACCTTCTGACAGCAAAACGTAACGGTGACTACTCTCTGCTCATTCTTCTTGACTTTTCTGCAGCTTTCGACACCGTTGACCACCACCTCCTCTCTATGCTCCACTGAATTGGCTTAAAAAACACTGCTTTCTCCTGGTTCTCCTCTTATCTATCTGACCGCTCTTTGTGTATCATTCGCTGGCTCCACTTCTCCCCCCCCTTCCTCTTGCTTTTTGGGTTCCTCAGGGTTCAGTCCTTGGCCCACTTCTCTTCTCTCTCTACACTGCCCCAATTGGAAAGACCTTCAGCAAATTTGGCTTTCAGTAACATCTTTATCCTGATGACACACAACTATACACCTCATCCTGTCTGTCCACAGTTTCCAACATCATGTTCGCTCTTTATCTGAAACTCAACCTTTCTAAAACTGAACAACTTCTGCTCCCACCGTTTACTCACCTCCCTAAATCTGACATATCCCTCTCCGTGTGTGGCACCACAATGACGCTGAGCCAGCAGACGCGCTGTCTGGGCGTTGTGTTTGACACCAATCTTTCCTTCACCTTCCATATACAATTTCTTGCCCGGTCTTGTCGCTTGCACCTGAAGAACATCTTTAGAATCCGCCCCTTTCTCTCCTTGGAAACCACAAAAACCCTCACTTTTGCCCTGATCCACTCCCGCCTTGACTTCTGTAATTCTCTATTAATTGGCCCCCCCCTCACTCAACTTTCCCCTCTCCATTCCATCCTTAATGCTGCAGCCAGAGTCATCTATCTGGCTAATCGTTACTCAGATTCTTCCGCTCTATGCCAGTCATTGCACTGGCTGCCTATACATTATAGGATCCAATATAAATTGCTTATTCTCACCCGCAAAGCTCTACACAGTGCAGCACCCCCCTACATCTCCTACCTCATTTCTGTTTATCAGCTTACTCGTTCTCTACGCTCCGCAAGCGACTATCGAGTAACATCCGCACTAATCCATACGTCCTACTCCCGGCTCCAAGACTTCTCCCAAGCTGCACCTATTCTTTGGAATGCTCTACCCCAAGAAATTAGGACGAGCCACAACTTACACAGTTTTAGGTGCTCCCTAAAAACACACCTGTTTAGGGTGGCCTATCGCGTTCCCTAATTGAAGTGTTTTTATATTTTTATAGCCCATTCATTATTTCTCCAAACATAAGTCTCCACCGAACCCAAAAGCTCTACAGATTCTGGCTGGTGACGAGCCCATGCAGCCTTTATCTATCGCTCATCCCCTCAAGATGGCTGGACGATTATTGTAAATAAGCCACTGTACTTTGTGTCACCCCCCACCTCATTGTAGATTGTAAGCTCTTACGAGCAGGGTCATTATTATTTTTGCTTTAATTATTGTATTATCTTTAGCTATGTTACTTATGACTGTTGTGTGTGAACCTCTGAATTGTAAAGCGCTGCAGAATAGGTTGGCGCTATAGAAGTAAAGATTATTATTATTTTACTAGATTGCAGGACTGAGAGAAAAGACATAGCACAAGGTCTGTGGCAACAGCGCTGAGGAATGGCATAACTTTCAGTGCGTAGAGCGCAAAGTGTTATCTGCTGCTTTATCTAGAAAGCTGATAATGTGGGCCGCGCCATGTTTAAGGCGTGTGACCTCTAATGACATGTGACGTTGCGCTCCAGCACAACACGTGTCGCCTTAATGGAGCATTAGGTGGAGATCATGTGACCAGAGGTGACACATCACTATGTCTCAAGTGGTCACTTAAGAAGATGCCCCCTGCAGTGAGATCCTCCCATAGGAGAGAATGGAGAATATTTTCCTGTGTGTATGTGGATATGTCGAATGAGTTGTGTAGGGGAAGCAATGAAAAGATAGAATGCCAAGGTAAAATAAAGCCGAGAAAATACCAGAAGGTAAAAGAAAGGGAGTAGAAAAATAAAGTAAAGCGGAAATAAAATAAGGAAATAATAATAAAATAGAAATAGAAAAAAAAGATTTTTTCCTTTTGTGCAGCACCATTCTGGGACCATTTAATAGTGGGTTGTCCATTTATGAAAAAACTCTTTAATTACTTTTCCATTCCATAACCCTATTAGAGATGGAAATATCTGAATGTGATTTTTCTGCTCTTCAGTTTGACAGATGAAAGCCCAAGTCCAGTTTCTCAAGATGCCAAAATGGAAATACATGATGCTTTTGTTGGTAAACCAATATTGAAAACTAGAAGAGACTCCAGGTTAGTGGTACATTTTTTTTCCATGCTGCTGCCTACTGTGCTTTTGGATTGGTTTGTACACACAGAAGGGCTCCCCGTCCGTAATCAGTTATGTTCCTGTGTGGACCAACCTTGTTAATTGTTATAGCATTTTTTTATCATGTGTAATTGTGATGCCTTTTATAAACCTAGTTGTTTGTATGTTACAGGCTGTTGGACTCTCCCGTCCACCCTGTCCTGGCAGAACCCTCCTTTGGCACAGATTTTGCAAATGTCCGTTACAAAACACCTTGCAGATCTTTCCTGCTGACTTCCAGCCCTGTCCAATCAAGTCTTCTCAAATCTACACCGATAAAAAACCTTTCCAAAGCATCGGAGTTTAGCTTGCTGCAGACACCTCTGGTGGTAAAGGTAAGGGTTCAGCATCATACATTTTTAGTTTGTTTAGCAAAGGATTGAGATGCATCGCATAATAGCTTTATGCTCTACTCCATTAATTACTTGGGCTTTGAGTCCTAACATTTGTTCTACGGTCTGTTCATTTGTTGATGCTGCTCATCAAATCTTATTGTAGTAACGTTTTTTTTGTGCGTTTCTCTCTAGAAGGCAAAAGCCTTGATGGCAAGCACAAGGGCTTCTGACTATATTGCACGCACTCGCCAATCTGTTCTGAGGTCCAGTACACACACAACTCCTTTGGCCTCTCCTTCAGTTTCCCCTGGAAGATCAATTGCACCTCCTTTACGGTCCAGAGAACTAAAAATCTCTTTTATGGAGCAAATTAGCAAGAAATTTAGTAAAGGGGTAAGTCTCGCATTATGCATAGTGGTCTGATTTGATGTGGGCATGCTTAACGTAAGTATATTACACTGTTTTTAACATTTATGAATTGAGCACCTTTTTATGTCATGTTAAAAAAAAAAATTGTGTTCGTTAACACCTTAAATAGTTTTCCTCTAGTTCTTTTTTTGTCGCATCATTTTTTTTTAATACTAAGCAATATTTTACTAACAGATTTTGTCAACTGAGCAAGAAGAGCCCAGAATTTCTCCTGTTCTGAAGTCTGGTCGAGACACTATGTGGGCAGAAAGAGTGGCTATGCTTACCGAAAATGATGCCAATACAGACAATGATGAAATGGATGAATCTTCATCTGGAATTCAAGATGGAAGCCCAAGCAAAATGGAGGCTAGCAAAGACGCAAGCCATGTGTCTGCAAGGTCTAACCAGACAACACTAGAGTATCATGATGCTCCAACACCTGAGGACAAGGTGGTTTCAACAACTGTGAATTCTTCAGGTAGTGAACAGCAGCCACATGCTGAGCTGGACCGTGTGCTAGTAACTGGAGATGTCCACCACCCAATTGTGGAAGCCCTGGAGACACCAGAGAAAGGTATGTCACATCCATGATGTCCTGTGTGTGCTCATGTTTGATTGCAGGTAGAGCAGCGCATAAAATACTCACACACCATTGTATAGAGGCGGCAGAGATTGACATGTGGCTTTGGAGGAAATCTTTACCATAATTAGCAATGTAATTATATCTCCTCTGCTACATTTATGCCTATGAGGTTGTTCATATCAAGGTGTGAGACCCGCAGATAACCTGTGCATTATGGTCTGCGCTCAGACCAAGTTTCAAGAACCTCTGCATGAGCATTAAATAAGACTAAGAATTAATTTAGAGTCCCCCTCTTTTTTTTTTTTTTGTGCACAAAAAAAGCCAGACTACATCAGTTTGTTTCAATTCTCATCCATTTAGAGCACATGGATCCGAGGGTTCGCTTTTATTTTGTATGGATCCATTTAGGGGACGAATTTGATGTACAAATTAGATCAGAAGCAGACATGTTTCTATTCGTATATTTGTCTTCAATTTTTTTTGCAGGCAATCGGTCCACAAAAAAATTGATGTCAGCATGCTCATCGACTACAATGGGTGTTATGTATACTCACGGTCAGAGCGGCTGCGTCACTAGACGAGGCGCGGCCTCGCTGCATACAAGTGTATGAAGCAAGGCTGCGCCCACTGGACAGCTGCGTCACTAGACGAGGCGCGGCTTCGCTCCATACAAGTGTATGAGCTGCGTCACTAGACGAGGCACGGCCTCGCTCCATACAAGTGTATGAAGCAAGGCTGCGCCCACTGGACAGCTGCATCACTAGACGAGGCGCGGCCTCGCTCCATACAAGTGTATGAAGCAAGGCTGCGCCCATTGGACGGCTGCGTCACTAGACGAGGCGCGGCCTCGCTCCATACAAGTGTATGAAGCAAGGCTGCGCCCACTGGACAGCTGCGTCACCAGACGAGGCGCGGCTTCGCTCCATACAAGTGTATGAAGCAAGGCTGCACCCATTGGAAGACTGCGTCACTAGACGAGGCGCGGCCTCGCTCCATACAAGTGTATGAAGCAAGGCTGCGCCCACTGGACAGCTGCGTCACTAGACGAGGCGCGGCTTCGCTCCATACAAGTGTATGAAGCAAGGCTGCGCCCACTGGACAGCTGCGTCACTAGACGAGGCGCGGCTTCGCTCCATACAAGTGTATGAAGCAAGGCTGCGCCCACTGGACAGCTGCGTCACTAGACGAGGCGCGGCCTCGCTCCATACAAGTGTATGAAGCAAGGCTGTGCCCACTGGACAGCTGCGTCACTAGACGAGGCGCGGCTTCCCTCCATACAAGTGTATGAAGCAAGGCTGCACCCACTGGACAGCTGCGTCACTAGACGAGGCGCGGCTTCGCTCCATACAAGTGTATGAAGCAAGGCTGCACCCACTGGAAGACTGCGTCACTAGATGTATGGAGCTGAATAAATATGGAGTATGGAGTAAGTATGGAGCTGAAGAATAAAGCTGCCTTATCAATTTTACCACACCCGGAGTAGAATAAAAAAATTTTTTTAAAAAAACAATTCCTGAATTGTTTTTTCTTTATTCTGCCTCCCAAAAGCTGGAATAGAAAGCGATCAAAAAATGTCACGTGCCTGAAAATGGTACCAATAAAAAACATCAACTCATCCCGCAAAAAGCAAGCAGTCACATGACTGCCGACCAAAATATGGAAAAATTATAGCTCTCAAAATATGGCGATGCAAAAACTAGATTTTACAAAATATGTGTCTTTTAGTGTGTGACAGCTCTCAATCATAAAAACCCGATATGATTCTGGTATCTCTGTAGTCGCACCGACCCGAAAAATAAAGTCGTCTAATCACTTATACCGCACTAGGAACGGCGTGAAAAATAAACGCTGGGGTTGGGGTTGAGGTTAGGGTTGTGCTAATGTTAGGGTTGGTTTTTTTTTTTTCAAAAGAAAAAAAAAAATGACGATATGGCAACTAGTGTTGAACGCAAGTGGTCGCTACTTGAGTTTGCATTGGGTGCTCGGGTATGCATTGAGTATCGCGGGTGCTCGAGTCTCCGCCCCACATACTTCGTGGCCAAAAAAACCTTGTGGGTATTGCCTGCCATGCACGAGCGATCCCAGCATGTTTTTTTGGGGGTGTCTAATAACCGTGAAACATGCGGGCAGGGACTCGAGCATTTCACTTGAGCACCCGTGATACATGGTGCATACCCGAGTACCCGATGCAAACTCAAGCAGCGAGCACTTGCGCTCAAGACTAATGACAACTTATTCAATATGATGACCTAATGTCATCAAATTCTGTCTCGTACCTCTGGGTTCAAAATGTTCACTATACCCCTTGATAAAATCCTTGAGGAGTGTAGTTTCCCAAATGGGGGGTTTCAACTATTTAGGCACATCAGGGGCTCTCCAATCGCGACATGGGGTCCGCTCTCGATTCCAGCCGATTTTGCGTTCAAAAAGTCACACAGTGCTCCTTCCCTTCTGAACTCTGCCGTGCGCCCAAACACTGTATTTTCCACACATATGGGGTATTGGCGTACTCAGGAGAAATTGCACAAAAGTTTTTGGGGTCCATTTTCTCCTCTTACCCTTGTGAAAATAAAAAAATTGGGGCTAAAACATCCTTTTTGTGGAAAAAGTTAGATTTTTTTTATTTTCATGGCTCCATGTTATAAACTTCTGTAAAGGACTTGGGGGTTCAAGGTGCTCACCACACATCTAGATAAGTTCCCTGAGGGGTCTAGTTTCCAAAATGGTGTCACTTGTGGGGGGTTTCCACTATTTAGGCACATCAGGGGCACATCCGCTAATTATTCAAGTAAATTTTACAATCAAAAAGTCAAATGGCGCTCCTTCCCTTCCGAACCCTGCCGCGCGCCCAAACGGTGGTTTTCCCCCACATATGGGGTATCTGCTAACTCAGGAGAAATTGCACAACAAACTGCATAGTGCAATTTCTTCTGTTACCCTTATGAAAATGCAAAAATTGGGGCTGAAAAACATTTTTGTGGGAAAAATGTGAAAATTTTATTTTTACGGCTCAATGTTATAAACTTCTGTGAAGCACCTGGGGGTTCAAGGTGCTCACCACACATCTAGATAAGTTCCCTGAGGGGTCTAGTTTCCAAAATGGTGTCACTTGTGGGGGGTTTCCACTGTTTAGGCACATCAGGGGCTCTCCAAATGCAACATGGCATCCACTAATTATTCAAGCAAATTTTACATTCAAAAAGTCAAATGGCGCTCCTTCCCTTCCGAACCCTGCCGTGCGCCCAAACAGTGGTTTTCCCCCACATATGGGGTATCTGCTTACTCAGGAGAAACTGCACAACAAATTTTGGGGTCCATTTTTTCCTGTTACCCCTGCGAAAATAAAAAAAATTGAGTCTAAAGTAACATTTTTGTGAAAAAAGTTAAATGTTAATTTTTTTTCAACCACATTCCAAAAATTCCTGTGAAGCACCTGAAGGGTTAATAAAGTTCTTGAATGTGGTTTTGAGCACCTTGAGGGGTGCAGTTTTTAGAATGCTGTCACTTTTGGGTATTATCTGTCATAAAGACCCCTCAAAGTGACTTTAAATATGATGTGGTCCCTAAAAAAATGGTTTTGTCAATTTTGTTGGAAAAATGAGAAATCGCTGGTCAACTTTTACCCCTTATAGCTCCCCAATAAAAAAAATGTTGGTTCCAAAATTGTGCTGATGTAAAGTAGACATGTGGGAAATGTTATTTATTAACTATTTTGTGTGACATATCGCTCTGATTTAAGGGCATAAAAATTCAAATTTTGAAAACTGCTAAATTTTCAAAATTTTTGCCAAATTTCCATTTTTTTCACAAATAAACGCAAGTGATATCGAAGAAATTTTACCACGATCATGAAGTACAATGTCACGAAAAAACAATCTCAGAATCAGTGGGATCCGTTGACGCGTTCCAGAGTAATTACGTCATAAAGTGACAGTGGTCAGAATTGTAAAAATTGGCCTGGTGATTAATGTGCAAACCACCTTGGGTTGTAAAGGGGTTAAAGCCCTATTCACACTTTGCAGAGGAATGGTGTTGATTTGAGGACAGTCTTTGAGTAATGAAATGCACAGCATGTCCATTTTGTTGCCGATACTAAGCAGATATGCTGGGTCCTCTGTAAAATCAGCCTGTCAATACAATGTGCAAAGTGTGGCTGTGCATGATAAGACCATGTCATTTTCCCTTACACTTGCCATTTCTTGAATGCATGTGATCATATGCGAGCTGACCCTCAAAGAACACTAAAGCAAACCATTAGGGATATCCTGAATGGCTCGTCTGTCATGGTTGCACTGTAAAGATGGTCGTTTTAGAAGATTGATCAGCAATTTGTATTTATAAAATATGATGCATTCTCTGCTGTTATCTGTGGCCTAGTGTCAGCATAAATTTATGCGATGCAGAACTGGCATCGAAACACTTTTCAACTACAGCCAGCACCCAACAACATCCCCTCAAAAAATCCAAAACTTACTTGCATTTTTCTTAAGATATCTGCATTCAATCTTCATCTGTCATAAAAAGGCATCAAAATGGAGTTTAATCTTAATGGGCTTTTCCAGCCATCTAGAACCTGAAGCGTATGGCCTATTTTATCTACAACTATCTATGCAGTGCAAACTCGATTCAGGGTTTATGTTCTACAACAGTCTTCCCCAAACTGAAGTGCTCAAGGCCCACCAACAGGTCACGTTTTCAGGATTTCATTAGTATTGCTCAGGTGATAATTACATTACCTGCACAGGCAGTAATTCCATCACCTGTGTAAGGGTATTTGCGCACGATGCGGATTTGAAGCTGAAATTTCCTGAGCGTTTTTGTCTCCCCCTGGCAGATAAATCGCATGCGGATTTTACATGCAGATTTTACTTGCCTTTTTTCCCCTCACCCATGACAGCACACCTTGAGAGGGATCCGCCCCACCAAGGACAGGAAACAATCTGAAATAAAAGGGCGGTACCTCTCCATCGCTTCAGTTGGTCTCCTGTCCTTGATGGGAACCTGTCTGTGGAAGAAAAGAATGCTGTACCTGGGTCTGTTCCGGTGTGGAAGAGCGGGCGCCGGCCTGTGCATCGGGTTCCAGGCTCCAGAAGCGCCGTCCATGGTTCCCTGGGGCCGTGTCTGAGCGTGCGCAGGCGGTGAGCAGGGCTCCGGCTCCCCGCAGACCGCTGCACCTTGGATGGCGCTTCTGAAGCCTGGAACCCGGTGCACAGGCCGGCACCCGCTCTTCCACACCGGAACAGATCCAGGTACAGCATTCTTTTCTTCCACAGACAGGTTCCCATCAAGGACAGGAAACCAACTGAAGCGAGAGAGGTACCTCCCTTTTATTTCAGACAATTTCCTGTCCTTGGTGGGGCGGAACTCTCTCAAGGTGTGCTGTCATGGGTTCAGGATAAACCAGCTACCGGTAAGTAACCTTGGTGTTTTACATGCGTTTTTTACAGCGTTTTTGTACATCAAAAGCTAGTCACATTCACCCAGTCTTAATTAGCATTTCTATTCATGTAAATTATGCGGCTGCTGTGAGCTGGTATTTTTAGCCTGGGAAGGTGCCTGGTCCCTGGCCATTAAATAACATCTCACTGCTGGTTCATTAGCCGCTACGTCCCTCCGATCAGCACTCAGCAGCACTTTGCATGCAGCATATTTTTGTTGCGTCCAAAACGCTGAAAACATGATCTGCTGGTGGGCCTTAAGGACTGGAGTTGGGGAACCCTGTTCTACAAGATTGGAAATGAAAATGGTAAAATGGACAGGGGTATCTGCACTTCTCAGTATTAACAGCTTGTATGTATTTGAATGGCGGCCCTTTTTTGAAAAAAAAATTAAAATTACATATATTTCTTTTCTTCAGCTGTGATTAGTATTCATGATAGTGAAGAAATTGAGAGTACCCATTCTGAAAATCTTTGTCAAGAAAGGAAAGAGCATGAATCTGAGCTGCAAATTATGGAGGAGAATGTTCTACTTGTTGAGGAAATTCCTTCTATCGCACCCCTATTTTCTCACTTTGCGGAGATTCAGGTAATGATAATGGTTACCACAGTTTGCTTCTAAGCTTACTGTAGAAGTGTGAGAAAAAGTTAGGCTTCGATGCATTGTCTATCTTTTTTTTTGTTGTTGTTGTTTTTTATGTAAAATTTGTTTCTTACAGGGTTTTTTTGTTCATTTTTTATTAAAACCATTTTACCTAGAGCTTTCCGTTTGTATTTTTTCCAAACAGGAAAAGGAAAACAAAAACATAAGATATTGACATAGTTACAGTTCAGTTAAAAGCAATCATAATATTTTTTTATATATATATATATATATATATATATAGATGTCAATTAATCAAAAACAACAATAAATCAACAGGAATTGGTATGCACTAGCCCTTTGAGTAGAGAGAATATCCATCTATCTAACAAAGAGCTGATTCTCATTGATTGTTGTGTCATAGGGTCCTAATTTCGATTATTCCTTCCTTTCTCCTTTTTTTCAAGGCCTAAGTGTAAAAGGATGGAGAATAGCAAGGATCTCTTACTCCCGGTTTGCATTCCTACATACTAGTATCTAACCAGGGTCCCTACAGCGACTCGTATATGCATAGCGTTTCTCTTCTGATGCACTACTTTTTTCATAAATATAATATTATTAATTTTATTCTTAAATTCTGTTAAGGTTGGAGGGTTTGGATCTAGCCAATGATATGGCAGCAGTTTACGTGCCTGAAAGAGAATCCTTGAGATGCACAGTGTTTGTTGCTTCCCATTCATTATTTATATTGCACATTTTAAAGCCATCTATGCTTAGTTTTGTCTTTTGTTTTTTACAATGTGTGTGTGGTTTTCTTTATACTGATGTTTTAGTCCTCATTTGTGACTTCTCGAAATGCCAGTTTTTGTGTAATGTATTCATGTACCCCTAGCAGAGAACAAAATGTATATAGCTTTATTTTGTGCAGTTGAAGACTAACATGCAACATTTCTTTTTAAGATTGTGACTTTTGGCTCTAAAAAGTGACTTTAAAAAACCTGCAAATGATGAATTGGAGCCTTAGAATTTTAAAGGCAATCTGTCACTCAAATGATACTGCCCCAAACCATTGGAAATGTGAATCGAATCTTGGCTGCATGATTACAGCCAGGTATGTCATTCTTTTAAACACAATGGTGTTTGAGAGAACAATTAGTTTGAAGAGCCAGTCAGGGACCATAAGGAGAGACCTGACTAGTACGACGCCATGCCCCAGCCGACTTCTCCTTGCGCTGCTCTCGTCGATTGAACTTTCCCATCTGTGTGCCTTTCAATCAACTAAACCAGTAGGAGGAGAAGCCGGCTCTGAAATGTCAGAGCAGTTACTGGAAGAACATACCTGACTGCAATCATAGAGCCCGATTCACTGGTGACCGCTTCCCTTTAAACACTATAATATTTAAATAAAATCAAACCTTACCGCTGTGGTTTAACCTACAACGACCTTGTATTCATATAATGCTAGCTTTCTGGTGTGCAGTGCTGGTTGTCATAAGTGTATCTACAAGAGTTTCCATTATTATAGTGTTCTTATGTTGTATTGTGTTACTGATATTAGCTGCTATTTTCTGTTACCTAGCACCACACCTTTATTCCTTTACTCTGATTGCAGACCATTATTTTTTCTCTTGCTTGCCTCTGTTCTTCTGCTGTAGCCCCATTTGTTTGCAGATCTAATGACATAATTTTGATTGAATTGGCAACAGGACAGTTTTCACCCGTCAGTATGGGGACTGTCCAACTGGCCTCAGTAGTGTGATCCCGTGAAATCGTTATCGTGAGATTATTTTATCTGTACCTGGAGCTTTTGATTCTCCTTGGTGGCATCCAAATCTTCTATGTCTTCTGCTAAATTGCTTTGGTCTGATGTCCTAAGAGGACACAAAATAGTCTAAATGTCAAAATATTACTCTGCTGGCGCTGCTATGATGATTGTCAGCGTCTTTTTCATGCTTCTTTGACACTCTGCACTACATTCATCAGACAAATGAATGAGTAATATTAACAGAGGTGCAAACAAAAAAATGCTTTGCAATCAGGGGACATAAAGGTATGGTTTTACTTTTTTTGTAGCCAAGACCAATATTCTGTTACGCCTCTGTATTGCATGAATAATTTCATATACTTGTTGACTTTGAATTATATTTCCACTTATAAGGAAGAGCAAGTAGTCATCTAGACAACCGGATGACACCAAGTTCCTCTCCTGCAGACAGCAAAGCAAAATGACAGCTAACTTGTCTTTTCTTTTACTTATCAACTGTCACTATGTGTTATAAACACTATAAGTTGTTTTTTTCTCAGGATTTGGATTACACCGTGAATATTAAAGCCCCTGAACCAGAGGTGACATATCAACAAATAAGTTCAGCCGCTGAAGACCCTAATGGGGAGAATAATGCTGACCTTTATTATTGCAACAATTATGAATCTGCCTTAAAAACCTTAAAAGCACCGTCAATGGATCCATGTGATCTCAGTGATGAAAAGGTCAATTTGACAGCTACAGTTAGCAGTGATGAAACTTGTGATAATGCCTTGGCTCTTGGCATTGAGGAAGGGACTAAGGTTACTGAAACACTGCCTTTTATGCCTGAACCTATCAATGCAGCCATTGCAGAAAACGTGCTCGATGCTCTTAAAGAAAATAGGGATAAGGATTTTACGGAAGAAGTTAATAGTGATTCAGTTTCTGAAAGGAAACTCAGAAATGCACACGATATCGCTAGGACACCTGTAAACAAGGTTAAGCAAACAAACTCTAACACAGTACTAAGGATAACACCCCCTGAAAAAGTAGATGAGCAGAAGCTTAATCTGGATGAATTGCAGACTTCTCCAACTGAAGGCAAATCTACTATACTACTAAAGCCTCCAACCCCTCGCAGAAGTATCAGGAGAACTACTAAGGTATCCAACAATATCCTTCCACTTCCTACAACCCCTAAAAGAGGCAGTAGAAAAACCAAGGATAATCCTGAAAACTTAAGTACAACATTACCAATCCAACAAGAGGACCAACCATCCATTACTACCACAAGAATTTCTAGAAGAACTAAAAATTCTGCTTCTGATCAAACTCAGTCCACAGAAAGTGAAACCACTGTTACTGAAGAAATTGTAACAAAGATGCCAGCCTCTCCTGCTAGAACCTGCAGAGGAAAAGCTGCAGCATTGGATAGCCACATAAATACAGGAGATATTGTGGATGTAAAAACTGTAATGCCGACAACACCTACTAGAATTACTAGATCGTCCAAAGTACTACAAGAGAGGGAAAGTGAATCAAACATTGAGAATGTTGAGACTGAACCACTTGTTTCTACACGTACAAGGGGACTAAGGAACAAACAAGTTGTGAATGAGTTGGTCAAACACTTTGAGCTTGGTGCCTCACAGGCTTCCAACAAACCTGACTCCAGCCCTCCTCATTCTCCTAAAAGGCTACTCTTAAGATGGTCTAGAGTCAAATCAGAAAATCAGATTGATAAAAAAGATACAGATGACAATATTGTCACAGCACAAGAGGTGATCACAGTCAATTCTAGAAAAACTGCAAAAAAGTCTATTGGTAAAACAGATATAGAGGATTCTGCTGATGTCGATGAAGTGCAGAAGAGAACAACCCGTTCAACAAGGACTAAATCTAACATTGTTACAATGCCAGATGCCACTCCTGTTGAATTTGCATTCTCATCACCTACACCAAGACGTGGAAGAAAACCAAAAGGTTTGTTTAGACATCCGTTTCCTGTTAAAATAATGGTTCCATGCTAAGAAACTTTAATGTTGACGCAACATGTGGATCATGGTACTACTGGGTAAAACTCTGATCCCCATAGAACCAGCATGGTTTAGTAGACTCATACTATGTATAGGTGCTGAACCTGTGAAATAGTCCCTAACGTGCAGGAGTATTTCAGCCATCTGATATTCTCCATGATATGAGGCTTCTAGACAAATACATTTTTTCTTTAAAATTCTTTTTATTAGGAAATTTTTACAGTATAGCGAACAAGGGGTCAGGAAAGGGATGAAGGGAAAGGAAAGGCAACCAAATAAAGGGAAAGAGAAAATGGGGTAGGGAGGAAGAGTAAAGGCCCCGTCACACTAAGCGATGCAGCAGCGATCCCGACAACGATACGACCTGTCAGGGATTGTTGCTGCATCGCTAATACATCGCTGGTGAGCTGTCAAACAGGCAGGCTCACCAGCGATGAGGGGAGCAGCGATATCGTGGAAAGAATTGTTCCACGATGTCCTGCTCCCGTTCCCAGCCTGCTGCTTAAGCAGGAGCAGGCTGGTAACTATGGTAAATATCGGGTTACTAAGTGCGCGTGTGCCCCTAGTAACCCGCTGTTTACCATGGATACCACTCTGCTACGGTGCGCTGGAGCCTCTGCTCACCGTAGCAGAGTGGTATCTATGGTAAACAGCGGGTTACTAAGTGCGCGCGTGCCCCTAGTAACCCGATATTTACCATGGTTACCAGCCAGATCGTTGGTCCCGCTGGTCACACACAGCGATGTGTGCTGGCCAGCGGGAGGCCAACGACCAAAAAATGGTCCAGGACACTTTGCAACGATCAGCGACCTCACAGCAGGGGCCTGATCGTTGCAAAGTGTCACACATAGCGACATCGCTGGTGAGGTCGCTGGTGAGTCACCAAAACCGTGACACAGCAGCGATCTCGCTAGCGATATCGCTTAGTGTGAGGGGGCCTTAAAGAAAAAGAGAGGGGGAAAAAAAAGGAAATGAGGAAGATCGTCTTAACATAATTGCACCACAGGGTTCACATAGCAAGTGCAAAAACAACATAGAATGAAGTATAGATTAAAAGAATTCTGGCAAAGTAATAAAACATCATATAAAGAGTCTTCTCTTGCTTGGAGGAAAAATTGCGTTCCAAAAGGACCATTTGGAAAATGCATTGATTTTTAAAACCACTTATTTGTTTCATGAATCAAAAGTAAAAATGGAGATCAGAAACTTTTTGTAATATATCTTATTAGAGAAAAATGATTCTTTCTCCACTTATCAGCCACTTTGTTTCCCAGCACTGATGTATTCTCAATACTGCTCAAATCAGTCTACTGATCTGTGGTGAGATAACAAATTACACTTGCTGTTATAAAAGGGCAGGCAAGGGAAACTGTAGGGAAATAAAAGCCGAAAAGCACATGGGAAATTGCTGCATCTTTTAGTTCAGAGGTAAAAACTGCTGAAAATGCCTGTGCAAGTCATAATGGCTAGAAATAGTGTTCCTAATGTACTGTACCCTCATCAGTTTGTTCTGAAAATGCAGTGAAACCATTAGTGTTTCACTTCTTTCTTTTGGGTGTCTGAAACATGTATGGTTTACAAAGCATTGGATGTAAAGTTTACTGTTGAACTGTTTGATTTTGTTAATTTGTAGGGGAAAGCTTGTCTACTTGTGTATATATACTAAAGCAGGGGTCCTCAAACTTTTTAAACAGGGGGCCAGTTCACGGTCCCTCAGACCATTGGAGGGCCAGAATATAGTTTTTAAAAAAAACTATGAACAAATTACTATGCACACTGCACATATCTTATTTTGAAGTAAAAAAAAAAAACAATACAGGAACAAATACAATATTTAAAATGAAGAACAAGTAAAGTTAAATCAACCGGTATTTCAATAGGTAGGTAACTGTACCCAATAGGCAGCATAGGTCCCCAATAGGTAGGTAACTGTACCCAATAGGCAGCATAGGTCCCCAATAGGTAGGTAACTGTACCCAATAGGCAGCATAGGTCCCCAATAGGCAGGTAAATGTCCCCAATAGGCAGGTAAATATCCCCAATAGGCAGCATAGGTCCCCAATAGGCAGGTAAATGTACCCAATAGGCAGCATAGGTCCCCAATAGGCAGGTAAATATCCCCAATAGGCAGCATAGGTCCCCAATAGGCAGGTAAATGTCTCCAATAGGCAGCATAGGTCCCCAATAGGCAGGTAAATGTTCCCAATAGGCAGCATAGGTCCCCAATAGGCAGGTAAATGTTCCCAATAGGCACCATAGGTCCCCAATAGGCAGGTAAATGTTCCCAATAGGCAGGTAAATGTTCCCAATAGGCAGGTAAATGTACCCAATAGGCAGGTAAATGTACCCAATAGGCAGGTAAATGTACCCAATAGGCAGCATAGGTCCCCAATAGGCAGGTAAATGTACCCAATAGGCAGCATAGGTCCCCAATAGGCAGGTAAATGTCCCCAATAGGCAGCATAGGTCCCCAATAGGCAGGTAAATGTACCCAATAGGCAGCATAGGTCCCCAATAGGCAGGTAAATGTCCCCAATAGGCAGGTAAATGTTCCCAATAGGCAGCATAGGTCCCCAATAGGCAGGTAAATGTCCCCAATTGGCAGCATAGGTCCCCAATAGGCAGGTAAATGTACCCAATAGGCAGCATAGGTCCCCAATAGGCAGGTAAATGTCCCCAATAGGCAGGCTGTTTCCCCCTTATAATGCCCTATGCAGGCTGTTTCCCCCCCTCCTTATTATGCCCCATGCAGGATTTCCCTTTCTCCCACCATATAATGCCCCGTGCAAGATATCACTCCCCTGTCTTTATAATGCCCCATTCAGGATGTCACCCCCCCCCCCATATAATGCCCCATTCAGGATATCACCCCCCCCATATAATGCCCCATTCAGGATATCACCCCCCCCCACCATATAATGCCCCATTCAGGATATCACCCCCCCATATAATGCCCCATTCAGGATGTCACCCCCCCATATAATCCCCATTCAGGATGTCACCCCCCCATATAATGCCCCATTCAGGATGTCACCCCCCCATATAATGCCCCATTCAGGATGTCACCCCCCCATATAATGCCCTATTCAGGATGTCACCCCATCCCCCCCATATAATGACACATGCAGGATATCACTCCCCTGTCTTTATAATGCCCCATTCAGGATGTCACCCCCCCCCCCCATATAATGACCCATGCTGGATGTCACCCCCATATAATGCCCCATTCAGGGTGTCACCCCCCCCCCCCCCATATAATGCCACATGCAGGATGTCACCCCCCCCCATATAATGACCCATGCTGGATGTCACCCCCATATAATGCCCCATTCAGGATGTCACCCCCCCCATATAATGCCACATGCAGGATGTCACCCCTAATATTATGTCCCATGCCTCCATACATTAAAAAATAAAATCCAATACTCACCTCCCTCCTTGCCTGCTGCCGCTGCTCAGGTCCGGACTCCAGCGTCTCCGGCGTTGTCCCTCTCTGCGCTCCCTGTGACGACTCAGGGGAGGGCGCGGTGTAAAGATGTCACCGCACCCTCTGACCTGAGACGTCACAGGGAGCGCAGACCAGGAAGACGGCGGCTCTGCGGAGGCACGGGGAGAGGTAAGTATCCGCCTGCCGTGGCTCTGAGAAAGCTGGGGGAAGGGCGGGCGCTGACACCGCTCTCCCCTGCCCACAGCCCGGCGGGCCGGATAAAAGTCCTCCGCGGGCCGTAGTTTGAGGACCCCTGTACTAAAGTATGGCCTGTTAAATTGTATCCTTCAGTTGAGGTTTTAAAACTGTGTATTTGCAGCTAATAGCAATTCCTAACTGTTACAGCAGTTCTGTGCATGTGGGAACTACCTGTAGTACAACACATGGGTGCAGAAATCCCACACATATATTGTTTCATAGACACACTGCATTCATTTAATCATTTAAAGCTTTGCTAGAGGAACATTTGCGATATTGGTGGGCTCCTACTCTTCATCCATGGCTGTAGTTACGAAACGAGACACAAGATGCAACTTGACCACAGAAGATGTATTGCGTTTTAGAGTTGGTAGAGAAGTATAAGGCCTTAAAGGGAACCTGTCACCCCCTGGGCGATATCAGACCTCTACTATGGCCATACAGGTGATAGAAATGTAACTCTATAAATATCTGTATGGCCCATAGTAGAGGTCTGATTGCAGAGAAAAGCGCTTTAATAAATTCTTTTTTCCACAGGCTTGGCGTCCGGGGGACACCAAGCAATCCCCGCCTATCTGCTTATTATTACCCCAAATCCCCACCTCTCTGCTTAATTATCATATCCCCCCTCCCCTGCACGTCACAGGGCCCTGTGACAGACCCTGTGTGGTGCACTGTGCTCCCTGACTTCCGGGCATGTGCAGAGGGCCGCTCACATAGAGCACGCTTTGCTTCATCCCGGCCCCGTCTACCTGTGCTCTGCGCCGCAGGTTTCTATTGCGCAGGCGCCGGAAAGTGACAATGACCCCCGGCGCCTGCGCAATAGAGCCCTGCGGCGCAGTCCACGGAGAGACGGGGCCGGGATGAAGCAAAGCGCGCTCTATGTGAGCGGCTCTCTGCGCATGCCCGGAAGTCAGCGAGCACAGTGCACCACACAGGGTCCTGTGACATGCAGGGGAGTGGGGGGATATGATAATTAACCAGAGAGGCTGGGATTTTGGGGAATAATAAGCACATAGACGGGGTTTGCTTGGAGTCCCCGGACGCCAAGTCTGTACAAAATAGAATTGATTAAAGTGGTTTTCTCTGCAATCAGACCTCTGCTATGGGCCATACAGGTATGTGTAGATTTATTTTTCTATACCCTGTATGCCCATAGTTGAGGTCTGATATCGCCCAGGGGGTGACAGATTCCCTTTAAATGTCTGTTTTATTTCATCAGCATTTTGAATCTGACATTCCTCAGTTTTTGGTCATTATGTCCCTTTTTACAGTCAGTGTTTCAGCAGTAATTTTCTTGTATGCATTAAAAAAATCACAGCCTTTTCTACCTTCCAAATGTTAAAAACTGCATATTGATAGCATTTTCAGATCCATATATTTGTATTGATTGGATTTTATCCGTGATTTTAAACTAAATCAGACACACAAAAACGTGATCCTCACCATAGACTATTAGGCTATGTGCATATGTTGCCATTTTTGCTGCGTTTTTCAGTGCAGATTTGTCACAACCTGAAGGATTTCCTGAAGCCAGCAAAGTGAATGAGAATCCTGAAGTCTCATGCAGACATTGCTTATTTGTGACTTGCAGATTTGGTGCAGCTTTAAATCTGCAGCATGTCAATTATTTCAGTGTAAGGGTACGTGCGCACAATCAGTAATCGCTGCGAATTGGAAGCAGCGCACTAGCGCTGCGTGCAATCCGCAGTGGCCAGATGTTACAGTATAGTGGATGGGATTTCAAGATATCCCATTCCCACTATGCGTCTCTGTGCACCTGCGGATCACCCTCGGACATGCGGTGCGTCTTTCCAGACCACAGCATGTTAATTTCTCTTGCAGAGCTGCTAGTCTCCGCAGCAGAAAATAAAATCACTACAATTTATTGATTGCGGTGAATCCGCATGGTTCAATTTACACATGCGGATTCACCTGCGTGCAGCGATTTGGACGCAGCATAAAGTATGCTGCTTTCAAAGTGTTGCCAGTCCCAACCGTGTGCACATACCCCTAGGCTGTGTGCACATGTTGCAGATTTAGTGCTTTCTTTTGTTGCGGGGTTTTTTGTGCGCGAATTTGTGATAAAACCTGGTGCTAGCAAAGTGAATGAGAAACCTGAAGTGTCATGCACACGTTGAGTATTTTTGACTTGCAGGTCTGGTGCAGAAAATAATCTGCAGCATGTCAATTCTCTGTGCGTTTTTGCCTGCGTTTTTCAACCATTGAATGCACTGAAAAAACTAGGCAAAATCGCAACATTTTTGATGCGTTTTCCTGCCAAGAGATACAGAATTTTCTGCACCAAATACTCAACGCGTGCACACCCTTAGGCTGTGTGCACACTGTTCGTTTTAGCAACATTTTTTCCGCTCAGAATTGGGCAAAAAACGCTAGTCAGGATTTGCAATGCGTTTAAAACTGCTGCATGTCAACTTTGTGTGGTTTTGCCTAATTCCCTTTGCCCATGTCACCTGTAAACAATAATTAACCATTATATACTCCCATATCTACCATAATCCCGAGTGTCCCACGGCAATCAGATCATCCAGCAGCCAGCGATACACTGACAGGAGTGTGATCGCTCCCGGCAGTGTATAGCGCTGATCTGCCGGGAGAGAGGTCACCAGAGTACAATCAGCTGATGAGCTCCGGTGACCTCACTCACTGCACCGTTGCTGTGTCAGAAAATTCTCATGCAGCGGTGATGCCGTGAGGTCACCAGAGCTTATCAGCTGATTGAACTCCGGTGACTTCTCTCCCTGCAGCTCAGTGCTGTGCACTGTCACAGGAGCGATTTTATACTCCTGTGTCCATGTGTAGCCTGCTGTGACTACTCTAGAACTGACCCAAATCTTCATGGGACACTGTGGATAATGTCATCACCTCGAACAGATGAGGGATGGTTGTGGTTTTATTTTATTTTTTTTAGGTGACTGGCTTCAGCGGATTGGACGTTAGGTGAGTATTTTTATTTTCTGTTTCTTTTACAGATGACAGTGGCTTCAGGGGATTAGGCGTTGGGTAAATATAACTGTTTATTTTTAAATAAATGATTAAAACAGTGTGGACTTTTATTTCAAATAAAGGATTTTTTTCAGTCCGTGTGTTTTTCAAAACCATACTATGTGGTTAGTAATGGGGGTGTCTTATAGACACCCGGTATTACTAACCTGGGCTTCATGCCAGCTGCTAATACAAGGCTGACATGAACCCCAACATTATTACCCCACTTGCCACCGCCACAGGGCAAGTGGGAAGAGCGGAGACTAAGCACCAGATTTGGCGCATCTTACGGATGCGCCATTTCTAGGGCCGCTGAGGGCTGATACTATTAGCCTCGGAGGGAGCCAGTATCCATGGCCCCTTCCTTGGCTATTAATACCTGCTCACAGCTGTCTGTTTAGCCTTTGCTGGTCAGATTTTATATGGGGACCCTACGTCAATTTTTTTTCTGGGGGTCCCTCTTGTATCTAGCCAGTAAACGCTAAGGTAACAGCTGTGGGCTGTTAATAGGCAGGGAACATTTTTGGCTAATTGCCCCTTCCCTGGCTAGTAATATCAGCCCCCAGGTTTCCCTCTGCTGGATATGAAAATGACGCGGGAGCCCACACCATTTATTTTACTTAATTCATTTTATTTTATAAGAAATCCCATGCCCACTGTTTGTTTTTGACGCTGTGTAAACTCACCCGCAGCATGTCAATTTGCAGATTTTGACTGATTGAAATGTCATTACATGCAGTGGATCCACATGTACTGACAAAACAAGTGCGGCATTAGAATGCAGCATTTTGGGCGTAGTCCAAGCGCGCTGCTGGTTCCTGATCGTGGGGACGTACCCTAAAGGCTTAACCAAACAGCTGTGAGCTGTTAATAGCCAGGGGACATATTGGCCTAATAGCTCTTTCTAAGCTAAAAAATACCAGCCCTCTGCTGCCCCAGAAATGACACTTCATATTTAATGTTCCAATCCTGGCACTTAGCCCAGATTCTTCCTGATGCATCAGGGTAATGGGATTAGGTGTCGCTGACATAAAGCCCAAGGTTTAGTAATGAAGAGGTGTCAGCCAGACACCCTTATTACTAAACTTGTAAGTAAACCGTGAAATAAACACACACGCCAAGAATAAAACACTTTATTTGAAATAAAACCGACACATTCTTTAACCCCTTCACGACATGCGCCGTACATGTACAGCGCATGTCGTGTCTCCCCTTTTGGTGTGGGCTCCGGTGCTGAGCCTGCACCTTTCCGGGCAAATGACCGCTGATCTGGACATGCCCCTAACAGCCGCAGGTGGAATCGCGATCTACCCGCAGCTGTTAACATGATAAATACCGCTGTCAAATTCTGACAAAAGCATTTAACATGATCATGCCGGAAGCGTGTCACATGATCGGGGGTCTCCGATGGGTTGTCATGATAACCCGGAGTCTACAGGCGACCTCTGTGGTTGTCTGCTATGAGCGCCACTCGGCGGTTGGCGTTCATAGCCGATGAGCAGTTTTGTTGCACATAGCGGGACTAATGCCCTGCTATGTGTAACACAGGTGATCGGAAGATGGAGACTATTGAAGCAAGTAAAAAGTAGAAAAAAAATGTTTTTAAAAGTTTAAATCACTCCCACCCCCACTTTTGTCCTATTCAAAATAAAACCATAAAAAAATCAAATATACACATATTTGGTATCCCGCTTTCAGAAGCGCCCGATCTATCAATATAAAAAGTGTTCATCAGATTGGTAAATGGTGTAACAAGAACAAAAATCCAAATGCCAGAATGACATTTTTTTTAGTCGCCGCAACATTGCAATAAAATGCAATAACAGGTTATCAAAAGATCGTATCTACACCAAAGTGGTATCCATAAAAACATCAGCTCGATGCACAAAAAATAAGCCCTCACCCAGCCCAGACCACGAAAAATAAAGTCTCCACTGGTCTCGGAAAATGGCGCCTTTTTTTTTTTTTTTTTTTTTTTTTATAACAAAGTTTGGATTTTTTTTTTCCACTCAAATAAGAGAACATATACATATTTGGTATCTATGAACTCGTAATGACCTGTAGAATCATAATGGCAAGTGAATTTTAGCTTTGAGTGAACGTGGTAAAAAAAAAAGGCGGAATTGCACTTTTTTGCAATTTCGCCGCACTTGGAATTTTTTTCCTGTTTTTCAGTACACAATATGGTAAAACCAATGGTGTCGTTCAAAACTGCAACTCGTCTTACAAAACACAAGCCCTCACATGGACATGTTGAAAAAAAATAAAAGTTATGGCTCATGGAATAAGGTGCGCAAAACCAGAGAAGGGTTAAAGCGATGTCCCACGTATCTTTTTTCAAATATCTTTAGCTCCAAAAGGCATTCCTTGCTGTAAAAAAAAGCGCATGCAAAAACCGTGCTTTTTTTCTGCCAAGAGATGCAGAAATATCTGCACCCAAATACTGAACGTGTGCACATACACTTATGGCTGCATGATCTATTTGTGATTATGGAGAACATGTTAAAACAGATGTCTGAATGAGACTTTACTGGTTCATCTAAGGCACCAAGTTTTAGGTTTCGCATAGTTTTGTTTAAACATTATCTTACAGTTAGAATGATAAATGTTACATTTGTGTGCTGATTCCCAGTTACTCTGCATCATCACCCAGAGCCGCACTAACGGCTCAGCTAGTTCTGTGCTGTCATTTTTTCACTGAATTTTATGTACATGCATAAGAGACAAAAGGACAGTGAAAAAAGCGCACCAAAAAACAAGCAAAAAAGCAAGAAAATCCTGAACAAACCTCCTGGCAAGAGATCAGGTTTTGCTGCAGAAAAAAAAACCACGCAGCAAAAAACGCAATGTGTGAACATAGCCTCATCTAAATTGTGTGTAAAACTCCATGTTCACACTGGAGAAGCCGCCCCAGGAAGCTTTATGGAGCAGATTTGATGCCTCCGACACCTACTACATATCTGCTGCATGTGAGCAGAACTCTAGCTATTTGAGTGCCGCTCATTTATGTAGAATGTAACTCTGGATCAATAATCGGGATAATTAAGTGGCATTTACAAACCAAACTTTTCTTATGTTATCAATAATGGGTGAACCTACACTTCTGGCTACATTAATTTGTGAAACCTGATGGGGAAGAAACCAGTTTGTTCCAATCTTGTGTCTTCAGGTCCAACAAATAAACTAGAAAAAAAGCCGCTGTGTTGCTGTTTTCATAAATTTCAATCTTTGTGCTCCATGGGCACATTTTTAGCTTTCCAGTACTTTAAAAAACATGGACATACTTGTAACAATAACTGAACAGCTATTTCTCACGTAATGAACTTGTTTGTTCCCTCTGCAGCTCAGCAAACAGCTCTCCTTATTTCTCCCACTAAGACGCCAGCACCAATAGCTTCAGAGTACCTGTTTTCTCCACCATCTCGAAGTACAAGGAGGACAACAAGGACAAAACTCTCTACCAGTGTAATGCTGGAAGAAAAGGTCGGACATCATTGTTTTATGTTGCTGGGCTTTCCTTTCCTTTTACATTACAGAAAATCTTAAGCCCTAATTATGCGTTTCCCTAATTTTTAGGATGTAACTGTTAAGGAGTCGCATGAAATAGCTCATGTTCCTGACACACCAGAACTAAAGCGACCAAGAGGCAGACCTTCAAAATGCCGAGTAAAGGAAGACGACCAGTAAGTATTTGTTGTAGTGTTTTCCTTCCTTCTTAATTTCGGTAAAATCATCTAACCTGTTACATATATACACACTTTTGGGCCTGATTCATCAATGTGTAACCACCAGAATTCAGCCTTAAAATACCTTAGATGTTGCAGTTTTCACAGCAGTTTTGGCCGCTACACCAAATTACTTGGAACTGGGGCGAGACAGAATATTGTAACACCTGCTTGACAAATTTATTACAAATTGCTCATACCTTACAGCAGAAATGTTACTTCAGTTTGTCTGGATTCGCAATCTAATCCAATTGGAGTCATATTATTAAAATCTAACTATTATTAGTTCTATTAAGAAATAAGGTGATTCTAAATCACAAATATCTAGAAATGTTGGACCAAATGTAGTCTGTGAATGCTGTATTAAATATTAGTCTCAATTATGAAAGTCTTCTCCCATGACCGACTAACATTAACTCCCTTTTTTAAAAGTTTGTTCCCATTAATAGTTAGTGGGTCCTATATTATTTGATTCTATACGTTATCTAATCAACCAGTCTCAGTTGTGAGACCATCTATTCCCATATCGCACTCTCATCAGTGGATCATTATTGGTTGGCTAGTAAATATGTAGCATTGAGAGTGATCCAGTTATGAACTTCCTGATCACTTCCTATGTAAGAACAGACTAGCACATTCAAACATTGGCACTGGAGATAAAGCCCTACGCTTTTCTTCAATGATTGATTACTGCTTTGAGTATATAAACAGTATAAAATGCGCAGTAATCCATGAGAACGTATTGGCATGATTGCTGGCTGGAGTAGCATATTTGGCAAGATGCATGTCCGTGATGAGGTGTACCGAATTCATAAGGGGTTTGCACATTTTAATTCTGCACACCCATCATTAAGACTGGTGTACAAAATTCCAGTTTTAATGAATCTGGCCCTTTATTCTGACAGGGTAAGTATGCTTAACAGCAGATGCTAAAATATATTTGTGCCACCTCCATGGGATGGCTTCAATAAGGCACATTGGTGATTGACAGCAGTCTTGCGTGTTAGTCTACTTTTCCACTCCTCATCTTTTTTTATAGTCAGTGGCTTTAGGAGCAATGTCCATTACCTTATACTGTTGGGCGCCGTCAGTGTTCATGTCTGGCATTTCAAACATCACCCTTCGCCAAGTTATATAGAGAAGTCTATAGAAAGCTATAATAAAATTATTAAACTGATTATGGACTTAAAGCAACTAAACCACTGCTAAGAAAAAAGGACTATTAGGATATCACCTAGGGATCTGCTTTACCAGTAGAATCTGGCATTACTGATTGACGTCTATTTAATAGGAGCAAAATATCTAGGTGGTCTGACCTGATTGCTGAAAATTTACGGATTATAGAATAAAGGGGAGGAGGGAAAAAATGCAAGGAATAGGTTTGAAGAAAATAAATGTTTCAATTTTGACAGTTTTTTCTGAACACCTATTTATTAATTCCATTAAAGGGATTGTCTGGTTTAAAATGAAAAGTGTGCAGTCACTCTGTGCGACTGCAGACTTGTGAATCCTCCCAGGGCACGCAGTGTGTGTTGTGAGGATTCGTCGTTTCCTGCCCCGGAAACGGCGGTAAGGTACTCTACATGCATTCTCCATGGCAAAACCCATCTAGTGGGCGCGACCTCGCTCAATACAGTTGTATTGAGCGAGGTCGCGCCCACTAGACTGGTTCAGCCTGGAAGCATGCATATTACATACCTGACCGCTGTTCCCGGAGCAGAGAACGGCGAATCTTCGCAGCACACAGTGCGTGCCCTGGGTGGATTCACAAGTCTGCAGTCTCAGTCATACCTGACCACTTCGGCACCCACCATCCGATTCACTTTTCTGCATCGCTGCGTGCTGTTTCTCCGGTCTCTTCACCATAGACCAGTAATTCCATACAAGACCTTATGACATGCAGTGACCTGCGGTCTGGATGTGTCCTGAAGTCCTAATCCATAGTGAATAGGCCTTAGAAGCAAGGGCAAAAAGAGGAGGATCAGACAATAGCCGGAGAGGTCAGCTTTAATCATGTGTGTTTTTGTTTAACAGGCATACGTAATTAGGGGTCATACGTAAGTTGGATGTTTGGAAGTCGGGGACTTCCTCTATACTACTTAAACTTATTTTGTTGTTCAAAGTCTGGATATAGTATATCATTAATACTGTAATATGTTCACTCATGCTTCTTATACAGATTTCTCCATATAATACACTGTATCAAAGTTCCTGAACATTTCAATTTGTAGGAAATAAAGTGCAACATTGTTCTCTATTGGGTGGCACTTCAATAACTGTCTCAATCATATTGCTATCCTTTAAAGGATCAATACACACTAGCTATTGAACCCGTTCTACGCCCAGGTGTCGAGCATTTTTATTGGTATATGGTCTCCCATGCTGGTATGTGCTGCCCCCTCCTGTCCCCACCATCCTATCCTGGTATGCATGGCACTCCTCACCCCCAATCCTGGTATGCATGGCACCCCTCACCCCCCCAATCCTGGTATGCATGGCACCCCTCACTCCTATCCTGGTATGTATGTATGGTACCCCTCACCCCCCCCCCCCAATCTTTGTATGCATGGCACCCCTCATCCCCCAGTCCTGGTATGCATGGCACCCCTCATCCCCCAGTCCTGTTATGCATGGCACCCCTCATCCCCCAGTCCTGTTATGCATGGCATCCCCCAGTCCTGGTATGCATGGCACCCCTCATCCCCCAGTCCTGGTATGCATGGTCCCCTCGCCCCCCAATCCTGGTATGCATGGTCCTCTCGCCCCCCAATCCTGGTATGCATGGTCCTCTCGCCCCCCAGTCCTGGTATGCATGGCACCCCTCGCCCCCCAGTCCTGGTATGCATGGCACCCCTCATCCCCCAGTCCCGTTATGCATGGCACCCCTCATCCCCCAGTCCCGTTATGCATGGCACCCCTCACCCCCCCAATCCTGGTATGCATGGTCCCCTCGCCCCCCAATCCTGGTATGCATGGTCCCCTCGCCCCCCAATCCTGGTATGCATGGTCCCCTCGCCCCCCAATCCTGGTATGCATGGTCCCCTCGCCCCCCAATCCTGGTATGCATGGTCCCCTCGCCCCCCAAACCTGGTATGCATGGTCCCCTCGCCCCCCAATCCTGGTATGCATGGTCACCTCGCCCCCCAATCCTGGTATGCATGGTCCCCTCGCCCCCCAATCCTGGTATGCATGGTCCCCTCACCCCCCCCCCCCCCAATCTTTGTATGCATGGTACCCCTCAGCCCCCCAATCTTTGTATGCGTTCTACCCCTCACCCCCCCCCCAATCTTTGTATGCATGGTACCCCTCACCCCCCCAATCTTTGTATGCATGGTACCCCTCACCCCCCCCCCCCCCAATCTTTGTATTCGTGTTACCCCTCATCAGTTTCACGCTGTACGCATACAAAAAAATAAACACTTATACTCGCCTTTCTTCCTTGTGCTCCAGCGCTGCTGTGTCCTGTTCTGCCGGAGGCCGGTGGAGGAGTGCGGCGCGTGCCCATACCGTGCTGTCCGACGCCATTTTGCTGTAGACACACTGTAAATGTGTCTTCAGTAAAATGCCGCCGGATAGCTCTATGCGCATGTGCCGATTCCGATGCCTCACTCCTGCCCCGATTTCTGGGTCAAGAGAGGCGCCGCAGCAGCGCTCCTCCCGGTCAGGTAAATATGGCGCCGGAGATCGCGGTATGTGTTCAGTGTCTACGCATACCGTGATCTCCGGTGCCACACCCTCCTCTTACCTGTAACGGCTGGATGCGTTCTTCTGTCTGGAGCCAGACTGCACAGGCGTGTCGCGCTTGCACAGTCTATAGAGGCTTCAGACAGAGGGACACTTGTAGTGTTATATTATAGATATCAAGTGATGCTTAAAATCGCTTGGAAAAGCGCATGTAAAAACGCTTAAACGCTTCTCCCTGGCAGAAAAAACGCATGTAAAATCTGTATGCGTTTTTTCTGCCAGGGAGAGGAAAAAACGCTCAGGAAATTTCTGCTTAAAGTCTGCATCATGGGCACATACCCTTATAGTCCGAAAAATACCGTATTTTAATATTTTATTTAATTAACAATATAACTTTCATTTTAGTCACTTTCTTTACTCCCAGACCCTTTTCTCCCCCTTTTTTCTCTTTTATTCTGTATTTATTCTAAGTGGTATATGCTAATGTGAATAGTGTAATAACAAAGGTGGGATTTCTGCTCTGAGACTCTCACGGTATGCATACACTAACATTTTACAGTTTTGGGAACACTTATGTACTAAGTGAACTAACATCTGGATGTAAATTTGGTAGTTTGACGCAGTATTGAGAGATGGTGCTCACCAATATGACAAAGGGGATACGGGATTCGAAAAAAAAAAAGTGCCTAACCACAGACAGGCAGGTAGTTGCGATGTACCTTTCTGTTGTGCCCAAAGCAGTCACAGGCTTCTACTGAGGTCACCGCAGCAGAGCAGCAGTTTCTCCTCCTGTTGACAGGACGGGACCACTGGTGTCATGCTGATTGACAGCTGGCTCTCTGCTGCCTATTTGGGGGAAGCCGGCCGTCAATCAGCATGACACCAGTGGTCCCGTCCTGTCAACAGGAGGAGAAACTGCTGCTCTGCTGACAGGGGGAAGCAGACTCTCCAGCAGGAGCGGTCAATGACCGGCGCCGCGTACAACAGGCAGGTAGTAGCCTGATTCAGCAACTTCATTCCTATTTTTAATGTCCCAGATATCCCCTTTAATGAACTTAATGAAATGGTTTGCTCTCTGTCCTCCACACTACTTTCTCCAAATGTATGAGCTATATGGACCTACTCTGCTGTCTTTACCAGAAACGTCAAAGGGCTCGTTTGATATGATTCTGTATATATTTGCATTTTAGACACATTGAACATAGTAAGTTTTGGCTAATAAGTTTTAGAAGGGGCACAGTAAAGGATATTCAGATGTGACTTTTTTCACATCTGTGGTGCAGTTTCCATAAGTAACTGCAACCACTACCCAGTGTCAGATTATTTATTTGACCTCAATAGCACCCCCCACTGGCCTTGTTGATTTCTAATGGGCACGGTTGTGGTGTTCCTCACTTTTGATAGTGCTGCATGCAGAGTTATTCGTCCTGTGTCTACTATGGCAATCCGTGATGCAGAGCCATACCTGTATACATAGAAAATGTTAACACATCGTTGTTCACTATAGGCATGTAATGTACTTACTACTCCTGTGCACTTCAACTTGTTACTTCTGGATTATTATAGGGCAGAAGATCACCCTCCTATAAAGATTCAGCTGCTGTCACCCCCAGAAAAGGCAACTGGTGATTCAGAAAGTACAAAGCCTTCATCTTTAAAATCTAAAGCTTCTGATCGAAAGCAGTCCAGGAAAACCAGGAGAAGGAAAATTATATCAAAACCAGTCAATCGCAGGAACATCAGATGATTGATGAACGTTGTTGATTTTAATGTGCTGTGTAAAATAAAATAAACTGTGTAAAATATTAAAATCGGCTCACTGGGAAGAATAATTTATATAAATTATTGTAAATGGTCTTAAAAGCTTGAAGTTTAATATTTCATTAGAATTTTCTTCCCAGACATTTTTTCTATTTTGTATCGTTTTATAAAAAAATGTATCTATAGCTTCTTAATATGTTAAATAAATGAGAGAATTAACAATATTTTACTTTTATTATAAAACTCAGTTTCATTTTCTTAACTTAATCATTGTTTTCCATAATGACTCTCTGAAATTTACTGCATCCTTGACCTTTTTAAGGCAAAGGCCATAAATCCACTTAATGTAAATGTTGCATTTTTTCTGATGTGTTATTTTGTGCACAGAAAGTCTGCTACATTTTAAAGGAACATTCACACGGTTTTTGAAAGTTGGTCCATTAAAAAAAAACTGCAATATCACTTAAATGCTTGAGACTCTTCCTATTCATTTCTATTGTAGAACCTGTTTACTGTTTCTATATGCAGTTTTTTTCCGCTTCAGGTTTTAAAAAATGTTTGGTGGAATAAAAGTGCATGACACTACTTTTGAAGTGGCTTCTGATGACATCCGATCCAAACTACTAGACACTGTGAATCAAATAGCTGCAACAAAGTAAAAGTTTTCAAAACACTTCAATAACTCTTCAAAAATACTTACAAAAATACTTACAAGGTTGTCCCATAAACAAAGTGTATTTTAATCAATGTCTATTGGTATAATAATAAGTTCCACAATTTGATTTGTTAAAATATTCCTGTGCTGAGATAATCTTATAAATGTGCACCTGCTACATACTATTAAATGGCTGTGTCTGATCATACCACAGCACCTTGCCAGGGAATGATACAAAAAAGTATACGGACAGGACAACATGGGATTGCAGCGGATTCTTTTTGTGAGGCAAAACATTTCCTTACCTGTTTTATTACAGGAATCCGTTCTTTTGCTGCGTCTCTAGCACTCTGCTCACATTGGAAATCAAGTCAGTGACACCTAATGTCAGCTTACTTGATTTATGATGAACTCCACACCCACGCACAAAGACGGCCACACACTGGACCTCATCTTCACCCGCCTCTGTTCCCTATCTAACCTCTCTAGCTCACCTCTCCCTCTTTCTGACCACAATCTACTCACATTCTCTTCTCTCTCCTCTCCAGGGCAACAATCCCCACTCCACAAAGTTGCATACCCTCGCAGACATCTCAAACACCTTGACCTACACTCACTCTCTGAATCCCTCCTCCCTCTTACAGACATTAGTTCCTTACATGATGCAGATGTTGCTGCCACTTTATACAACACCACAACCGCTGCAGCTCTCGATTCGGTCGCCCCCCCTCACACATACCAAGGCTTGCACAATCAACAGACAACCGTGGCACACCAGCCTAACTGAAGAACTGCGACGGGCCTCCGGGGTTGCTGAGCGTAGATGGAAAAGGTCCCAGTCCAATGAGCACTTCATCGCATTCAAACAGTCCCTCACTACCTTCAAGTCCACATTCACTGCAGCAAAACAAACATACTTCTCATATCTTCCCTGTCTCACAACCCTAAACAACTATTCAACACCTTCAACTCTCTCCTCCCCCAGTGCCTCCTCCCTCTCCTCTTATTTCAGCCAAAGACTTTGCCTCATTCTTTAAGTAGAAGATTGACACCATCAGACAAAGCTCTTGCCTAAAGCCCCGACAGCCCCTCCCCACACCTACTCAACCCTCTTCCTCCAAAACCACCTTCTCCACCATTTCTGAAGATAAACTTTCCTCTTTACTCTCCAAATCACACCTCACCACCTGAGAACTTGACCCAATCCCATCCCACCTCATCCCAAACCTTACCACTATCTTCATCCCAACCCTAGCCCACCTCTTCAACCTGTCACTAACAACTGGTGTCTTCCCCTCATGCTTCAAACATGCCTCAATCTCACCCATCCTCAAAAAGCCCTCCCTTGACCCATCCTCTGTGTCTAGCTATCGCCCCATATCGCTTCTCCCCTATGCCTCAAAACTACTGGAACAACATGTCCACTCTGAGCTGTCCTCCCACCTCTCCTCCTGCTCCCTGTTCGACCGCCTACAATCTGGTTTCCGACCGCACCATTCTACTGAAACTGCACTGACTAAAGTCACCAACGACCTACTAACCGCCAAAGCTAAGCGACACTACTCTGTCCTCCTCCTCCTAGACCTGTCATCTGCCTTTGACACAGTGGACCATTCCATATTACTACAGACTCTCTCATCTCTCGGCATCACAGACTTGGCCCTATCCTGGATCTCCTCATACCTAACAGACAGGACATTCAGTGTCTCCCACTCACACACCACCTCCTTATCTCGCCCCCTATCTGTCGGTGTCCCCCAAGGTTCAGTTCTAGGACCGCTGCTCTTCTCCATCTACACCTTAGGCCTGGGACAGCTCATAGAATCTCATGGCTTTCATTATCACCTCTATGCTGATGACACACAGATCTACCTCTCTGGACCCGATATCACCTCCTTACTAACCAAAATCCCACAATGTCTGTCTGCTATCTCATCCTTCTTCTCTGCCAGATTTCTAAAACTTAACATGGACAAAATGGAATTCATCATCTTTCTGCCATCTCATTCAACCCCCCCAACTGACCTATCAACGTCAATGGCTGCCCACTCTCCCCAGTCCCTCAAGCTCACTGCCTTGGGGTAACCCTGGACTCAACTCTCCTTCAAACCACATATCCAAGCCCTTTCCACTTCCTGCCGATTGCAACTCCAAAATATCTCCCGGATCCGCACATTGATAAACCATGCATCTGCAAAAAAACTAGTGCACGCCCTCCTCATCTCCCGCCTTGACTACTGCAACCTCTTACTCTGTGACCTCCCCTCTAACACTCTCGCACCCCTCCAATCTATCCTAAGCTCTGCTGCCCGACTAATCCACCTGTCGTCTCCCCCCCACCGCGCTATTCCCTGGCCTTTCCTCTCTGTCAATCTCTCCACTGGCTCCCCATTGCTCAGAGACTCCAGTTCAAAACCATAACCATGACATACAAAGCCATTCACAACCTGTCTCCTCCATATATCTCTGACCTAGTCTCCCGATACATACCCGCACGCAACCTCCGATCCTCACAAGATGTCCTTCTCTACTCCCCTCTGATCTCCTCCTCCCACAACCGTATACAAGATTTCTCCTGTGCATCCCCCCCTACTCTGGAACTCTCTACCCCAACGTATCAGACTCTCGCCTACCGTGGAAACCTTCAAAAGGAACCTGAAGACCCACCTCTTCCGACAAGCCTACAACCTGCAGTAACCACCGCTGCACGACCAGCTCTACCCTCACCTACTGTATCCTCACCCATCCCTTGTAGATTGTGAGCCCTCGCGGGCAGGGTCCTCGCTCCACCATACCGCTGCACGACCAGCTCTACCCTCACCTACTGTATACTCACCCATCCCTTGTAGATTGTGAGCCCTTGCGGGCAGGGTCCTCGCTTCTCCTGTACCAGTCGCTGTCACATTGTGTTCAAGATTATTGTAATTGTTCTTGTATTATACTGCTTTTTCACATGTAAAGCGCCATGGAATAAATGGCGCTATAATAATAAATAACTCTGGAGACTAGTGATTTGGGCAAAAACACTCACTTCTATGATAAAACATAGGGGCAATGTTTTACCTCGCAGAAAGCAGCAGCTGCAAACCATAGTTATGTCATCTGTATAATCGCTTATTCTTCCTTCCTTGGCCAGGAATTGTAATATGTGCTGACCATCTTCCTACTTGGTCAGACACGTCAAATGCTGCTACGTACTATATAATGGCTGTAAGTTTACGTCATGGTCTGGAAGGGGTTCTTGACTTGAGCTATGCCTGCACGATCGCCGCCGCAAGTTCAGCTTAATGGGGTTGTCCACTACTAGGACAACCCCTTCTTAATGTTCAGCCCCGATAAAATAAACCTTTACTCGCCTCCCATGCTGGCTCTGTTCCAGTGGTATCTGTACTCTGTCCCAGTGCTGTGATGTGGTGGAATGACACGTGATGCCTGGTGTCACTGTCCCCACCTCCTGTCGAAATGAACATGAAGAGGAAGTCCAGGATCAGCTGCAGCCGGACTTCCGCTTCATGTTCAGTTTGTACGAAGGCGGGGACAGAGATACCAGCGCTGATTGGGCGTCACGTGTCATTACACCGCATCATAGCCCTGGGACCGCGAGGTTTATTTGTTTATCTGGGCCATACATTTAGTTTAAGAAGGGGTTGTCCTAGTAGCGGACAACCCCTTTGAAGAAGTGCTCCCATCAACTTTTATCCTCTTAATATATTGGAATCATATTGTATAGCTCTGTGTACTTACAATTGATCATTTTACCCAGCTAATTATTCTCTTTTCCATTAGTTCTTCGACATCACGTGATTAAAAACTGACTTAGTGAATCCTTCAAAGTAGTGATGAGCACAAGAGCTCATTAATCAAGTTTGGCCAGGGTGCTCGGGTATGCTCCGAGTATCGTGGGTGCTCGATTGAGTCCCCACGGCCGCATGTTTGGTGATTGTCCAACAGCCGCGAAACATGCAGCTGCGAGGACTCAAACATGTAACTCGAGCACCCGCGATACTCTGTGCATACCCGAGCACCCTAGGCAAACTCGAGTAACGCTCAGTGGCGCTCATCGTTACTTAAAAGGATTTAGTAAGTCAGTTTTTAAGTCCTGTGTGTAATGCTGTGGTTGAAATATAGAAATTTACATGCAGCAAAATGGCCCCGCTGTATACGCAGTAGCATTTCTTGTTTGCCGATAGATGCTACTGCGCAAGCGCGGCCGGCGGAGCCATATTGATACAAGCAAAAAAAAATTTCCTCCAGCAAAACGGCTCCCATGTGTGTGCAGTAGCATCTATCGCTTGCCGGCGCCATTTTGTTGGAGGAAAAAAAAGTTGCAGCATTATGGTGCTGCACTTGCGCAGTAGCATCTATCGGCAAGCGAGATATGCTACTGCACATGCGTGGGCAGCAGGGCCATCTTGCTTCATGTCAATTTATACATTTCAACCACAGAATTACACATGCAGTATTAAAAATAGGAGGCAGGTTACTGAAGGCATAATGACCTGTCAGAAGGCATACAGTGGAATACATAAGCAGAGCACCAGATAAAGCCCCTCCCCAAAGGCTGCCCCAAAGCCCGAGAATATAATTTTACCAGGTCCTCTAGGGACAGGAAACACATGAGAGGTTAAAAGCCCCCCTTCACCTCACCCTCAGTGTTTTTCCAGTCCCTAGCAGGACAGGACGGTAGAAGACCATTGAAAAGGGTACCTGTGAGCTAGGGAGTTTGGGGGGGATCCATTTCTCCCCTTCCCCCTGTCAAGATGCTCCATGCTGATACCCCACTGGGCGGGGGTCTCTCAGCCAAGTTAGTGGAAGCAGGGGGGCTCCCAACTGCGCCTTTCCCTCTCATAGAGGGCTCTCGGCTGTACGCCAGCAGACTTCTAGGTCTTGCCTGATTGTATTCCAGGGGTGGAGCGCATGCCATGCCTGCCGGCAGTCTTCCGGCCTGCGCGTGTGTTCCGGTAAGGAGGTCATGCGATATCCACCAGACGAACTTCTCGATTCCGGCATGCGCTCCGAGGGCGTAATGCGCTTCCGGGACGCACTTTCATGAGTCGTGGGTTCCAGACTGGAACGCACTCTGGATTTACACAAATGTCGCTTGATTCTGGACAGCAGGGCATACATCCCTGCAAGGTATTGTGGGGGATAACGAGTTGGAATGTGCCACAACCACCTTGACCAGGTAATACTCTATAAAAGGGTATTCTTACAAGTGTGCACATTCTGATACGATGGATTCCAATCCTGCACGTTCAGAAACCAGCAGAGTCCCCGGGTAGTGTGAGTATAGGCCCTGTTTATTGTGCCTCAATCTACTGAAACACACACAGAACAAATTTTAAATAAAGTTCCCGTGTCTCCTTCTAAAAAAAACAAGATAGAGGAACCCAGAGGTCCGGATCTTCCTCACGGAAGAAACCCCGAAAATGCTTATGTGGCTCTAAGCGCCAAGATTGCTACAAAAATCAGCTGTGTAAAGAATGCATTGCCAAGATTCTCAAGGAAGAGAAAGCAAACGTTCCTAACTGACATGCGTCCTATAATTAGAGAGGAGGTCCAGAATACAGTCTCCAGCCCCAGACGCCTCAATTGCCCCAGGCAGTGCAGCCCCTCTCCCTCCACAAGAGACCTAGGTGGGAGACGGAGGAGTCATCTGGGGAAGAAGAATATCCAGATTCGGTCTCAGACCAGGATCTAGAGAGGGGGGCGGAGGAACCTTTTTACCATCAGAAGAAATGATAAAATGTATCTGTTCCCGGCTGAGCATACTGATGATTTGCTTAAATCAGTGAGGCATACTATGAAATTAGAGGACGCTCATATAACCCATTCCATACAGGATGAAATGTTTGAGGACACGGAGAAATAGGGTGTTTCCTGTTAATGAGTACATCAGGGCCATTTTGGAAAATTGGGCAGACACAGAAAAAAGGCTGATTATTCCGAGAGATTTTAAAGCCCGCCTTCCATTCGATCCGGAGGAAATTAAATTATGGGAGGAAATTCCCAAAGTAGACATTCCCATTGCAAAGGTTCCAAAGTAAACGTCCATTCCCTTTGAGGACTCCTGCATTAAAGATGCAATGAACAGGAAAGCCGAGAGTCTGCTAAAAAGCTGCTGGGAATCCTCCACAGCAACCATTAAAAAAAAAACTAAGGCTGCGTGCACACGATGCGTTTTTCATGTGTTTATGCTGCGGAATTTCCGCAGCGGAAACGCATCAAAAACGCATGGTAATCCGCACCCCATGGTCCCCAATGGCATTCCGCAATGTCAATGCACATGCTGCGGATTCTTCCGCAGCGCTCATAAATCCGCAGCATGTTCATTAATTTTGCGGAAGCACAGCGGAAGCGCCGCCATTGACTTGCATTGAGACGCATAGAATGCGCGTCTGTACATTTGTACAAGCGGATTCTATGCATCTCTATGGTACCCAGTTCTGGAGGAGAGAAGACTCTCATCCAGACCTGGGTACCATTGTACCTGTGAAAAAAAGAATAAAATAAAAAATAAAGTTTATATTCACCTGTCCAACGGCTTCTCTCGGCATGCCAGCAGCGCTGAAGGACCTTCGGTGACGTCACATCATGTGACCGCAGGCCCTTCACCTCTGTGTCTCGCGATATGCCAGCAGCCGGGAACCAGACAGGAACGAGCGCTGCAGCACACGCCGGGGAATCGGGGGTGAGCATAGCTTTATTTTAAGCATTGTTTTACGGTCACACTATATAAATCCTTGCTGTTTGCATGGATTTATATAGTGTGACCTAGTTGTCAAGCACTTTCCAAGTGATGCTAATCGCCTGGAAAGCGCTTGTCAATCTGCATGCGGAAACGCATGTGAATCCGCATGTATTCCGCATGTATTCTGCAGGAAAAACGCATGCACAATCTTTTGTAAATCCCATCGTTCCCCTAGGCGAGAGTATACGGGTAAGGGTAAGTTGGTTAGATGGTCTTACCAAAAGGGGGGAAAGGGTAGAGCAGCCCAATTTTCCTCTGGTCCATCAGGCAGACCCTGCTGCCATAAAGATTGGGGTGCGGCTCCGTTTTTTTTCTAGAAAGTTGGCAGTCCATAACGGACAACTGTGACAATACAACTTAAAATCTTAATTAGCCAGACGATTCGATTTGTTAATCCAAGAGAAATACCTTATTGTGTTTGATTAGAGATTGCTGGCTGTGTTTTATTAATGTTCTGCTTGCTCGTCAGTTTATGTACACTAATTTATCTTATAAAGTGTCCAGCATTCCACTAATCTCATTAGTATCTCAGGAGCCTCTAACCATTGTTCAAAAATCGTCTAGGCAACTGGTTGAGTTAGTCGGCCCTGGAAGTCTCCAAAGTCGCAGCAGTTCTATCCCAGGCGGGAGGAGAAGGAAGGGTGAGACTGTGTAATGTTGTACCATCTTGGGTGTTTGCTTCGACTCTTCTGTGTGTTTATTGTCTGCTTTGTGGTTCAATAAAGTATTGCCACGCTGTTTTACTCTCACCCTGTGTTGTCTGAGTAGCGTTACGCCCATGGAAGACCCCGGGTCTTCACAACAACCAATGGATTTTATGGACAATAAAGGAAGGGAACAAAATAGACTTTTCCCATCCTCCCCCGCACCATTTTCAGCTTACCCGACAATATTCCGTTCCGGCCTCAGAAAGCCTCTGGCAAGACATAATAAACCTGGAGACACTAGGTGCAGTCAAACCAGTGTATCCCTCAGAACTAGGCCTGGGACACTATTCTTCCCTCTTTTCGGTAATAAAGCCCTCAGGCAAACGCCGTACAGTCATAAACCTCAAACCCCTAAATCAATGGGTGGAATACATGAGATTCAAAATGGAGACAATAGGATCCAGCATCCCATTAATAGAGAAGAACTCTGTAATGTGCCCCCTGGACCTAAAAGATGCATATTACCATGTTCCTGTCCATCCAAATCATCAACAATTTCTAAAGTTCACTCTCTAACAGGAAAACAGTGTACCATTTCCAGTTCACCTCTCTACCATTTGCCTATCATCCGCTCCTCCAATCTTTACAAAAGTAATGACAGAGGTAGCAGCCTTTCTAAGGAAACAAGGTACGATCATAATTCCTTACCCGGATGATCAGCTTCTAGTGGCCGAATCAAGGTCTCTTCTAGTCCAACAGCCAAAACAGGTGATCGAGACCTTAAAATCCCTAGAGTGGTGCATCAACTGGGAAAAATTGGACCTCCAGCCATGCACCAAAAAGTGTTCCTAGTATTGCTCTTAAATTCTCATCTTCAAAATTCCTCCCTGCCTCTAACAAAAGAGGAGGAGATCAGTCTAAAAATACGGAATTTCCAGGAAAGGAATTCCACCTCAGTCAGGTATTCCATGAGAATCCTAGGCCTAATGACTAGAGCCGGCGTCAGCACCTGGCGTGCCGGGGCCCTGAGCAGGCGGGGGGGGGCCCACTCGTGGTCGGGCACCCAGCCGGGCTATGGCCAGAGGAGAGTGGTGCCAGCGCCCGCCATTCTCCCCTGCTTGCTCAGGGCCCCGGCAGCCGGATGCTTACCTCTCTCTGTGCTTCCGCAGGTCCACTGTCTTCCTGCTGTGCGCTCCTTGTGACGTCTCGGGTCAGAGGGTGCGGTGACGTCTTTCCACCATGCCCTCCCCTGAGCCGTCACAGGCAGCATAGAGCAGGATGACGCCGGCGACGATGGAGTCCAGACCTGAGCAGCGGCAGCAGGTGAGAAGGAGTGAGGTGAGTATTTGATTTTTTTTTTTAATGTATGGAGGCATGGGGCATTATATTGGGGGGTGACATCCTGCATGGGGCATTATATGGGAGGGTGACATCTTGCATGGGGCATTATAAAGAGGGGGGTGACATCCTGCATGGGGCTTTTAAAGAGAGGGGGGTGATAACCTGCATGGAGCATTATAAAGAGGGGGGGTGACATCCTGCATGGGGCATTATATGGTGGGGGAAAGGGACATCCTGCATGGGGCATTATATGGTGGGGTAAAGGGACATCCTACATGGGGCATTATATGGCAGGGGGAGGTGATATCCTGCATGGGGCATTATATGGGGGGTGACATCCTGCATGGGGCATTATATGGGGGGAGTGACATCCTGCATGGGGCATTATATGGGGGGCAGTGACATCCTGCATGGGGCATTATATGGTGGGGACAAGTGATATCCTGCATGGGCCATTATATGGGGGGAAAGGGACATCCTGCATAGGGCATTATATGGGAGGGAGAAGTGATATCCTGCATGTGGCATTATATGGGGGGAGTGACATCCTGCATGGGGCATTATATGGGGGGGAAGAGACATCCTGCATGGGGCATTATATGGGGGGGAGGTGATATCCTGCATGGGGCATAATATGGGGGGTGACATCCTGCATGGGGCACTATAGGGGGGGAAGTGACATCCTGCATGGGGCATTATATGGGGGGGAGTGACATCCTGCCTGGGGCATTATATGGGGGGAAAGGGACATCCTGCATAGGGCATTATATGGGAGGGAGAAGTGATATCCTGCATGGGGCATTATATGGGGGGGAGTGACATCCTGCATGGGGCATTATATGGGGGGGAAGAGACATCCTGCATGGGGCATTATATGGGGGGAGGTGATATCCTGCATGGGGCATAATATGGGGGGTGACATCCTGCATGGGGCACTATATGGGGGGAAGTGACATCCTGCATATGGGGCATTATATGGGGGGAGTGACATCCTGCATGGGGCATTATATGGGGGGGACAAGTGATATCCTGCATGGGCCATTATATGGGGGAAAGGGACATCCTGCATAGAGCATTATATGGGGGGGAGAAGTGATATCCTGCATGGGGCATTATATGGGGGGGAGTGACATCCTGCATGGGGCATTATATGGGGGGGAAGAGACATCCTGCATGGGGAATTATATGGGGGGAGGGACATCCTGTATAGGGCATTATATGGGGGGAGAAGTGACATCCTGCATGGAGCACTATATGGGGGGAGTGACATCCTGCATGGGGCATTATATGGGGGGTGACATCCTGCATAGGGCATAATATGGGGAGGTGACATCCTGCATGGGGAATTATAAGGGGGGAACAGTCTGCATAGGGCATTATGTGGGGGGAACAGCCTGCATGGAGCATTATATGGGGGCCAGTATCCTGTATGGAGCGTTATAAGGGGACCAGTATCCTGTACAGGGCATTATTTGGGGGCCAGTATCCTGTACAGAGCATTTTATGGGGGCCAGTATTCTGTATGGAGCATTATATGGGGGCCAGTATTCTGTATGTAGCGTTATATGGGGGCCATTATTCCGTATGGAGTGTTATATGGGGGCCAGTATTCTGTATGAAGCATTTTATGGGGGCCAGTATACTGTGTGGAGCGATTTGCTGGTTTCTGAGCTATTGTGGAATTTACAATAGATATCAGTCATGTCATGTAAGAAGTGAAATCTTTGCATTGTACTATACCTATATTTCTCTGCGTTATCTGTGCATCATGAATCGTGGTATGTGGGGCCCACTGAGACTCTTTCGCCCGGGGCCCAGAAAAACCTGGAGCCGGCCCTGCTAATGACGTCCTGTATCCCAAGTGTAAGATGGGCCCAGGCTCTCTCAAGGCCCTTGCAAAAGGCAATCCTGTCGACGTCTGGCCTGGACAAAGGGATGAGACTGTCGGCAGAACTAAGATCTTCCCTTTCTTGGTGGACATCCCTGTCGAACCTAAAAAAGGGCGTAGATTGGATCCTTTTACCCTCCAATCGGATCACTACAGATGCCATTCAGAAGGGCTGGGGCGCTGATGTAGAGGGCCGTTATCTTCAGGGCACATGGTCTCCCGTGGTGCAAAGAAGATCATCCAATTTCAGAGAGTTACATGCAGTCTGGGAAACAATCCAGCAATGCCAGGATTTGGTTAAGGGATGTCACATAAAGATCTTCTCAGGCAACAGTATACCGTCTCCTTCCTAAGCCGGCAGGGAGGCACAAAAGGAAAGTTGTTATTAGCGGAACACATCTTCCGGTGGGCAGAGAAAAATGTTCTTTCAGTGTCAGCGGTCCATCTCAGGGATCCAAAAACAGAATAGCAGATTTTCTCAGCAGAGAGAGAATATGGTCCTCCAAGTGGGAACTGAACCCAGAGATCTTCCAGCAAATAGTCCAGAGATGGGGCATACCCTGCATAGAATTATTCGCAACCAGGAAGAACAGTAAACTTCAGCAATTTTTTTCTATGAACCCAAAGGACAATCCGGAGGGAGTGGACATTCTATCTCAGCCCTGGGTAATAGGCCTTCTGTACGCCTTCCCTCCGATTCCGCTTATCTCAAGAGTATTGACAAAAGTCCGAGAAGAACGGGCAACTTTAATTCTGATAACTCCCTACTGGCCCAAGAAGAACTGGCTCCCGATCTTACACCACATGTCTCTGGATTATCTGTTCAGACTTCTGGACAGAGAGGATCTACTGTCTCAGGGAACCCTATTGCATCAGGACGTTCACTTCCTTGAATTGACTGCATGCATCCTAAGTTCCAAAAGCCTCTCAGATCAGGTAATAATAACTCTGCAGGCTAATAGGAAACTGATAACGTCAACAATTTGTACTTTCACAGGACAGTCAGTTCTGGACATTTCTTGTCCGCATCTCCCTAAAATCCTGGAATTCCTCAAGCAAGGATTTGACAAAGGATTGAGACTAAGCACATTAAAGGTACAGATCTCTGCCCTAAGTGCCTTCCTGGACTACTCCCTGGTAGACCACCAGTGGATATCAAAATATACTAGAGCTGTTACTCCCCTAAAGCCTGCCTACAATTAGTAACCATGTCCCATCATGGGATCTAATTCAAGTGCTAGGAGCCCTATGCAAACCTCCTTTTGAGCCCCCCCGAACAGGTGGGTATCGATCTACTCTCCATTAAGTCCGCTTTCTTGGTGGCAGTCACGCAAAGCGAGTGGGTGAGATTCAGGCGCTTTCAGTATTAGACCCTTATCTGAAAGTTTTAGAGGACAGATTAATTTTCAGACTAGATCTCTCCTTTCTTCCCAGAGTGGTATCCAATACGAACCTAAATCAGGAAATAATTTTACCATCTTTTTGCCAGTTTCCAAAAAATGACAAAGACAAATTATTCCATACCCTGGATGTAAAAAGGTCGGTGGTCAGCTATGTGGAAGTAACAGCTCCCTGGAGGCAGGACTCAAATTTGTTCCTACAGTACTCAGGAAGAAACCAAGGAAAAAGGCCCCCAAACCAACTTTGGCGAGATGGATAACTAGAACTACCGCCCTCACATACGAGTCAGAGGGAAAAGAACCACCAATTAGCATTAGAGTCCATTCAACTAGGGCAATTTCCGTATCCTGGGCGGGGAAGGCAGGAGCATCGGTGGACCAGATCTGTCAAGCAGCAATTTGGTCCAATATATCTACATTTAGTAAACACTATAAGTTAAATGTACTGTCCAGCCAACAGCTAGTTTATGGACATAAAGTCCTTCAATCAGTAGTCTCCTGTCGTGCTGTCATGATGGACGGCCTGGTAAAATAGGAATTATTCCTACCGTTAATTACATTTCCAGGAGTCTGTGGCACCCCAGGGGTCTGGTTGCCACAGTAATAGAAATATTATGTCTGAGAGCAAGTGGGAGGTTTCTCTGGTCAGGAGCCCTAAGCATGCAACACTGCCCGCCCAGACCTGGGAGGGGAGGAATCTGCCCTTATAAACTGGCTCTGGGGCAGGATTAGGAGAGTCAGAGCTTGGAGAGGGAAAGATACAGCAGGAGCTCTGTAGGAACAGTAGCTGAAGACCAGGGGCTGGAGCTGAGCAGAGCTCGCCCTGGCTGAGGACACTACAACCGGACACCGGAGTCCGAGGCTGTGGGGACTGATATACACCCAGCAGCAGAAACCAGCCGGCAGGGGATTCCAGGTCCTCTGGCCATAGAAGCCCGGAGGCTCAGTCACAAGAAAGGGACCAGCGCCGCCATCCAGGAGCGGAGGCTAACAGAAGGCCCCAAGTCACCAGCCGTACGGGTGAGCACCACATGGTATACTCAGGGACGTGGGCTACTAGTAACCGCTTACAGCAAGGTAGCCAGGAAAGAGTGCAGATAGACGGGGAGGCCTACAACTTCGCCTGGCCAGGGGAGATCCTGCTTGCTCGCAGACTGACCAGGCCTCTACTGCTAACCAGTACTCCCGGGAGGGTCTGCTTTATACCATCAGTAAAGACCCTGAACTGCACCACACGTCTCTGTGTTTCATCGCCGCACCAGCACCATTAGTACTGGGACGCTCACACCATCACTCCCATCATCCACACTAGCTGCCCTGAGGCAATACTTCTCCCGTGGGGAGTTATCCCATTCTTGGCTGCGCATACAACATCAGCCTCAGCGGTCTGCAGCGCAGCGGCGGTCCCCACTGACCGCAATCCACGGGTGGCGTAGTCGGACACTTGTTACAACATTAAGACTGCCACTGGTTTGACCGCCCTGGGCACGGACCGGGTCACTGCCACGGAAGACTACAACCCCCAGCGATCCGGCTCCGGGTACTCCCGCACCGTGCATCCACAACACAGGCCCAGGGGGCACGTCAAGTCCATCATGACAGCACCGTTATATTCCCTCCCCTGCTCTTAATACTAATGTGAGTGTAACATTGGTGTAAGTTTAAAACCTACTCAATAAATAATGAATAACCATAAAAATCATTTAAAATATGTATTTAATAATTTTTATTCATAAACATGAATAAAAACAACAAAAAATAAGATACAAGGAAAGGACTCAGGGATACCCAATATACCCAGAATAGTTAAATGTGGGGCATAGCATATAGGAATTACTAAATAATAGAAGGCAAATCCTGACTATATGTTAAAAGTGCATATGTGCAATAAATACGTGTAGCAACAACTAAAAAGTACAAATAAATTAATCACAGTGGATATATTAATAGAAGCGCTAAACTAAATACTTAATATGCCAAAATAAATACATAGACCGGAATAAATACCATATGATTAGGCCCCACAACCTCCAACGCCGTTTCGCCGGATGGCTTTCTCAAGAAGTAGAAGGTAAGTGAAAAAAAGGGTGGTATTATATATATCCCCCTGGCCACTGGTGGAATATAACAAATCCCTTCAAGAAAGAGCCCACTCATAGGTGGATGCTCTGTACTCATTTTGTATTGATCAATTTCATTGGTGGACAGTGGAGTATAATTAAACCCCTATATCTTTAAATAGTATGCTTTCCAGCATGGAGCGCATGCCCAGAACATGTCATCCGGAAATTACATGATCCGGGTGTGCGGTCCATAAAGCATAGAGAGTGCGTTCCACCGCTGGAACGCACAACCAGGGCGCACACCGCCGGAAGAGGAAGTAATGTACATAGAGGTGCGCAGACCACTGAATATGGAATGTGTGCTCCAGCGATGGAACGCAAGTAAAGGCTCCACCCCCAAGGCTAGATGACGAGCCGTCCATCATGACAGCACCATTATATTCCCTCCCCTGCTCTTAATATTAATGTGAGTGTAACACTGGTGTAAGTTTAATAAAATAGAGTTGCATCTATCCTGGTGTGGTGATTGGTACAAACACTGAGGGTGAGGTGAAGGTTGGGTGGGCTTTTAACCTCTCATGTGTTTTCTGTCCCTAGAGGATAAGTAGGACTGCCTCCTGTCGTGCTGTCATGATGGACTCCTGGAAATGTAATTAACGGTAGGAATAATTCCTAACTCATATAATTCATAACTCAGCATGTAATAAACTCTCTTACATCCATGACTTTTTCCTCTCTAATTCCCTCAACCTTCTGGCTCTCACTGAAACCTGGATCCAGCAGTCAGACACCACCGCCGCTGCAGCTCTCTCCTATGGTGGCCTACACTTCTCTCATACCCCGAGACCTGACAACAGATCAGGTGGAGGTGTTGATCTGCTTCTTTCAACAAAATGTACTTTTCAGGTTACCCCCCCCAGTACCCTCCCTATCTTCCCTTCTTTCGAGGCCCACACAGTCAGACTCTACCGGCCCTTCTCCCTGTGAGTGGCAGTTGTCTATCGCCCTCCAGGTCCCTCCCATCAGTTCCTGGATCACTTTGCTGCCTGGCTTCCAAATTTTCTATCCTGTGACATCCCCACTCTAATCATGGAAGATTTTAATATCCCAATTGGCAATTTTCTTTCCTCATCTGCCGCTCATCTTTTATCTCTAACCTCCTCCTTCGTCCTTTCACAGCTTGCTAATTCTCATACACATGAAGACGGGAACACATTGGACCTGATCTTCTCCCGGCTTTGCGCAGTACATGACTTTACTAACTCTCCCCTACCACTCTCTGACCATAATCTTCTTTCATTCTCTGTCAAGAACTGTGAGGCTACTCAAGAAACCCCCACTTTCCACACCTATAGAAATATACGCGCCATTAACACCCAGAAATTTATGAAAAAGTTGCCATCATCATTGGCCCCAATCTCCTCCCTCTCATGTCCCGATTCTGCATTGAAGCATTATAACGAAATATTGCTATGCGCCCTGGATGAAGCCGCACCTCCTACACAAAGAACAATTCGGCATAGACGGCGACAACCCTGGCACACGCCTCAAACATGTCTACTCCAGAGGTGCTCCAGGTGCGCTGAACGGCTGTGGAGAAAATCTAATCTGACGAAAATTTCCTCCATTATAAATGTATGCTGAAAACATATAACTCAGCCCTTCACCTCGCCAAACAAACCTACTTTAACAATCTCATCATCTTACTTTCCAATAATCCTAAACGCCTCTTTGACACGTTTCATTCTCTCCTCAATCAAACAGCACAGACCCCGACCACCGACCTCAGCGCTGACGATCTGGCCAATTATTTCAAAGAAAAAATTGACCATATCCGACAGGAAATTTTCTCCCAATCCCCAAACATTATGCATGCTCTCCCTTGCTCACTTTCTGACTTCGAACCAGTCACGGAAGATGAAATGATCAGGCTCCTTGCATCTTCTCGCCCTACTACCTGCACCAGTGACCCTATTCCCTCACATCTCCTTCAGTCCCTTTCTCCAGCTGTCACCACTCACCTAACTAAAATTTTCAACCTCTCCCTCTCATCTGGTATCTTTCCCTCTTCTTTTAAACACGCCAGCATACATACATTACTTAAAAAAACATCCCTTGACCAGAACTGCACAGCCAACTACAGACCTGTTTCCATTTATCTCTAAACTCCTGGAACACCTGGTCCATTCCCGTCTAATCCGCTAACTCTCAGACAACTCTCTTCTTGACCCTCTACAATCTGGTTTACGCTCTTTACATTCTACTGAAACTGCCCTCACTAAAGTCTCTAATGATCTGCTAACAGCTAAATCTAATGGTCACTACTCCCTCCTGATTCTCCTGGATCTCTCTGCAGCATTCGACACTGTGGATCACCAGCTACTACTCACTATGCTCCGCACTAATGGCCTCAAGGACACTGTTCTCTCCTGGTTCTCCTCCTATCTCTCTGACCGCTCCTCCTCTGTGTCTTTTGCCGGCTCGTCCTTCTCTCTCCTTCCCCTTACTGTCGGGGTTCCTCAAGGATCAGTCCTAGGCCCCCTTCTTTTCTCCTTATACACCCCTCCTATTGGACAAACAATCAACAGATTCGGTTTTCAGTACCATTTCTATGCTGATGACACCCAATTATACACCTCTGCTCCGGACATCACCCCTCCATTACTACAAAAGACCAGTGATTGTCTTTCTGCTGTGTCTAACATTATGTCCTCCCTCTGTCTAAAACTGAGTCTGTCAAAAACTGAACTACTCGTATTTCCTCCCTCCACTAACCTACCTGTGCCCGATATTGCCATTTCCGTTTGTGGCTTAACCATTACTCCCCAGCAACAAGCCCGCTGTCTTGGGGTCATTTTTGATTCAGATCTTTCCTTCACTCCTCACATCAAATCACTCGCTCGTTCATGTCATCTACACCTCAAAAACATCTCAAGAATCAGGACATTTCTCACCTTTGACTCAGCAAAAACTCTTACTGTAGCTGTCATTCATTCTCGTCTCGAATATTGCAACTCTCTACTAATCGGTCTCCCTCTTACTAAACTCTCCCCTCTCCAATCCGTCCTTAACGCAGCAGCAAGGATCATATTCCTCGCCAACCGCTACACCGATGCCTCTTCCCTGTGCCAGTCATTGCATTGATTACCCATCCAATATAGAGTTCAATTTAAACTTATCATGCTTACCCACAAAGCAGTCCATGCTTCAGTACCCCCCTACATCTCCTCCCTTGTCTCAGTCTACCACCCTACACGTGCCCTCCGTTCTGCCAATGACTTAAAACTAAAATCCTCCATAATCCGAACTTCCCACTCCCGTCTCCAAGATTTCTCGCGTGCACTACCCAGGACATTTTGATTAATTCCCAATACCCACAGTTTCAAGCGGACCCTAAAAACCCATTTCTTTAGACTGGCGTATCGCCTAAACACACTATCTGTCCGTCCCAGTTTTCACCCATATTAAAATCTTCAATTTCAGGTTCATACCATCCATGTACTTAATAGCCTCGGTCAGGACTGCACACATACTGGCTGGCGACCAGTCCATGTATTATTATTTATCCTATTTAGTATATCAAGGCTGCCTTATACAATATATGTACACTTTACCTTTTGTGTCTCCCCCATTTCCTCATAGACTCTAAGCTTGCAAGCAGGGCCCACACTCCTTTTGATTTGAGAAATGCTTATTCTGTATTGTTTGTATAAGTCCCCCTAAAATTGTAAAGTGCTGCGGAATATGTTGGCGCTATAAAAATAAAAATTATTATTATTATTATTCCTATTATCTCAAAACTGAAAATAAAGATTAAAAAAGAACCACAGGATGGATTTCATCAACCCAGGTATCATTTTAAACAGTGTAACGGCGCCAACCTGACAGTGTATGTGGTTTACTGAACACAATCCTGCTAACAGGTGCGCTTTAAAGCAAGACTTAATCATCATCGTAGAACGTAGGACACACAGAAAAGGACCTTAAATTCTGTATTATTGATCATGTCTCTGTACTTAGGAGAGGAGGCGATAGGGAAAAATTACTGAAGAAAAAAGGATTAGAGTGGATTTATAAATTGGATTCCCTAAAACCAAATGGACTCAATGTAGATTTTAAATTACATACTTTGGTTTAATCTCCCTACGTAGAGCTCTCTTCTATTCTGTGCTATAATAAGAATTATTGCTCATTTTTTTCTTAACTTTTTTGCAGATCACATGCACGAGAATTATGACTCAATCCCACCTTTTGATTTGCGCTATAAAAGGAAATGAACTGTTCATACAAATTGTTGCTCCACTGTGTATAATAATGGTTTTGATTGCTGTTTGAGGTTATTTGAATAGGATTGATTAAAAATGTGTACTGTCCCTTTAAAACATAAGCTACATATGTCAGAGCATGAATTGATATATAAATATCTATACATTGCTGTTATCAATCATTTCTAAACATTAATCAATAAAAGACATTGGATTAGGCACATAAATATGGAGTCACATTTGGTTATAATGGTACAAAAACAGATTTGATTGCACAGTAAACAGGGCTATGACAAAATGGCCGGACGCGTGCGTACTAAAATGTTAAACGCTACCCCTAAGGTGAAAGCGTTGGTGACACGCGCAGTAGCATTTCTGGGACACCGATATGTGACGGGTATGGTCTTTGTACAATGCGGTGGGCTGAGTCATAATTAAAGATTGATATTTTGCACCTGTGTCGCTTTACACATAATTAAGCACTTTACAATATGGCATTTATTTTATGTACTATTATGAAACATTGATGGCACGTTTGATTCTGTACTATCATGATTATATGAATTGCACTAAAATGCACTTTATTATGAAATTGTATTAAGAAAGTGGATGTATTTATTAATTGGCATTATTATTGATTTGATTATATGTCACATGTCACTGCTTGATAAAGTTCCACATTTGGAAAGAAACGTCGCCATCTGAATGGGTTAATAAAATCTGCACATTTTTTGGACCATGGAGTGCTGCCTCTTTTCACTTGGACTTTTAAAGGTTTGGTTTTGCCTGGGAGGCTCTGCAACCATTTTCTATTGCTGGTGCTGCACTTTTTTCTTATTTATCCATAAATACGTATATTTACCGTATGTAAAATACACATTTGGTTTCGCTGTGTCCGAAATGACCTATAAAACTCTCACATGGCAAAGAACTATGCTTTTTCATCATACCTCCAAAAAAAATGGAATAAAATGTGATCAAAAAGTCGAATGTAATTAAATGTTTTATCGCTGAAGAAATCAATCTTTTCCCACTAAAAAACAAGCCACCATACAGCTCCGTCAGCAGAGAAATAAGTTATATCTCTCAGAACATAGCGATACAAAAACAATTCTTTTTTTTTTTTCTATAAATTAGTTTTTAATGTGTAAAGGCGGCAAAACTTTAAAAAAAAATGCTGGAGTTGGTTATGGGTTTTCAGGGTTTCCATGTAAATCTCTGAAATACGTGATTCAGACTGAACCTCCAGCGGAAGATTCCCTATAATGAGGCAAATGGAGACACTGGCCTGCGATTTAGCGGTGTCCGTCTTTTTACGGCTATGTTCACAATTTGCATTTTTGCCGCATTTTTTTATGCAAATTAAAAGCTGCGTTTTACAGTACGAGCAAAAGCTGTAAGATTTCAGAAATCTCATGCACACGCATTGGTTTGTTTTCTTGATTAATTGGAAAGCTGCAGTGTGTCACTTCGTTCAGCTTTTTGCTGTGTTTTTTCACCCATAGAAAACAGTTATCAGGTTTTGGTGCAGAAATCTCAGGAACAACAGGCACTAAACTGTATCAGCATGAAAATGCAGGGCAAAAAAACGCAGCAAAACCAGCTTTTTTAAGCAGGAAAAAAACGCAGCAAAAACGCAACGTGTGAACCTAGCCTAAGTGTGCATAAAAGCATGGTTGGCCACAGTTTTGTGCACCTCTTTAAAGGATGCCACTTGAATAGAAGCCAGACTGAGAACAGAATAATTCTGCTGCCTCATTATAGTGATTAGATCCGTCAGGGGTTTCATCTGAATCACGTCATTCGGAGATTTAAATGGAAACCCCGATGTAAGTGCTCAACGTAGAGCACAGGATAAATATGATTCAAAATGTTATGTAAAATGTACCCAATAAAAGCTACAACTTAATCCACAAAAAAAGCAAGTCCGTCATCTGTTAACGGAAATATAGGGGGCTTCCACGTTACTGGTAGTACAAAGGCTCTGGAAAAGCAAAATGGCCCCTTTCCCCTCAAAAGAAATCCAGCAAATTCTGCGCTCCCAAATACAAATGTAGCACCCTGAGGATTCGGCTGCTACAGGGGTATTACACCTCAAGCCAGAGGTGTAGTATTCCACTCCCGGGTAAGGATGGAGTGTGGAACTGAGCTCAGTAGGCTGCATACACTACATACATCCCATTTCCGGGGGACAGATCAATGGTACTCCCACCAGTTTATGTGCAGGTACGATAGTGTCTGTCCCTGGCTGGAGTGGGAGGGGGGTGGAACATCCCAGTAGTGTAGGGGCAGATAGGGGGAGCAGTCTGGGTAATGCTAGGAGCTCATTGGGTGCTGGTCACCTGAGCTCACACATAGAGGGAGTATATAAGGTGGGAACCATCTTAGATCAGGGTCAGACAGGCAGACAGCTACTAGTCAGTCTGTTGTAGAGGGTCAAGCAGTCCTGAAAGAAGAGAGAGAGGAGTCAGAAGGACCCAGAGGGGAAGAAGAGGGAACCCCAAGAGCCCAAATACAAGCAACAGGGTGAAGGGTTGGCACAAGGGTACCGGATCCCAAGCTGGTGGAGGGCACTAATCCTCAGCCAGAGACCGGAGGTTGTGGGCAGGATCTGCCACGACCCCCCACTAAATCCACCAGGAAGGCAGACCAAGTATAGGGTCAGGGAACCCAGAAGAGGTGTACCCACCAAGAGACCCGAGGGAGCCGGACATAGGTGGATCCCTGGTGGGGAAGGCCAGAGAAAAGGAACGTCAGAAAGGGAGCTCAGGATCACGCTCCAGAATTACCTGGGGGTTGGCCGAGTCCAGGACCTGGTGGACGCAGCACGGCCCGGGCGGTCACTCAAGGCCGGAGTGACCAGAACAACAGCAGTAAGTAAAAACCCTGAACTGCACAGCCCGACTCTGAGTCTTAATACCATCCTCACTGCACCACCACAACCACCACCCTCTACAACTGACCCCCTGAGGCTATACCCCTCCCGTTGGGGGTTATACTACCAGAAGCTGCACACACACCACCAGCCTCAGCGGACCCTGCTGCAGCGGCGGCCGTATTGACCGCAAATCAACGGGTGGCGTAGTCGACACTAAAGAACATCCAGCAACATCTGTAGGACTGCCACACACTGAGCTTGACACCCTGGGCACGGACCGGGTCACCGCCACTCGGAGACTACAACCCCCATCTGATCCGGCTCCGGGTATCCCCCAAACAACACTGGCCCAGGGGGCGCGTCAACTTTGGCGTAGTCGGCAGGATAACGTGCCCGCAACAACCGGGTACTGCGTGCCTGAAGAAAAGTTCACCGTTACCTCAAAAAGAAGTCTCCCGCCGGTTCCGGAGGGTCCCCGCCAACGGACCCCATCACAGGTCGTTTCCCGCCGGTTGTCCGCCATTTGCAGCTTTTTCCCGCCATCCATGGAGTTTCCCGCCACTAGGAGACGATTCCCGCCATTTCCAAAGATTTCCCGCCTTGGAAGAGCGGACGCCATTATGGGCGTGCCAGAGGGTGGCAAAAGGCCACCTCCCATCGTGGGCCAGGTCGAAGAATGGCGCCAAAAGCGGAAACCGCGCCCACCAACAGAGACTGTGATGCTGGAAGTGTCCATCAGCGTAAGAGAACTGCCCCTGGAACTGACAATCACAAAGTTGCCCCGGGACCACCTTCAGTGTGGGCGGAGACTGAACAAAAGAACGAAGATGGGTGCAGCCTGGAGGAGTCTGGAGAGAGCGCACCCGGAGACAAGAAGTCTGGAGAGGACTCCGGAGAAGTCGTACCCGGAGATGGAGGGAGAGACAGGCAGCACCGACCCAGTGGTCAGGAGCCTGCTGCAAGCAACAACCCCACTAGGCTTAGTGGAAATCCTGGCACAGCTCCCCCGAGACCGGGAGTGTGCACAGACCGCGCTGGAGGGCCTCGCACGGAGGATGGCCCAGGTGCAGCAAGACACGCTGACGGAGTGGAGCCGTGAGATGGCCCAGCAGACCGGAACCCGTCAGCGGAGCACGCCACCCGAGACGAGGAGACAGACCGCCTCTGAGGATGGTGCAGGAGGAGTGAAGGCCGGAGACGGCGCCGAGAAGGGAGCTGGACAACTGGAGGCAGGTAAAGGGGACGTCTCTACCCCGAGCTGAGAAACCGTGTACCTGTCCCAGCTCCCCGTCGCAGAGCCCGAAATTCCCCCTGCTGTGCCCGTCGCTGCATCGTCACCGTGCCGGACTAGGCCTCAAGCAGAAGCCGCGGCCGCGACCCCTGTGACGTCACACGCCTCGACCCTGAGCGCGACCAAACAGGAAATACCAACGGCCTGGTCGCAAGGTCTAGTACCTCCGGGCGCCGCAATTCCAATAGCGCCCCCTACCTCCGCGGAGCCGCCGGCCTGGTCGCAAGGCCGAGTACCCCCGGGCGCCGCCGTCCTTACGGTGCCCTTTACCTTTAGGGTGCCCCAAGCCTGGTCGCAAGGCCTGGTCAACCCGGGCGCCGCTACCATCAACGCGCCCTCAACATCTCGAGTGCCGCACCTGGGCGAAGATCTATTTGCCCAGCACACGTGCCCGGATGGGCAGCCCTTTGTATGGCCCCAGGAGTACTACCAACTGGAACTCCAAAGAGCAAGGCCCCTGTGCGAGCCCCTGATTCCGGCTCCGAAGCCCGTCAGGAGAACCCCGCTCCCGCAAGAAGAAGCACAATTCGAGTGGGACCCCACCGGAGGAGACTTCATGGGGTTCACTCAAGAAACGCGGGCAGCTGCAGCAGAGCGAGTGGAGTGCTGCCGCCAGCAGTTGGCGGCCTTTGAGCAAGAGCGGAAAGAGAGGCGGATCCGTGAGCAGCGGCTGCAGGAACAGAGCGCAGGGCAGAAGAGCCGGACCAGGAGGAACCCCCGTGCAGCTCATGGTCCCCGTACCACCGGGACTGTGATTAAATTCAACCTGCAGCATGGGTGGGGCTTCATAAGAGACCATCATACCCCCGGCGACGTCTTTGTAACCCGCAGAGACGTAGAAAGCCATCTGCCGGAGGGACACAGAGGTCGTGACCTGTACGTAGGGGACGAGGTCACGTTCACCCGGCACAAATGTGCCAAAGGACCCTACGCCCTCCAAGTGCATCGCCTGACGGAGGAGGAGCTGCGGTGTGAGGAGGAGCAAGAGGCCCCGGACGGGTCTGAAGACAAAGAAGGAGCAGGAGGACGCCGTCGTTAAAGTACGGTAAAGAGACTGTAAATAGTTACCTGTCGGGGTACAGTGAACTGTTGCTGCTTTAAATATGTCCCCGTTGGGACAAGTGTAAACTGTTAACCTGTATTTCCCTTAATCCCACTGACCGAGGACTGAGAGCGGTCATTCCTTCCTTATACCTGGCCGAGGACTGAGAGCGGCCATATCCCCTTGTATATAGTTGCGCTTCCTAAGGCGCCCCCTACCGGTTTTATAGGAAACTGTTGTTTTTCTTGAAGAGACTGTCGCACTTTACCCGGTCACAAGTTGCACCGTGGCCGGAGGAACAAGAATGATATTTATGAAAAGTTTATGCTGATATATATATTGTTTTATATGTTATTGTTGTTATGAAAATTTGTATGTTTGATGTTTTTGTTCTCTTACAGCCCGAGGACGTGCTGTGATTTACCAGGGGGGAATGTAGCACCCTGAGGATTCGGCTGCTACAGGGGTATTACACCTCAAGCCAGAGGTGTGGTATTCCACTCCCGGGTAAGGATGGAGTGTGGAACTGAGCTCAGTAGGCTGCATACACTACATACATCCCATTTCCGGGGGACAGATCAACGGTACTCCCACCAGTTTATGTGCAGGTACGATAGTGTCTGTCCCTGGCTGGAGTGGGAGGGGGGTGGAACATCCCAGTAGTGTAGGGGCAGATAGGGGGAGCAGTCTGGGTAATGCTAGGAGCTCATTGGGTGCTGGTCACCTGAGCTCACACATAGAGGGAGTATATAAGGTGGGAACCATCTTAGATCAGGGTCAGACAGGCAGACAGCTACTAGTCAGTCTGTTGTAGAGGGTCAAGCAGTCCTGAAAGAAGAGAGAGAGGAGTCAGAAGGACCCAGAGGGGAAGAAGAGGGAACCCCAAGAGCCCAAATACAAGCAACAGGGTGAAGGGTTGGCACAAGGGTACCGGATCCCAAGCTGGTGGAGGGCACTAATCCTCAGCCAGAGACCGGAGGTTGTGGGCAGGATCTGCCACGACCCCCCACTAAATCCACCAGGAAGGCAGACCAAGTATAGGGTCAGGGAACCCAGAAGAGGTGTACCCACCAAGAGACCCGAGGGAGCCGGACATAGGTGGATCCCTGGTGGGGAAGGCCAGAGAAAAGGAACGTCAGAAAGGGAGCTCAGGATCACGCTCCAGAATTACCTGGGGGTTGGCCGAGTCCAGGACCTGGTGGACGCAGCACGGCCCGGGCGGTCACTCAAGGCCGGAGTGACCAGAACAACAGCAGTAAGTAAAAACCCTGAACTGCACAGCCCGACTCTGAGTCTTAATACCATCCTCACTGCACCACCACAACCACCACCCTCTACAACTGACCCCCTGAGGCTATACCCCTCCCGTTGGGGGTTATACTACCAGAAGCTGCACACACACCACCAGCCTCAGCGGACCCTGCTGCAGCGGCGGCCGTATTGACCGCAAATCAACGGGTGGCGTAGTCGACACTAAAGAACATCCAGCAACATCTGTAGGACTGCCACACACTGAGCTTCACACCCTGGGCACGGACCGGGTCACCGCCACTCGGAGACTACGACCCCCATCTGATCCGGCTCCGGGTATCCCCCAAACAACACTGGCCCAGGGGGCGCGTCACAAATGCCTCCTCCCTTCTAAGCCCTACAGTGTGTCTAAACCACATTTAGCGTCCCCATGTTTGACATTTCTGTAGCTATGGGAGTCCGCCTAATTTACGTGCGCATGTCTCCAGAAGCATGAGCTGGGCATAACGTACTGGGTACTATAACGTACTGGGCACTATAATAGCAGATGTGGAATTTTCACTGAGCAACATTCACTGCTGCTCGTTTCTGGAAAACATCCCTGGAGTCAAAATCATCACTACATCTGTAGATAAATTCACAGAGGGGTGTAATTTTCAAAATGTGGTCACTTGAGGAGGAATTCTGCTCTTCTGACACTTAGGGGCTCTGTATATGGAGTCTGCAAACTATTCTACGATAATTTGTTCTCAGCCAAATAGCGCTCCTTCCCTCCCGAGTCTTGCCGTGTGACTAAGCAGTACTGTACAGCCACATATTGGGTATTTCTGCATTCAGAAGAAATTGTGGGGCAAATTGTGGTGCCATTTTTACTCATTTTCCCAGGTGAAAATGTAAAATAGGGTGCTTAAACAAAATTTTTGTGGTAAAAATGTTGGTTTATTTTTTCTTCACCTGTCCAGTAGTATAAAATTCCATGACACATATGTGGTGTCAATGTGATCACTGTGCCCCTAGATGAATTCATTGAGAGGTGTAGTTTGTAAAATTGGGTCTTTTATGGGGGGTTCTACTATTCTACCACCTCAGGGACTCTCCCAGTGGGTAATGGCACCTGCAATTCTTAACAGTAAAATCTGCCCTATAATATGACGCTCCTTCCCTTCGGAGCTTTTGACTGTACCTCAAAAGTAGTTCCCGATTACATGTAGGGTATTGGCGCACACAGGAAAAAATAGACCTCAGTTTGTTGTGCAGTTTCTCCTATTAGCCCTTATAAATAGAGATGAGCGTTGTTCGACTCGAACTGTTCGCCAATCTCAAATTCGAGCTGTTTTGGGCGGTGTTCGAGCCGTTCGGCGAACACGAACGATTTGAAAAAAATTTGGCTGTTCGAGGTTATGTTCGATAACTGTTCGTGCACCAAAATCATAACTGGATTTTTTCTCAGTAATGCTGAAAATTAATGTTAATACGCAGTTTGAGTGTACAGCGGGGCAGGGGGAGGGGCAGGAGATGGATCTCTGCAGAAATAATGAAGATCTCCATTTTTTTTTTCTCTTTCCCGCATTTACAGTGGGGAGGTGCAATCTGTCAGCCTATCAGCAGCGCACACACGGAGCGAACTGCTTTTTTTCACACAAGCAAGGGCATGTGTCATTGGCAGTGTATGTCACATGTCCTTGCCCTATAAGACCCAGCCATTTTACCGGTCGCCACCATTTTCTCACTGCTGCAGCTGCGTGTTAGACGGCACCGCTGTTGCTGTGTGCGCTATACCTTGTTAATTTAAAGCCAATTTTCGCACAAATCTACAGATAGCTTGGGAGTAGGGAATAGTTGTGATTGCAGTCCTTTTAAGGACTAGGTTACAGCATTTCCTACGACTTTTATCAGGCAGGTCTGTGCTCTTAAATAGATAGGTTGGGAGTAAAGACTAATTGTAATTGCAGTCCTTTTCAGGACTAAGTTACATCAGTTCCTATCAGTTTTTGCCAGGCAGGTCTTTGCCAGTGCTGTGCAAATTTTTTTCACAGCATTTGGCTAAATCTAGCAAAGCTAATCGTTTTTGGCCTATTGCAGAGTGTGTTAGTCAGTGGAGTAGCCTATCTGTGTTGCAAGCTACACCACCTGTGTATAGAATACCAATTTTTTTACTGCACCTAGTGAAGTAAAACCTTTAGGGCATAGCATCATTCAATTAGTCCATCTATACTGACCTCCATCAGTTTGCAAATTGAATATAATTTTTTTCTGCATCAAGCTCTGAAAAAATATTTGGGCTTCTAGCAGTGTGTGGGACTTGGTCTATTAGTCCATCTATACTGACCTCCATCAGGTTGCAAATTAAAAATAATTTTTTTCTGCATCTAGCTCTGAAAAAATATTTGGCCTTCTAGCAGTGTGTGGGACTTGTTCTATTAGTCCATCTATACTGACCTCCATCAGGTTGAAAATTGAATATAATTTTTTTCTGCATCTAGCTCTGAAAAAATATTTGGCCTTCTAGCAGTGTGTGGGACTTGTTCTATTAGTCCATCTATACTAACCTCCATCAGGTTGCAAATTAAAAATAATTTTTTTCTGCATCTAGCTCTGAAAAAATATTTGGCCTTCTAGCAGTATGTGGGATTTGTTCTATTAGTCCATCTATACTGACCTTCATCAGGTTGAAAATTAAAAATAATTTTTTGTCTGCGTCTAGCTCTGAAAAAATATTTGCCCTTCTAGCAGTGTGTGGGACTTGTTCTATTAGTCCATCTATACTGACCTCCATCAGGTTGCAAATTAAAAATAATTTTTATCTGCATCTAGCTCTGAAAAAATATTTGCCCTTCTAGCAGTGTGTGGGACTTGGTCTATTAGTCCATCTATACTGACCTCCATTAGGTTGCAAATTAAAAATAATTTTTGTCTGCATCTAGCTCTGAAAAAATATTTGCCCTTCTAGCAGTGTGTGGGACTTGTTCTATTAGTCCATCTATACTGACCTCCATCAGGTTGCAAATTAAAAATAATTGTTATCTTCATCTAGCTCTGAAAAAATATTTGCCCTTCTAGCAGTGTGTGGGACTTGGTCTATTAGTCCATCTATACTGACCTCCATCAGGTTGCAAATTGAATATAATTGTTTTCTGCATCTAGCTCTGAAAAAATATTTGGGCTTCTAGCACTGTGTGGGACTTAGTCTATTAGTCCATCTATACTGACCTCCATCAGGTTGCAAATTGAATATAATTTTTTTCTGCATCTAGCTCTGAAAAAATATTTGGGCTTCTAGCAGTGTGTGGGGCTTGTTCTATTAGTCCATCTATACTGAACTCCATCAGGTTGCAAATTGAATATAATTTTTTTCTGCATCTAGCTCTGAAAAAATATTTGGGCTTCTAGCAGTGTGTGGGACTTGTTCTATTAGTACATCTATACTAACCTCCATCAGGTTGCAAATTGAATATAATTTTTTTCTGCATCTAGCTCTGAAAAAATATTTGGCCTTCTAGCAGTGTGTGGGACTTAGTCTATTAGTCCATCTATACTGACCTCCATCAGGTTGCAAATTAAAAATAATTTTTTGTCTCCATCTAGCTCAGAAAAAATATTTGCCCTTCTAGCAGTGTGTGGAACTTGTTCTATTAGTCCATCTATACTGACCTCCATCAGTTTGCAAATTGAATATAATTTTTTTCTGCATCTAGCTCTGAAAAAATATTTGGGCTTCTAGCAGTGTGTGGGACTAGGTCTATTAGTCCATCTATACTGACCTCCATCAGGTTGCAAATTGAATATAATTTTTTTCTGCATCTAGCTCTGAAAAAATATTTGGCCTTCTAGCAGTGTGTGGGACTTGTTCTATTAGTCCATCTATACTGATCTCCATCAGGTTGCAAATTAAAAATATTTTTTTTCTGCATCTAGCTCTAAAAAATATTTGGCCTTCTAGCAGTGTGTGGGACTTGTTCTATTAGTCCATCTATACTGACCTCCATCAGGTTGCAAATTAAAAATAATTTTTTGTCTGCGTCTAGCTCTGAAAAAATATTTTCCCTTCTAGCAGTGTGTGGGACTTGTTCTATTAGTCCATCTATACTGACCTCCATCAGGTTGCAAATTAAAAATAATTTTTATCTGCATCTAGCTCTGAAAAAATATTTGCCCTTCTAGCAGTGTGTGGGACTTGGTCTATTAGTCCATCTATACTGACCTCCATTAGGTTGCAAATTAAAAATAATTTTTGTCTGCATCTAGCTCTGAAAAAATATTTGCCCTTCTAGCAGTGTGTGGGACTTGTTCTATTAGTTCATCTATACTGACCTCCATCAGGTTGCAAATTAAAAATAATTGTTATCTTCATCTAGCTCTGAAAAAATATTTGCCCTTCTAGCAGTGTGTGGGACTTCGTCTATTAGTCCATCTATACTGACCTCCATCAGGTTGCAAATTGAATATAATTTTTTTCTGCATCTAGCTCTGAAAAATATTTGGGCTTCTAGCACTGTGTGGGACTTGGTCTATTAGTCCATCTATACTGACCTCAATCAGGTTGCAAATTGAATATAATTTTTTTCTGCATCTAGCTCTGAAAAAATATTTGGGCTTCTAGCAGTGTGTGGGGCTTGTTCTATTAGTCCATCTATACTGACCGCCATCAGGTTGCAAATTGAATATAATTGTTTTCTGCATCTAGCTCTGAAAAAATATTTGGGCTTCTAGCAGTGTGTGGGACTTGTTCTATTAGTCCATATATACTAACCTCCATCAGGTTGCAAATTGAATATCATTTTTTTCTGCATTTAGCTCTGAAAAAATATTTGGCCTTCTAGCAGTGTGTGGGACTTAGTCTATTAGTCCATCTATACTGACCTCCATCAGGTTGCAAATTAAAAATAATTTTTTGTCTGCATCTAGCTCAGAAAAAATATTTGCCCTTCTAGCAGTGTGTGGGACTTGTTCTATTAGTCCATCTATACTGACCTCCATCAGGTTGCAAATTAAAAATAATTTTTATCTGCATCTAGCTCTGAAAAAAAGATTTGTCCTTCTAGCAGTGTGTGGGACTTGGTCTATTAGTCCATCTATACTGACCTCCATCAGGTTGCAAATTGAATATAATTTTTTTCTGCATCTAGCTCTGAAAAAATATTTGGGCTTCTAGCAGTGTGTGGGACTTGGTCTATTAGTCCATCTATACTGACCTCCATCAGGTTGCAAATTGAATATAATTTTTTTCTGCATCTAGCTCTGAAAAAATATTTGGGCTTCTAGCAGTGTGTGGGACTTGTTCTATTAGTCCATCTATACTGACCTCCATCAGTTTGCAAATTGAATCTAATTTTTTTCTGCATCAAGCTCTGAAAAAATATTTGGGCTTCTAGCAGTGTGTGGTACTTGGTCTATTAGTCCATCTATACTGACCTCCATCAGGTTGCAAATTAAAAATATTTTTTTTCTGCATCTAGCTCTGAAAAAATATTTGGGCTTCTAGCAGTGTGTGGGACTAGGTCTATTAGTCCATCTATACTGACCTCCATCAGGTTGCAAATTGAATATAATTTTTTTCTGCATCTAGCTCTGAAAAAATATTTGGCCTTCTAGCAGTGTGTGGGACTTGTTCTATTAGTCCATCTATACTGATCTCCATCAGGTTGCAAATTAAAAATATTTTTTTTCTGCATCTAGCTCTAAAAAATATTTGGCCTTCTAGCAGTGTGTGGGACTTGTTCTATTAGTCCATCTATACTGACCTCCATCAGGTTGCAAATTAAAAATAATTTTTTGTCTGCGTCTAGCTCTGAAAAAATATTTGCCCTTCTAGCAGTGTGTGGGACTTGTTCTATTAGTCCATCTATACTGACCTCCATCAGGTTGCAAATTAAAAATAATTTTTATCTGCATCTAGCTCTGAAAAAATATTTGCCCTTCTAGCAGTGTGTGGGACTTGGTCTATTAGTCCATCTATACTGACCTCCATTAGGTTGCAAATTAAAAATAATTTTTGTCTGCATCTAGCTCTGAAAAAATATTTGCCCTTCTAGCAGTGTGTGGGACTTGTTCTATTAGTTCATCTATACTGACCTCCATCAGGTTGCAAATTAAAAATAATTGTTATCTTCATCTAGCTCTGAAAAAATATTTGCCCTTCTAGCAGTGTGTGGGACTTCGTCTATTAGTCCATCTATACTGACCTCCATCAGGTTGCAAATTGAATATAATTTTTTTCTGCATCTAGCTCTGAAAAATATTTGGGCTTCTAGCACTGTGTGGGACTTGGTCTATTAGTCCATCTATACTGACCTCAATCAGGTTGCAAATTGAATATAATTTTTTCTGCATCTAGCTCTGAAAAAATATTTGGGCTTCTAGCAGTGTGTGGGGCTTGTTCTATTAGTCCATCTATACTGACCGCCATCAGGTTGCAAATTGAATATAATTGTTTTCTGCATCTAGCTCTGAAAAAATATTTGGGCTTCTAGCAGTGTGTGGGACTTGTTCTATTAGTCCATATATACTAACCTTCATCAGGTTGCAAATTGAATATCATTTTTTTCTGCATTTAGCTCTGAAAAAATATTTGGCCTTCTAGCAGTGTGTGGGACTTAGTCTATTAGTCCATCTATACTGACCTCCATCAGGTTGCAAATTAAAAATAATTTTTTGTCTGCATCTAGCTCAGAAAAAATATTTGCCCTTCTAGCAGTGTGTGGGACTTGTTCTATTAGTCCATCTATACTGACCTCCATCAGGTTGCAAATTAAAAATAATTTTTATCTGCATCTAGCTCTGAAAAAAAGATTTGTCCTTCTAGCAGTGTGTGGGACTTGGTCTATTAGTCCATCTATACTGACCTCCATCAGGTTGCAAATTGAATATAATTTTTTTCTGCATCTAGCTCTGAAAAAATATTTGGGCTTCTAGCAGTGTGTGGGACTTGGTCTATTAGTCCATCTATACTGACCTCCATCAGGTTGCAAATTGAATATAATTTTTTTCTGCATCTAGCTCTGAAAAAATATTTGGGCTTCTAGCAGTGTGTGGGACTTGTTCTATTAGTCCATCTATACTGACCTCCATCAGGTTGCAAATTGAATATAATTTTTTTCTGCATCTTGCTCTGAAAAAATATTTGGGCTTCTAGCAGTGTGTGGGACTTGTTCTATTAGTTCACCTATACTGACCTCCATCAGGTTGCAAATTGAATATAATTTTTTTCTGCATCTAGCTCTGAAAAAATATTTGGGCTTCTAGCAGTGTGTGGGACATGGTCTATTAGTCCATCTATACTGACCTCCATCAGGTTGAAAATTAAAAATAATTTTTATCTGCATCTAGCTCTGAAAAAATATTTGGACTTCTAGCAGTGTGTGGGACTTGTTCTATTAATCCATCTATACTGACCTCCATCAGGTTGCAAATTAAAAATAATTTTTTGTCTGCATCTAGCTCTGAAAATATATTTGCCCTTCTAGCAGTGTGTGGGACTTGTTCTATTAGTCCATCTATACTGACCTCCATTAGGTTACAAATTAAAAATAATTTGTATCTGCATCTAGCTCTGAAAAAATATTTGCCCTTCTAGCAGTGTGTGGGACTTGTTCTATTAGTCCATCTATACTGACCTCCATCAGGTTGCAAATTAAAAATAATTTTTATCTTCATCTAGCTCTGAAAAAATATTTGCCCTTCTAGCAGTGTGTGGGACTTGGTCTATTAGTCCATCTATACTGACCTCCATCAGGTTGCAAATTGAATATAATTTTTTTCTGCATCTAGCTCTGAAAAAATATTTGGGCTTCTAGCAGTGTGTGGGACTTGGTCTATTAGTCCATCTATACTGACCTCCATCAGGTTGCAAATTGAATATAATTTTTTTCTGCATCTAGCTCTGAAAAAATATTTGGGCTTCTAGCAATGTGTGGGACTTGTTCTATTAGTCCACCTATACTGACCTCCATCAGGTTGCAAATTGAATGTAATTTTTTTCTGCATCTAGCTCTGAAAAAATATTTGGGCTTCCAGCAGTGTGTGGGACATGGTCTATTAGTCCATCTATACTGACCTCCATCAGGTTGAAAATTAAAAATAATTTTTATCTGCATCTAGCTCTGAAAAAATATTTGGACTTCTAGCAGTGTGTGGGACTTGTTCTATTAATCCATCTATACTGACCTCCATCAGGTTGCAAATTAAAAATAATTTTTTGTCTGCATCTAGCTCTGAAAAAATATTTGCCCTTCTAGCAGTGTGTGGGACTTGTTCTATTAGTCCATCTATACTGATCTCCATCAGGTTTCAAATTAAAAATAATTTTTATCTGCATCTAGCTCTGAAAAAATATTTGCCCTTCTAGCAGTGTGTGGGACTTGGTCTATTAGTCCATCTATACTGACCTCCATCAGGTTGCAAATTAAAAATAATTTTTTGTCTGCATCTAGCTCTGAAAAAATATTTGCCCTTCTAGCAGTGTGTGGGACTTGTTCTATTAGTCCATCTAAACTGACCTCCATCAGGTTGCAAATTAAAAATAATTTTTATCTTCATCTAGCTCTGAAAAAATATTTGCCCTTCTAGCAGTGTGTGGGGCTTGGTCTATTAGTCCATCTATACTGACCTCCATCAGGTTGCAAATTGAATATAATTTTTTTCTGCATCTAGCTCTGAAAAAATATTTGGGCTTCTAGCAGTGTGTGGGACTTAGTCTATTAGTCCATCTATACTGACCTCCATCAGGTTGCAAATTAAAAATAATTTTTTATCTGCATCTAGCTTTGAAAAAATATTTGCCCTTCTAGCAGTGTGTGGGACATGGTCTATTAGTCCATCTATACTGACTTCCATCAGGCTGCAAATTAAATATAATTTTTTTCTGCATCTAGCTCTGAAAAAATATTTGGGCTTCTAGCAGTGTGTGGGACTTGGTCTATTAGTCCATCTACACTGACCTCCATCAGGTTGCAAATTGAATATAATTTTTTTCTGCATCTAGCTCTGAAAAAATATTTGCCCTTCTAGCAGTGTGTGGGACTTGTTCTATTAGTCCATGTATACTGACCTCCATCAGGTAGCAAATTAAAAATAATTTTTATCTTCATCTAGCTCTGAAAAAATATTTGCCCTTCTAGCAGTGTGTGGGACATGGTCTATTAGTCCATCTATACTGACTTCCATCAGGCTGCAAATTAAATATAATTTTTTTCTGCATCTAGCTCTGAAAAAATATTTGGGCTTCTAGCAGTGTGTGGGACTTGGTCTATTAGTCCATCTACACTGACCTCCATCAGGTTGCAAATTGAATATAATTTTTTTCTGCATCTAGCTCTGAAAAAATATTTGCCCTTCTAGCAGTGTGTGGGACTTGTTCTATTAGTCCATGTATACTGACCTCCATCAGGTAGCAAATTAAAAATAATTTTTATCTTCATCTAGCTCTGAAAAAATATTTGCCCTTCTAGCAGTGTGTGGGACATGGTCTATTAGTCCATCTATACTGACCTCCATCAGGTTGCAAATTGAATATAATTTTTTTCTGCATCTAGTTCTGAAAAAATATTTGGGCTTCTATCAGTGTGTGGGACTTGGTCTATTAGTCCATCTATACTGACCTCCATCAGGTTGCAAATTGAATATAATTTTTTTCTGCATCTAGCTCTGAAAAAATATTTGCCCTTCCAGCAGTGTGTGGGACTTGGTCTATTAGTCCATCTATACTGACCTCCATCAGGTTGCAAATTGAATATAATTTTTTTCTGCATCTAGCTCTGAAAAAATATTTGGGCTTCTAGCAGTGTGTGGGACTTGTTCTATTAGTCCATCTATACTGACCTCCATCAGGTTGCAAATTAAAAATAATTTTTTTCTGCATCTAGCTCTGAAAAAATATTTGCCCTTCCAGCAGTGTGTGGGACTTGGTCTATTAGTCCATCTATACTGACCTCCATCAGGTTGCAAATTGAATATAATTTTTTTCTGCATCTAGCTCTGAAAAAATATTTGGGCTTCTAGCAGTGTGTGGGACTTGGTCTATTAATCCATCTATACTGACCTCCATCAGGTTGCAAATTGAATATAATTTTTTTCTGCATCTAGCTCTGAAAAAATATTTGGGCTTCTAGCAGTGTGTGGGACTTGTTCTATTAGTCCATCTATACTGACCTCTATCAGGTTGCAAATTGAATATAATTTTTTTCTGCATCTAACCCAGACAATAGTTTTGGCCTAATACCACAGTTTGGCCACTCAGCTCTGCTCGGTTCCCATCCATTGTTTTTTTGTGCAAACAACTCCAGAGCTGTGAATTAGTTAACCACCAAAATGAGTGGAAAAAGGCCTGCTGCTGGTGGAAAGGGGAATAGGCGTGTTGGGAAGGGGAAAAAAGGTTGTGTCCGTGGGGTAGGTGTTAAAGCAACAGTAACATCTGCAGAAGAAAGACCATCTTCCAGCCAAACTAAAATGTCTACTTCTTTTAGCGGACAATGTGATAAGATCCTTTTCTTACGGCCACGCCAATCACTACAAATTCCAGATGAGGCCCAAAAACAGCAGGTGCTTCAACGAATATCAAGTGCTCCTTTAAGTGGGCTCTCCTCCACATCAACTTCAACATCACAAATACTCCAGTCCTCAGAGGTGTCACCCCAATCGCACTTGCTTCCTCACAGCTCCCAAATCTCCAGCTGCCCGTCTGAGTATGAGGTAGAACAGATGGTTGAGTCTGCAGAGCTGTTTACTCATACTATAGCCTGGGAATCAGAGTTCGGCTCCAGCGCTTCTGTGAATCCAGACAAGGAAATGATCTGCACTGATGCCCAGAATATTTATGAGTCGGATCCAGGACCAGACGCAGAAGGTTCTGAACATAATGTAGACCCTCATTCCCAAACTGTAACTCCTGTTGGTGGAGACAGTAAGGAAGATGATGATGAGACTCAAATACCTGATTGGAGGGACAACTTTAGTTTTTTGTCAGGGCAGGAACAAGTTGGCTCTGAGGACGACGGGTGTGATAACACACAGGGTGATGATGATGAGGTTGGAGATCCCACTTACTGTCAACCCACGAGGTCAGGTTGCGCCTTCCTGGACAGAGACGTAGTACTGGAAGCACGTCAACAACTGCATCCTCAAACACAACTCTGCCTCTGACCACAAGTCGTGGTGGCTCTTCAGGTCGCATGGGTGCTAAGCCTTGCATAGCCTGGGCATTTTTTCAGATCGATAAAGATGACCCAACTCGTTTTATCTGTAACATTTGTCAACAAAAGCTAAGTAGAGGCCAAAAAATACAGTTTGAGTACTTCATGCATGAACCGGCACATGGACATGAAGCATAAGTTGCAGTGGGAAGCTCACTGTGCTACAATGCGGCGTAGCCGGCCGGGCCAACCACCATCTGCCCCATCTTGTGCATCTGCGGCCTCTTCATCCTCTGTGACTGGGGGGACAGCAGTCACACCTGTTTTGGGACGCAGACCTGCCACCTCTTCACCTGCAACAGCCAGCGTGATTGGCAGGTCATCATTTTCTTTGGAGGTGGTAACACCAGCTGGTGTTGAGCGCTGTCCGACACCGATAGCACCACCTTTGGATCAAGGCAACCTAACATGTCCGCCTGTATCTTCCTCACAGACCGGCAGTTTGCCGGGGACACCCTTATCAACCCCGTCTAAGCACAACAGCCAGCCCTCGGTCCCTCAGATGTGGACAAGTGAAAGACCATTTCCTCCTAGCCATGAGAAAGCTAAGAGGTTGAATTTCACCATCTGCAAGCTCTTGGCTACAGAAATGCAGCCTTTCCGCCTGGTGGACATAGAGGATTTTCGAGACCTTATGTCCATCGCAGTGCCCCAGTACCAGATGCCCAGTCGGCACTACTTCTCAAAGAAAGGTGTGCCTGCGCTCCACCAGCATGTCGCACACAACATCACCGCTTCTTTGAGAAACTCTGTGTGTGACAGGGTGCATTTCACCACAGACACTTGGACGAGTAGGTGTCACACTGTCCCTGTATACTGGAGGTAGGGGGCCTAAGCTGACCCTAAGCTGGGGCCCTGACTAATCCCTCAACCTGGAGGTACTGTTAAAGGTACAGAGGTCCAGGCCGCCAGCGTAACCCCTACCTCCTGAGGATCCCTGCACCTAAGTAATCTAGTCCTGAGAAGGACCCCGATCACAACAAAAGAGGACAAGTAATAATATGCCCACACACAGTACTTAGACGAACGAGACAGTACAAGGGAAAAACCAAAACCACCTTGCATACAAAGACTACACAACTACAACAGAGGGAACACGAACGGGAAAGGAGATAAATGATAAAGCGAGGAAGGGAAAATACACTCCAAATACACTTATCTCAGAAACTCCAAATACCACGATCCGCTCTGTAAGTCTGTATGAAATGCTTTCACCGACACTTCCCAAACAGACCAGCAGGCATTTGAAGGAGACTCACTACAGCAGCATTGATTGCAGCTGGGCGAGACTGGACCTCGTCTAGCACAGAGAGAAAGAGAATTAACTCCCTCACTGCCGAAAACACAAAGCACCAAAAAGTCAGCTGCGAGAAGTCAGGCTGTGTAATCGTGACGATCTTCGTGGCGACACACCCGTGACAGTACCCCCCCTTCTACGAGGGGCCTCCGGACCCTCAGGGCCAGGTTTATCCGGGTGAGTCGTGTGGAAGGCCCGAACTAATCGGTCTGCGTTAATATCCGACGCAGGAACCCACATCCTCTCCTCAGGACCATACCCTTTCCAATGAACCAGGTACTGAAGGGACCGACGATTAAAACGTGAATCGATGACCCTTGATACCTGGAACTCCAAGTTACCATTGACCACCACTGGAGGGGGAGGCAAAGGTGACGGTACCACCGGCGCCACATACCTCTTAAGCAACGATCTGTGGAACACGTTGTGAATTTTAAACGTAGGGGGGAGGTCAAGACGGAATGCCACCGGATTAATAATAGAACTGATTCTGTACGGCCCGATGAACCTGGGACCCAGTTTCCAGGAGGGAACCTTAAGTTTAATATTCCTGGTAGACAACCATACCCGATCGTTCACACTTAGGTCCGGACCAGACACTCTCCTCCTATCAGCCATACATTTGTATCGGTTCCCCATAGTATTCAGATTCTTCAGCACCCCTCTCCATACTGAAGCGAGTGATGAGGAAAATCGTTCCTCCTCAGGAACCCCCGAAGAGCCCCCCCTACTGAAAGTACAAAACTGGGGGTGAAAACCATATGCCCCAAAAAACGGGGACTTACCAGTGGACTCGCTCCGCCTATTATTGAGAGCAAACTCTGCCAGAGGTAAGAAAGAAGCCCAGTCCTCCTGGTTCTCTGACACAAAACACCGGAGATATGTCACCAAGCTCTGGTTCATACGTTCCGTCTGACCGTTGGTCTGAGGGTGAAAAGCCGATGAGAATGACAAATGCATCCCCCGCCGTGCACAAAACGCCTTCCAGAACTTGGACACAAACTGAGACCCCCGATCAGACACCACATCGGAGGGTACCCCGTGAAGCCTCACAATCTCCCCAATGAACACCTGCGCAAGAGTTTTAGCATTAGGGAGAGCCGGAAGAGCGATAAAATGTGCCATCTTGCTGAACCTGTCCACTACAACGAGTATGACCGTTTTACCCGAAGACGGAGGGAGGTCCGTAATAAAGTCCATAGACAGATGAGTCCAAGGACGCTCCGGGATCTTCAAAGGTAAGAGGGCCCCAGACGGACGGGTATGTGAGGTCTTAGAGCGCGCACAAACCCCACAGGACGCGACAAAAGTTACCACCTCCTTATGTAAGTTAGGCCACCAAAACCGACGCGAGAGAAGATCCACAGTTGCTTTACTCCCCGGGTGTCCTGCCAAAACTGAGTTATGGTGTGCCTCGATCACCTTTTGTCGCAACTGATCTGGAACAAACAGTCTCCCCGGAGGTCCAACAGGGGCGTCCCCCTGAGCCTCCAATACCTCCTCCTCCAGCTCAGAGCATACTGCCGAAACCACCACCCCCTCCTGAAGGATAGGAATCGGGTCGTCCGTATTCCCGGCCCCAGGGAAACTACGAGATAAGGCATCCGCCTTTACATTTTTTGACCCAGGACGATATGTAACGACAAAATTAAACCTGGTAAAAAACAATGACCACCTAGCTTGTCTGGGATTCAGACGTTTCGCGGACTCCAGATATAGCAGGTTCTTGTGATCGGTGATGACGGTGACCGGATGGACTGCCCCCTCCAAAAAATGGCGCCACTCCTCAAAAGCTAACTTAATGGCTAAGAGTTCCCTATTGCCGACATCGTAATTCCTCTCAGCGGACGACAATTTTTTAGAGAAAAAGGCGCACGGATGCCACTTACCAGGGGACGAACCTTGTGACAATACTGCTCCCACCCCTACCTCGGAAGCGTCTACCTCTACAATGAATGGCTGTGACGCATCAGGTTGAATGAGTATGGGTGCCGAGGCAAAACATTTTTTCAAGCAGGAGAATGCTTGACAAGCCTTGTCAGACCACCTAGAAAAATCCGTCCCCTTTTTAGTCATGTCTGTGAGAGGCTTAACCATGGACGAGAAATTACGAATGAACTTCCGGTAATAATTAGCAAACCCCAGGAAACGTTGTAGTGCCTTAAGATTCTCTGGCCGATCCCACTCAAGAACTGCCCGCACTTTCCCAGGGTCCATACGAAAACCGGACGCTGAAACCAGGAAGCCTAAAAACTGGAGTTCCTGTACGGCGAACACACACTTTTCCCATTTGGCATACAGTTTATTATCCCGCAAGATCTGTAACACCTGCCTAACGTGCTCCTGATGAGACACCAGATCCGGCGAGTAAATTAAGATATCATCCAGATATATGACAACAAACTGTCCCACCAGGCGGCGAAAAATGTCATTAACAAAGTGTTGGAACACCGCCGGGGCATTAGTCAGACCGAATGGCATGACAAGGTTCTCATAATGCCCCTCCGGAGTGTTAAACGCCGTCTTCCACTCATCCCCCTCCTTCATCCTAATCAGATTGTACGCCCCCCTGAGATCCAACTTAGAGAACCATTTGGCGCCCACGATCTGATTAAAGAGATCGGGAATAAGTGGGAGCGGATACGGATCTCGGACCGTAATCCGATTAAGTTCATGGAAATCCAGGCAAGGGCGTAGGCCTCCATCTTTCTTCTTAACAAAGAAGAACCCCGCAGCCACCGGTGAAGATGAAGGTCTAATATGCCCCTTAGCCAGACTTTCTGAAATATAATCCTTCATGGCCTGCCTCTCAGGACCAGAAAGGTTATACAACCTAGCTTTAGGTAACTTGGCCTCAGGGAGCAGTTTTACAGAACAGTCATACTCGCGATGAGGAGGTAGTTCCTGACACCCTTTCTCCGAGAATACATCCTCAAAGTCCGCCAGAAATGGAGGTAAGACCCAAGGAGTAACCGCACCGATGACCGTGTTCATGCAGTTTTTATTACAGAATTTACTCCATTGGCTTATCTCTCTGGTTTGCCAATTAATAACCGGGTTATGCTTAGTTAACCAAGGAAGGCCCAACACTATAGGAGTGGGAAGACCCTCCAACACGTAGCAAGACAACAGTTCTTTATGTAACGCCCCCACTTGAAGTTTTACGTCATGCACAGCTTGCAAAAAACTTCCCTGACCGAGAGGCCTGGCATCGATCGAGAATATGGGGATGGGTTTAGCCAACTCACTCAATCGCATACCTTGAACCCGGGCAAACAGAGCATCAACCAGATTAGCCCCGGCCCCACTATCCAGAGGAACAGATATCCTCTCAGTTCTCGTACCCACCACCACCTCCGCCGGTACGAGAAACTGAGACGAACCTAGGGACGAAATACCTACTCCCAGATTGCCGTCCACCACACAACCTGGGATCAACAGTTTTCCGACGACTCTTCACTCTGCAAGGGACGGGATGGACACCCCACAATAAAATGTCCCTTTCTCCCGCAGAAGAAACACCTTCCTGTCTTATGGCGCACCACCGGTCCCCTCCCCCGAAATGATGTCCCTCCTAATTGCATAGGCTCCTCTGGACTGACCAGGGGAACCACCATATGAGGGGACCTTGTAGGAGGTGGAGTCATCACAGGGGGTCGAGTTATCCCGCACCTCTCCCGAAGCCGTCTGTCAACGCGAATAGCCAGGGCCATAGCGGCTTCCAGTGACGCGGGAGAGTCATACTGTGCCAACACATCCTGTAATTTGTCGGATAAACCTTGACAAAACTGGCTCCTAAGAGCCGGGTCATTCCACTGGGTGTCCGTGGCCCACCTACGGAACTCCGAACAGAATTCCTCCGCCGGACGATCTCCCTGCTGGATCCTACGTAACTTAGACTCAGCAAGGGAGATCTGATCTGGGTCATCATATACGAGTCCCAGAGCAGCGAAAAACCTATCCACTGACTGGAGAGCCGGGGAGCCCGGGGGAAGAGAGAACGCCCAAGATTGTGGGTCCCCTTGTAGGAGCGAGATGACAATTCCCACCCTTTGTTCTTCACTCCCCGATGACCGAGGCCGCAGCCGAAAGTACAATTTGCATGCCTCCCGGAAAACAAAAAACTTGTCCCGCCCCCCAGTGAACCTGTCAGGGAGAGCTACTTTAGGTTCTGGTCCGGCTTGCTCCAGAGGATGCAAAACCTTGGACCTAACGTCCGCCAGCTCCATGGACAAACTCTGCAACTGCCGAGCTAGACCGGCTACTGGATCCATGGTAGCTGGAGAAAAACTAAGTGGGTCGGTGAAAATGTCACACTGTCTCTGTATACTGGAGGTAAGGGGCCTAAGCTGACCCTAAGCTGGGGCCCTGACTAATCCCTCAACCTGGAGGTACTGTTAAAGGTACAGAGGTCCAGGCCGCCAGCGTAACCCCTACCTCCTGAGGATCCCTGCACCTAAGTAATCTAGTCCTGAGAAGGACCCCGATCACAACAAAAGAGGACAAGTAATAATATGCCCACACACAGTACTTAGACGAACGAGACAGTACAAGGGAAAAACCAAAACCACCTTGCATACAAAGACTACACAACTACAACAGAGGGAACACGAACGGGAAAGGAGATAAATGATAAAGCGAGGAAGGGAAAATACACTCCAAATACACTTATCTCAGAAACTCCAAATACCACGATCCGCTCTGTAAGTCTGTATGAAATGCTTTCACCGACACTTCCCAAACAGACCAGCAGGCATTTGAAGGAGACTCACTACAGCAGCATTGATTGCAGCTGGGCGAGACTGGACCTCGTCTAGCACAGAGAGAAAGAGAATTAACTCCCTCACTGCCGAAAACACAAAGCACCAAAAAGTCAGCTGCGAGAAGTCAGGCTGTGTAATCGTGACGATCTTCGTGGCGACACACCCGTGACAGTAGGCATGGACAGGGGCGTTACATGTCGCTGACTGGGCACTGGGTAACTATGGTGACAGCAGGACAAGGGGCTGCTGTCCAAGTCTTGCCGTCCCCACGAGTTGTGCGTCAATCCTCTTTATCTCAAAGTTCCTCCACTGCTTCTGCCTTCTCAACCTCCTCTCGGTCCTCCACCTGGGTGCTGCCCTTCGCCGGGGCAATGTCACACACGTGCCTTGTATGGCTCACGTGTTGAACCTGGTTGTCCAGCAATTTTTAGCCCACTATCCCGGACTAGATGGCCTTCTGCAGAGGGCACGGTCGCTGTGTGCTCACTTCCGCCGTTCGCATCCCGCAGCTCAGCGACTTACATCTCTACAGAAGTCGTTGGGCCTGCCACTTCACCGGCTAAAATGTGATGTGCCTACCCGGTGGAATTCAACTCTGCACATGTTGCAGCGACTGTGGCAGCACCGACAAGCCCTGGTGCAATACGTTCTGACGTATAGCCTGGGCCAACGAGATCCAGAGGTGGGGCAAATCACGCTGGAGGAGTGGTCTCAGATCAGGGACCTATGCACCCTTCTGCACAGTTTTGAAATGGCGACGAAGATGTTTAGTGCTGACGATGCCATTATCAGCATGACTATTCCGGTGATTTACATGCTGGAGCGGTTAGAACTCTCCTGTTAGGTTTTTTCTAGTTTGCTGGTCACATGACCATTTTTGCCTATTTAATCCGGCTCCGCCCTCCTGGCCTTGCTGGACTTCACTGTATTTTCTACTCTTGAGCTAGCTTGGTACTCTGTTACCTTTCTCTGTTAGTTTTGCTAGGTCTTCTGACCTCTATGTTCTATGTTGTGTGTTTGTCTTTTACTGCTACAATTTCTGCTAGGAGGTGTCCAACTTTATCCCAGTCCCTAGTTCTTGTAGGGATCCCTCCCTTGCATCTATAGGTCTTCGTACAGACTAGCCGAGGACTTTAGCGGGTCTGATCGCAGGATCAGGTTCCCCGTTACATCGTAGGGATCCAGTTTAGTTCTATTGTAGGGACAGATCTCCTGTCTTTCCTTAGTGGTTGTAGCAGATCATAACAGTAAGTCAAGCCAAAAAAAATTCTCTTAGGAAAGACCTCCAGTTTCTATCATGGTCTCGGTTCAAGATTTGGCTCAACGCTTGCAGGGACTCTTTCTCGAGGTGGCCAAGCTCCAACAACACGTGAGTAGCAGTTCTGGAGCACATTTTATGGAGCCAAAGGTACGTCTGCCTGATCTATTTTTTGGTGAACAACAAGATTTTTTTTCTTTTAAAAATGCTTGTTTATTGTATTTTCGTTTAAGACCCGGATCCTCTGGTGATGAATCACAGCACATAGGGTTCATAATGTCACTTTTGCGCAAGGATCCTCAGGGATGGGCTTTTTCTCTCCAACCTAGTGATCCGTGCTTTAGATCAGTGGATAGTTTTTTTTCTGCTTTGGGCTTGTTGTACGATGATCCTGATCGTGTCTCATCTGCTGAGTCTGAATTGAGACGTTTGAGGCAGGGATCAGGTAATGTGGAAAAATATTGTTCTCACTTACATCGGTGGTCTGCCCAGGTGGGGTGGAACGATTCAGCTTTGAAAAGTTTGTTTCTTGCGGGGCTAGGTGAAAGGGTTAAAGATTTGTTGATTGCTTATCCCACACCTGGAAACTCGCAGGAGGCTATGCAATTAGCTATACGGGTGGACAGGAGACTGCGTGCAAGGGTTAATGAGAGCAAATCCTCTGCTATGTCAGATCCGAGTCTTGAGATGGTCTGTGCTGACAAAGGAGAGCCGATGGAGATTGGGGCGATGACACCCCGCTCTCAGGAATAAAGACCGCAGGCTTTCTGAAGGTTTGTGCTTCTATTGCGGAATTTCTGGTCATTTTATTAAGAACTGTGTGCTTCGTATGAACAAAGAAAAAAAAATGGTCAGTTATGCACGTATAGCCTGTTTAAATACTAAGGGAGTATTCCTATCTGCTACTACCGCTGCTCAGGAAGAATTAATTGAATTTCGGGTATTTGTGGATTGTGGTTCTACTCTGAATGTGATTGATGGGGGATTCTTGGAAAAACTTACATTAAAACCTAAACCTTTGTCATCCCCTATTGCTGTGGTTTCTGTTGATGGCTCTCCCTTGAAGAGTGTTACTCACAAGGTCTGTGAGTTTCCCCTCACTATTAATGGTGTTCATCAAGAGAATTTGGATTTGGTAGTATTGAATAATTTGCCTTCTCCAGTAATATTGGGGTTGCCCTGGTTAAAATTGCATAATCCTGTACTGGATTGGTCTACCAATGAAATTATGTCCTGGAGCCCTAAATGTTATGACAAGTGTTGTAACGGACGTATTGCTGCGGTGGAAAAAAGGGAATTACCTGTACCTATTCAGGATTTTTGGAGAGTTTTTTCTGAGGAGGAGTCACAAATTTTGCCTCCCCATAGAGACTATGATTGTAGCATTGAATTTGTCCCTGGAGCGACTCTTCCTAAAAGTCGTTTATTTAGTCTTACTATTCCTGAGAGAAAGGCTTTGGAGGAATACATACAGACAAGCTTGGCCGCCGGTCACATTAGGCCTTCCAAGTCTCCTGTGGCTGTTGGATTTTTTTTTGTTAAAAAAAAAGATGGCTGTTTACGTCCTTGTCTGGACATTCGTGAGATTAATAAAATTACTGTACGCAATCCTTACCCACTGCCATTGATTCCTGATTTGTTTAACCAGTTAGTGGGGGCCAAGTGGTTCTCTAAAATTGATCTCCGGGGGGCATACAATTTGTTGCGCATGAAGGAGGGTGATGAATGGAAGACTACTTTTAACACTCCTGTGGGTCATTTTGAGAATCTGGTTATGCCTTTTGGTCTCACCAATGCTCCAGCATTTTTTCAGAATCTTATTAATGACATCCTTAGACCTTTGATCGGCAAAAATGTGGTTGTGTATTTGGATGACATTCTGATTTATTCGCCTGATCTGGAGTCTCATTGGCGGAGCGTACGTGAGGTTTTACAGTTATTAATGGACAATTCGCTTTTTGCTAAGCTAGAGAAATGTGAGTTCGTTGTACAGAGAATTTGTTTTTTGGGCTACATTATCTCCAGTGAAGGTTTTGAGATGGACCCGGTTAAAGTTCAAGCTGTGCAGGAATGGCCTAGGCCTATTGGTTTGAAATCGATACAGAGGTTTTTGGGTTTCGCCAATTATTACAGAAAATTCATAAAAAAAAATTTCTATTATTGTCAAACCGCTGACCGATCCCACTAGGAAAGGTGCTAATGCGGTTCAGTGGACTTCTGAGGCCATTGAAGCTTTTGTGTTTCTGAAGGAGAGGTTCACCTCTGCTCCCATCCTTATGGAGCCTGATATGACTAAGCCGTTTTTGGTTGAGGTTGATGCTTCTTCTGTGGGGGTTGGTGCGGTGTTGTCTCAGGAAAGCAAGGATGGAGTACATCCCTGTGCCTTTTTTACAAAAAATTTTTCTGAGGCTGAACTTAATTACGATATTGGTAATCGGGAATTGCTGCCTATTAAACTCGCATTTGAACACTGGCGTCATCTCTTGGAAGGTGCTGAATTTCCCATTCAGGTTTTCACTGATCATAAAAATCTGATCTAACTTGATGCTGCCAAGTGGTTGAATGCCCGTCAGGCTAGGTGGGCACTTTTTTTCTCGCGGTTTAATTTTTCCGTTACTTACATCCCGGGTACCAAGAATGTTAAAGCTGATACTTTGTCTCGCAGCTTTTCTCCCATGGTCGGTGCTGAGGAGGAGGAGAGCATTTTACAAGAAGGTGTTGTGATTGCTGCATTGGACTCCGTTTTGGAAGATGAGATTCTTAAAGCACAGGAGAATGCCCCATCTAACACTCCCCATGGGAGGTTGTTTGTGCCTAAGACCTTTAGGAGAGATTTGTTTGTTGAGTGTCATGAGTCTCGGTTGGCAGGTCATCCAGGAATTTCTGAGACCAAGAGACTTGTGGGTCGCAGTTTTTGGTGGCCTGGATGGCAGAAGGAAGTCATTAAGTGGGTGCGTCAATGTTCTGTGTGTGCTAGATCTAAGTCTTCGCATGCTCCTGCTGCGGGGTTGCTTTGCCCTCTGGAGGTTCCTAGTGCACCTAGGACACATCTGGCTATGGACTTTATTACTGACCTTCCCCCCTCTGAAGGTTTCACAGTCATCTGGGTGGTCGTGGACCGTTTTAGCAAGATGTGTCACTTGGTTCCCTTCATCAAACTGCCTTGCGCTAAGACACTCGCTAAGGCCTTTGTCAAGGAAATTGTCAGACTACATGGCGTTCCTACTGACATTGTTTCTGATAGGGGACCTCAGTTCATGGCTCGTTTTTGGCGTGCCTTTTGTGACAGGTTGGGAGTTCATTTGTCGTTTTCATCCGGATATCATCCTGAGTCTAATGGCCAGACAGAAAGAAAGAACCAGGATGTTGAGCAGTTCTTGCATTGCTTTGTGGCAGACAATCAAGAGGGGTGGTCTGAGTTTCTGCCACTTGCTGAATTTGCTCTTAACAACCATGCATCCTCTTCTGCTGGGAGTTCGCCGTTTTTTTGTTGTTCTGGGAGACATCCGTCTTTTGGGTCATTCTCCAAATTGGTATTGGCTGTGCCTGAGGAGGAAAGTTTTTCCGGTGATTTGGAGAGAGTTTGGACGGATGTGCGTGATAATCTTCAGGAGGCTAACAAAAAATCTAAGAGGTACTTTGATAGGAAACGGCAAGAGGTTTCGTTTGCTATTGGTGACATGGTTTGGTTGTCCTCTAAGAATCTGCGATTGAGGATTCCTTCGAAAAAATTGGGTCCCAAGTTTGTAGGGCCCTTTAAGGTGCTTCAGATAGTTAACCAATCTGCTGTTATGTTGGAGGTTCCTACCTACTGGAAGATTAATCCGGTGTTTCATGTTTCTCTGTTGAAAAAAGCTGATGTGTCGGTTGGTGACGCCTCTGCCACTGTTCCTCTGGTGGTGGAGGACGGGGAATATGAAATTTCCCGCATCCTAAATTCTAGACGGTATAGAGGGAGTTTGCAGTATCTCGTCGCTTGGAAGGGTTTCGGACCCGAGGATAACTCATGGGTGAGGGCGGATGATGTTTCTGCTTCCAGACTTGTCAGAGCGTTTCACAGGAGGTTTCCTGATAAGCCCGGTCCTAGGGGATCCGGAGGATCCTCTTAGAAGAGGGGGTACTGTTAGAACTCTCCTGTTAGGTTTTTTCTAGTTTTCTGGTCACATGACCATTTTTGCCTATTTAATCCGGCTCCGCCCTTCTGGCCTTGCTGGTCTCCATTGTATTTTCTACTCTTGAGCTAGCTTGGTACTCTGTTACCTTTCTCTGTTAGTTTTGCTAGGTCTTCTGACCTCTATGTTCTATGTTGTGTGTTTGTCTTTTACTGCTACAATTTCGGCTAGGAGGTGTCCAACTTTATCCCAGTCCCTAGTTCTTGTAGGGATCCCTCCCTTGCATCTATAGTACTTCGTACAGACTAGCTGAGGACTTTAGCGGGTCTGAGAGCAGGATCAGCTTCGCCGTTACATCATAGGGATCCAGTTTAGTTCTATTGTAGAGACAGATCTCCTGTCTTTCCTTAGTGCTTGTAGCAGATCATAACAGGAGCACATGTTAAACAGAATTCGGAGTCAGGTGGTGGCACAAGAGGAGGTGGAGGAAGTAGAGGAGGAGGAGTTGTATGCGGAAGGGCTAACATCTGCAAGGTTCAGACGGTCGGCAGCACCAAGGCGGCAGGCATGTGAGGGTGGGGGAGATGGTTTTACCAGGGCGCATGGTAGCAGCCAAACTAGTGAGGAAGGTGCAGGAGCCCAGGAAGAAGTGGAGGACGAACTGATGGAAGACTCATCAGATGAGGGAGACCTTGATCACATTTCTGTTGTGCGAGGTTGGGGGAAGAGGACAGAGGAAGGAAGCATGATTTTTACCTCGCCACCAACACAACAGGGACTTGGTGCTCCTGGATGCGCAAGACACATGAGTGCCTTCTTGCTGCACTACCTGCAACATGACCCTCGAATTGTGAGAATTAGAAATAATCCTGACTACTGGGTTGCCACACTGTTAGATTCCCGGTACAAAAGTAAATTTGCAGAAATTATTCCTGCCATAGAAAGGGATGCACGCATGCAGGAGTATCAGCAGAGACTGTTGCAGAATCTTACATGAGCTTTTCCACAAAACACCAGTGGTGCACGTAGTGAATCTCACAGTTCCAACTTGCCAACCGTGGGACCGTCGAGTGTTCAGCACTCAAACCATAACAGAAACACAGTATCTGCTGGTAACATCAATTTTGCGGAATCATTTCACCACTTTTTTAGCCCATCCTTTGCAAGGCCACAGGAGACAAGAAGTCTGACACATAGTCAACGCCTAGAGACGATGGTACAGGAGTATCTCCAAGTAAACATTGAAGCCATGACTGTGTCACTGGACCCTTGCTCTTTTTGGGCTTCCAATCTGGATAAATGGCCGGAGCTCGCCACTTACGCCTTGGAGATCTTGTCATGCCCCGCAGCCAGCGTTCTGTCTGAACGTGTGTTCAGCGCTGCTGGTGGTGTGCTGACAGATAAGCGCACGCGACTCTCCACTGATAATGTAGACAGACTCACGTTCATAAAAATGAACAAATCATGGATCCGAAACGACTTTTCTACCCCTGTGTCATCCTGGGGAGAGTAAAAGCTTGATGATTGGTTAAAATCACCTCACCAACCATTTTAAGCTTTCAAATAACTAATCATGTTTATCTGTATCTTGGCTGGAAAATAATTTGGGCTTTGTAGCAGTGTGCAGTACTGATTCTATTAGGCCATCTATACTAAGCTCCACCAGATTTAAAATTAATAATAATTTTTAGCTGCATCTAGCCTGGAAAATAATTTTGGGGCTCCGAGATGCGCAAGACACATAAGTGCCTTCTTGCTGCACTACCTGCAACATGACCCTCAGATTCTCAGAATTCGAAGTAATCCTGACTACTGGGTTGCCACACTCTTAGATTCCCCACACTCTTCGATCAACCTTTTCATTTTAATAAAGACCAAAAAAATTGTCATTTTTGAAATGATAAGCATTAGCAGGTTATTAGAAACTGAAATCAAACAGTTTTCAACTCAAAACTTTATTCTAGGTTATGTTACATTTGCACTTAGGACCCCTTGTTGGAAAGGAGCTTCTGAACTCTCTCATCCATTGAATTTGTCAGGTTTTGAATGGTTTCTGCTTCAATTGTTTTGCATGAGGACAGAATACCCTCCCAGAGCTGTTGCTTAGATGTGAACTGCCTCCCGCCATCATAGACACTCCTTTTGATGATGCTCCAGAGGTTCTGAATGGGGTAGAGGTCAGGGGAGCATGGGGGTCACACCATAATTTTGTCCCCTTTTATGCCCATATCAGCCAGAGATGCAGATGTGTTATGTGCAGCATGAGACGGTGCATTATCATGCATGAAAATGATGTTGCTGTGGAATACACGGTTCTTCTTCTTGAACCATGGCAGGAAATGCTGTTTGAGAAACTCCACATACATTATGGAGTTCATCTTTACCCCTTCAGGGATCCTAAAGGGGCCGACAATCTCTCTCCTCATGATTCCAGCCCAAAACATGACTCCACCTCCTCCTTGTTGGCGCTGTAGCCGTGTTTGCGTGGGGTGTCCATCAACCAGCCATCCTCCACTCCATCCATCTGGACCATCGAGCGTTGCATGGCACTCATCCGTGAACAAAACAGTTTTGAAGTCAGTCTTCATGTATTGTTTGGCCCACTGGAGCCGTTTCTGCTTGTGTGCAGTGGATAGAGGAGGTCGACAGGATGGCGTACGCACAGCTGCAAACCTCTGAAGGACCCTGCATCTTGTTGTTCGGGGGACGTTGGAGGCACCAGCAGCTTCAAAAACTTGTCTGCTGCTATGACAAGGCTTTTTTGCCTCTGCTCTTTTAACCTGACATAATTGCCTGTAGGAAAGAGTTCTCAATTTGCCCTTATCAGCACGCACACGTGTGTACTGTGAATCAGCTACATACTTCTTGATTGCCAAGACACTTCATCCTGATCATCGCACAATGTTGATTGTAGTCATGCCTTGACCTAAACACTTCACAATTTGTTGCTTCTCAGCAGCCGACACATCCTTTTTCTTTCCCATTTTGGCTGAAAATGTAGGCTGCTTAATAATGTGGGACAGCCTTCTTAAGTAGTCTTGCCGTTCACTGGACACACCTGCCAAACTAATTAGCACAGGTGTCTGCAATTGCTTACAGTGATATAAAGAGCCCTGACACACATCACCATCAATGAGTTTAACTGACAAACAAACAAATTCTCCCCTTATCACTCCTAAACACTTTTTGCATAATAATTTGGAACACAGTGTACATGTGCTTTTCCACAAAACACCAGTGGTTCACGTAGTGAATCTTACAGTTCTAACTTGCCAACCGTGGTCTGTATGGAGTTGTTCAATAAAGGGCCCAAAATTAAGATAACATAGACGGGAGAGGTCTCTATGAATAGGATTTCCTAAGAATTTGATACCCTGTGAGGGCCAGGCAAAGGGAAAGTTGGACTGGATGGAATCCTGTATGGATTTGGTGAGGGAGACATCGAGGGCCTCAGACTTCGCTGTATTGATTTTAAAAATTGACCATGTAACAAAGTGATGTATTTCAGCCATAACAGCAGGGATGGATATATGTGATTGAGTGATATATACTAGGACATCATCAGCAAATAGAGAGCACTTGTACTGGGTGCCTCCCACCTCAATCCACCTAATATTGGGGTTATGGCGAATTGATGAGAGCAGGTGCTCCGTCACTAGGATGTATAAGAGAGGGGACAGAGGACATCCCTGCCTTGTCCCATTGGTGATTATGAAAGGTGATGAAAATGTTCTGACGCGCCCCCTGGGCCTTGGGACATCCAGAGCCGGACCCTTTTTGGTGGATGCTGGTGGTTGTAGTCTCCGTGGCGGTGACCCCGTTCCGTGGCTCAGGGCGGTCAAACCAGTGGCGGAACTATTTATGTGGTTTTGATGTTTAAATGTCCAACTATGCCACCCGTGGATTGCTGTCAGAGTGAACCGCCGCTGCAGGGCAGACCGCTGAGGCTGGTGTTGTGGGTGTAGCAGTGCGTAGCATAACTCCTCACGGGAGGAGTATAGCCTCAGGGCAGTGTATGTGGAGGATGGGGGTGATGGTGCAGGGCAGCAGCAGTAACGACACGGAGTCAGTGATGCAGTCCAGGGCCTTTACTCACAGTTCTTATTATCCAGACCACTTCTGCAGGTAACAGCTGCCCACGCCGTACTGTGCTCACCAGGTGAGGGGCTCAGACAACTCCCAGATAACTTTGGAGCGCTTCACAGGACCCCCTTTGTGTGTCCTTTGTCTGGCCTATCTTACCAACACTTCTGTCCGGCTGCCTCGGGCCTCCTCTTGGTAAACTTGGCGCCAGTTTCCCTGACCCTATGTGCTGCCCTCCTAGCGGGTGTAGCGAGGGGCTGCGCCACATAAAATGTCACAGCCTCCGGTTTCTAGCTGAGGGTCGTTTCCCGCCTCCACTAGTTTCGGGGACCGGTCTCCCCCTTTGGCCTGACCCCTCCACGCAGGTGGATTCGGGCGTGCGGTGGCGACTCGCCCGTCCACACCCCTGGGATCCCTTCGTTCCTCGTTCCTGGAGCCTTCTCCTCTCCTCTTCCTTCCTTCTCCCTCTTCCAGGCCTGGGCCTCTGTTACTAGGCCTGCCTCCGGAGCAGAGCTCATGCAGAGCCCCTGCTCCCTGTCACTTCTGCTCAGACTTCTCTGCACTGAACTAAGATGGTGCCCACCTTTTATACTCCCTTCTCAATGCACCCAGGAACTGCTTCCTCCCTGCTACTGCACTACAGGGTTCCCCTTCCTCAGTGTTCCCTCCCCCCACTCCAGCCAGGGAAAAGGACTGTCGTGCCCATCTCAGGGGCATATTGGTCGCCCTGCCCCACGGCAATGTGGTGTAATGCATGCAGGTATCGGGTCCTGATCCACACTCCATCCTTAACTGAGAGTGAGATATCACACCTCTGGGTGAGGTGCAATACCTCTGTAGCAACCGAGCCCTCAGGGTGCTACAGTTCCATTTATCTTCAGCCTAGGTGACGTATTGCGATACAGGGCCGTGATTTTGGCTATAAAAGGGTCCCCTAGACCCCTACCCCAAGATTTTTAAGAGAATAATATATGGCGTGCCAGTAGACTCTGTGGAATGCTTCTCAGCATCCAACAAGAGTATCTAATTACAATTTTTTAACTGCATTTAGCCCAGGAAATACTTTGTGCCTAGTAGCAGTGTCTGCTAGTCAGCAGATTATCCCGGCTGTTAAGCAAGCTACACCACCTGTAGTTTGGACACTTAATTTTTTCAAAGGAAATGCTTCGGGACCACGGGATACTCAGTGAAGAGCATCAGGAGGCACCCCAAAGCATAGGGGCTGTGACTGGCGGTAGGATGCCTTGCGGTGAACAGCCGAGCTCGATCCTTAGAAAAGCTTTTTAACTGCAGCAGCTTTAGTGGACGCTACTGGAGCTGGAATTACGCGGCTGCTGGCATGAGACTTGCCCTTCAATAGATCCTTGTAAAAGGATTTAAAGTGTATTCATTCAAATTAGAGAGACAATTTAAATTAAAAAGCTTAGAGCTGCCTCCACCACAGGGGGGCTCGCTCGACCCACCAGCGGACAGGCACCAGTATTGGGAGAGGGGGGCTGGCCGTCAGGGTCCACCGCGGCTCTGGCACGGAGGTGGCACGGGCAGGAACGGACTGGCCGTGTCGGCTTCTCACTTTTTGGATTTTAGAAGGGCATGACATGCCTATATCTGTGTCTCCCCCTCCTTTTACTCCTCCATCTCTTTTCTTTTCGCATGACTATATGTACTTGTCACTTTTCCATGTGTTAGTTATGTCTTCTGAGCAGTTTGTCAGCTTTTGGACACCTTTGAAGGTGTTTTCTATGTGTTTCTATGTGTTTTTGTTTGCCTGCCATTGGTTTTAACGGTGTTCAAAGGTGTTCGACGAACAGTTCGGCGAACACAAGGGTGTTCGACGAACCGAACCGAACTCGAACACTACGGGGGTGGCTCAACACTACTTATAAATCTTAAAAACCTGGGGCTAAATCAACACTATAGTGGTAAATATGTAATTATTCTTTGTTCACCGCCCAATAGTATAAAATTCTGTGAGGCACATGTGGTGTCAACATGCTCACTGCAACCCCTAGATGAATTCATTGGGGGGTGTAGTTTGTAAAATGTAAAAAGTAAGGAAAGAGGGAAAATGGATAAGTCAGTTCACCATAGCACATTCAAGCCATATAGCCAGGAATTCCTCAGAAAACTTCGCCCAGAGACTTTCTAGTCTGGAATGTTGTTAGACAATTTGAACGAAACAGAAGAAAAAATATGTAGAAATACAAATCTTTATTAATCCATCATGGAATGATAAAAAAAACCATGCAGATATCTCTACGACATCCCAGAAACACAGACCGACAGGTTTCGGCAGAACGCCTTAATCATGGTCAAATGGAGGATTTTTCTGCTGTTTCATTCAAATAGTTTGTAAAATGGGGTCACTTATAGAGCGTTCTGCTGTTCTGGCACCTCAGGGGCTCTGCAAATGGGACATATTAAAAATTGAAAATTAAAAACTTAGAGCCAAAGCAACAATTTAGTGGAAAAACTGGTAATTTTCCATTTACTCGGCCTAATGTTATACAATTCTGTGAATCACTTGAGGGTTGAAAATGCTCACTACACCCATAGATGAATTCCTCAAGAGGTGTAGTTTCCAAAAAATAGGGTCACTGTTGTTCTGGCATGTCAGGGACTTTTCAAATGTGACATGACGTCCACAATCTATTCCAGCGAAAATTGAGCTCCAGAGTTCAATTGGCGCTCCTTTCGTTCTGAGCCCTCCCGTGTGCCTAAACAGTATTTTTCCTGTACATATTGAGCATTGGCGAACTCAGGAGAAATTGCACAACAAATTGTACAGTCCATTTTCTCCTGTTACCCTTTTGAAAATGAAAAAATTGAGGCAAACATTATTTTTGTGGGAAAAATTAAAATGTTCATTTTTTCCTTCCATGTTACTTTAGTTCCTGTGAGGCACCTAAAGGGTTAATAAACTACTTGAATGTGGTTTTGAGCACTTTGAGGGGTGCAGTTTTATAATAGTGTCAATTTTGGGTATTTTTTGTCACATAGACCCCTCAAAATCACTTTAAATGTGCCGTGGTCCCTAAAAAAAAGGTTTTGTAAATTTTGTTTAAAAAATTGCTGATAAACTTTTAACCCTTCTAATTTCGAAAAAAAAAAAAAAAAGTTTAAAAAATTATACTGATGTAAAGTAGACATGTGGTAAATGTTAGATCCTCCAAAGATATGGAGTATTAACCCCAAAAATCGAGCAAAAAATGAGGACCGTCCATTGTGGGAATATAAATATAAAATGTTAATTTTTATTCCAGAAAGATAAAAATGCGCCATAATATATATCACTACCATAAGTATGGTTTATCCATACATATAAAGGTCAGTACAATCCAAAACAGGTCCCTGATTTGAAAGAAACACTGATGGCGCTGCTGACATGCACCAGGACACTTTAATCTACAGTATGCGTAAGCTCTTATTAGTCTGAAATATGTGGGGATTTTCCACTACAGTAATCAGCCAGCAAGTTTGGACTTTTGTGACCCTATTGAACACTGGGATAAAATTACTATGTGAACATTACTTTTCACTTCTAATCGTAAGAGAAACTGAAGGCACTACCGATGTGCTGGTGGAATCTCTGAAAAGCACACTTAATCTAGACACACTGCACAAGAAGAAGAAGTGTGCATGAATTGATCAGGATCAACACTACTATATTACAAATAGGTGTGGCTTCTTCAGGGGAAAGAGTAGATGACATCTACCATTTTCCCCTGAAGAAGCCACACCTATTGGTGGCGATACGCGTAGGGTGGTCCCCCTCCTCCAGCTGACTATGTACAGGTTTTGTAGGATGTAGTGTGTTTGTGCTTATGGGTGACATCTTATATCCTTACTGCAGCCTTGGTATCTCATGCAAATAGGCTGAGTTATCCAGGTAGCCACTATATGCCTATTGACATTCACACCTATACCTATACTGTTGTTCAGGTACTATTTATGCAGAGGGACTTTTTAGCTCCTAGATATACTGTGGACTAGTTTTGACCATGTGCATGCACCTTATCTGATGCATAGAGGGTTTCTTGATGTAATACTGTGTGACCCTGCCACATTCCACCTTAAACACTTCATAGGTTGGTATTTAAACCATATCAAGTTATTTTCTGTCTATTGGAGGAGGACTGCTGATCTTTATCCAGATCAACTTCATGACGTATTAGGCCAGTGCGGTCTTTTTTAATCCTGCCCATACTATGGTCTCTTTATACACCCATGGTTTCGGTGTCATGTGATATCATGTGGTAAATGTTATGTATGGTCTATTTTGTGTGCGAAAACTATCTGGTTTAAGGGCATAAAAATTCAAAGTTTGAAAATTGTGACAGTTTCACTTTTTTTATGTCAAATTTTTGATATTTTCATAAACGCAAATCATATCTCAGAATCACTGGGATATGTAGAAGCGTTCCAGAGTTATTACCACATGAAGTGACACTGGTCAGAATTGTAGCATTTGGCCTGATCAGGAAGGTGAAAACCGGCTCGGGGGTAAAGGGGTTAAGGAAATTAAAAACTCCTCAAAACAGGAGCATTTCCTGAAATGGTTTCCTGTAGAAAAAATGTTTTTTGACTGCTTTAAAAAACTCAAAACTCCATGCGCACAAACCATAAAGAGCAAGATTTGTTGATTTCATTAAACCCTAGAACGCATACCTGGGGCCTCGCAGGCCCGCCCGGTTAATTGTTTTCTATTTTCTGCAAGATTACTTTAGTTAGAATTTTGAAAGTTTAGGTATTCCTCAGGTATATAGTTGTTTGTCATTTTCAGTTGTTCATTTATTTTTATGTTACAGGCATTTTCGATATAACAACTCATTTTTGAAAATACCCATTTTTCTGGTCATGCGTTCTAGGGTTAAACTAACCCCTGTACGTTGAACTCTTTCACTGCCAGGGTTTGTTTTATATTTTGCGCCTCTGGTAGCCAAAACAATTTTCACATTTTTTGACATGTACAAATAAAATCTACATTACAAAATTAAAAATTCGTATTAAACTCCGTTAACAATATATTTTCTAAAAAATTAAAACTTGGTACATAGTGAAAATAGCACTTTATACACACACACTTTCTTGCAATTTTGTGTCAAAATTAAAGATTTTTTGTAAAAAATTCATTTAAACTGTTAGTGGCTAAAAGTATTACCCAAACAGAACCTGCTTAGAATAAAACTGAAATATGTGCAGAACTTGGCTTATGTTTCTATTGTATATGACTCGCCCCCTGGGCCGCACGGGGAACCCGGAACCGGGCCTTTTTGTAGGATGCTGGGGGGGTTGTAGTCTCCATGTGGCGGTGACCCGGTCCGTGGCTCAGGGTGGTCAAACCAGTGGCAATCTATTTGTATTGTAATTGTCCGACTACGCCACCCGTGGATTGCGGTCAGTGGGGACCGCGGCTGCGCTGCAGACCACTGAGGCTGATGTTGTATGCGCAGCCAAGAATGGGGTAACTCTCCACGGGAGGAGTATTGCCTCAGGGCAGCTGGTGTGGATGATGGGAGTGATGGTGTGAGCGTCCCAATACTAATGGTGCTGGTGCGGCAATGAAACACAGAGACTTGTAATTGCAGTTTCCAATGCTTTACTCACAGTTGTTATTCGTGTTAATGCTGCAGGCGATGACTGCCCAAGCCGTGCTGCGTCCACCAGGTGAGGGACTCGGTCAACTCCCAGGCAATTCCAGAGTGTGGCACAGGGCTCCCTTCTCTTCCCTTCTCTGACCGTCCCCACCAGTGACCCACCTTTGTCCAGCTTCCTTGGGCCTTCTGTTGGCGAAACCTCTCTCTGGTTTCCCTGACCCTATGTGGTATGCTTTCCTGGTGGATGTAGTGAGGGGTCGCACCAAGATGTGGTCACAACCTCCGGTTTTGGCTGAGGATTAGTCGCCTCCACCAATTTGGGTTCCGGTACCCTGCTCTGCCAACCCTTCACCCGTTATCTCGTGGGTTCTTAGGGTTCCTTCTTCACTCGTGTCTCTGGGCCTTTCTCTGTGTTCCTGTTCCTTGCTTCCTTCCTTACTTTCCTTTCTGTTCCTTCTCCTTTCTCTCTCTCTCAGGCTCCAGCCTCCTGACAAGGCCTGCCTGCGGAGCAGAGCCCTTGCAGGGGCTCTACTTCCTGTCTTCTCCTCTGACTCTCAACTGAACTGAACCCTGTTCTAAGATGGTGCCCACCTTTTATACCTCCCTCTATGTGTGAGCCCAGGTGACTAGCAACCAATGGGCTCCTACCTATGCCCAGAGACCCACCCCTATCTGCTCCTACACCACTGGTTGTACTTTCCCCTCCCCACTCCAGCCAGGGACAGATGCTGTCGTGCCTGCACTTCTGTCTAGTGGGAGCACCGTTGAGCTGTCCCTCGGAAATGGGGTGTGTGTGGTGCATGCAGCCTACCGAGTCCTGGTCCACACTCCATCCTTACCCGGGAGTGGAATATCACACCTCTGGTTTGAGGTGCAATACCCCTGTAGCAGCCGAGCCCTCGGGGTGCTACATATATATCTTGTATCAAATCATCAGAACTGGAAAGAATAAAAATTGGTTTTACACTGGTAAATTCAAATCTAGCATGTGTCACTTTATGTAACTATCTTTAGAAAGCCTTTTCATATATTTCTGTAATTCTAGATTTTTATTTTTATTTTGACACATTGTACTTTAAGCAGAGTCAAATTTAGGTTTTCCTGCATGCGGAGCAAAAATTCAGTTTGGCGCAACCTCCTATATACAGCAAGGGTTTCTCTCAAGTTGTCTCTTGAACAATCAGAACCATGTAATCTCCTTAAGGCAAAAACATGTTTTTTTATGCAGCAGTTTTCCTGCCAAGAGACATGTTTGCCATGCAGAATTGTCTGCTGGCACAGCAAATACTTAACATGTGCACATACCTTTAGTAAAACTATGAAGCTCAGCATAAGTTCTGCTGTACCACATTCAGGTATCAGTGGGTTGTTCTGAGTCTACATTGCTATCACAGTATTTGCATATAGAGACATCTGTATACATGAACAAGCACACAGCTGTGGGCAGTGAGCATGGTGCTGGGTGCCTGGGATTGTGATTCTACAGGATTGATAAAAGCAAGATTTAAAACAGTAGCTTGGTCAGTAGCTGAAAGGGACGAAGGGGAGCAGCTAACTGCTATATAAAAATCAATGGACTTGTGAGAGCTGACTGGGATGTTAAGAGTTAACTCCTGGAATGTAACTACTGCCCACTCTCAGCTAAGGTCTGGGCAGGCATTAGTGGTCAAGCTCCATGGACACAAGCTGTATACTGTGAAAGATCCCATAGCAGGATGTCAGTAGAAAGAAAAAGCAAGCCACTTGCAATCTTACTTACAGTCATGCTGTCTTAACTAATTAAAGCAATTGAATAACTTGAGAACACCCCTTTAAGCGGTTACAGTAGTTGTCTTGTGACCGCTCATATGCTATTTGTCTACTTAGTCATGTGCCAATTAGCTTCTCTTCCTCATTCTCTGAATGCTCAATGAAAAACTGCAGCCCCTGCTTCATTAAGAGATGCAGGAAGAGAAAATAATTGGCAAGTGACCGTAAGTATGGAAAACACATATGAATGATCACATGATGACTGTTGAAAATCAGCAAGCAGAGCTAAATCCTGACAGTGAGTATATTACACACTGTTAATGGTACAGTGCTTGCCAAAAAACTTGCTCTGGTCCAAAAAAAACTTTTAACCTGTATGTAGTGGCCTATATGTTGAAAATACGTCACAAACATCATAAGAACAGAGGCTTTTCCAAGATTTTTTGTTTATTTCATAAGCTTCAAAACATAAAGTAAAAATGTCCTTTATAGCCATCCTCTGCAGGTCAATCACTAGCTTTCAATTTTTGTAGACAGGCTGCAATGTTGACTTCTTGACTCTCGGTTCACATGAGCTCTGTACTTAATCACTAGGCTCAGCCTTTATGGACTGAATACCTCGGCATCAGGTTAGAATAGCAGGATTTGCGTGTACTCTGTCTGGGTGGAGGTGCTGATGCAATAGGCAGCTGGTGCCCAGTACCTATAGATAATTACTTCATCGCACACTCCAATGAATGCAGAGTTCATTTATTATAAGCAGAATAAGACAGTCAAATCGAGTTTCGGGGCGACAGTAGACGTTTCGGCCTCTCATACGGCCTTAATCATTACGTCGCTACTGTAAGGGAGAAAATATACAAGATGTCAAGGAAGGTAACAAAGTTCATTATATACAATAGTAGTAATCCAGGGTGAACATAGGGAAAGCATGACTGCAGGAGGAGTAGGGAAAGGGATCTAAAGGGCAAAGGAATAGAGGAAGAGGGGCAGGGGGAGAGGAAAGGACGGGAAGGGGTCACAGAACAGCGCAAAAAATATATACATATTTCATGTCTAGTTATTTACATAGATATCAGAATACACAAAAGCAGAATGATACCAGGGATTGTCTTGCTTGTTATGCGGTTCGAGGGCATGCTAGAGCTTAATGTATGTGTAGCACCCTGAGGATTCGGCTGCTACAGGGGTACTGCACCTCACCCAGAGGTGTGGTATTCCACTCCCGGGTAAGGATGGAGTGTGGAACTGAGCTCAGAAAGCTGCATGCACTACACACATCCCATTTCCGAGGAACAGACCAACGGTACTCCCACTTAGAAATGTGCAGGTACGACCGAGTCTGTTCCTGGCTGGAGTGGGAGGGGGGTGGTACATCCCAGTAGTGTAGGGGCAGATAGGGGGAGCAGCCTGGGTAAGGTTAGGAGCTCATTGGGTGCTGGTCACCTGAGCTCACACATAGAGGGAGTATTTAAGGTGGGCACCATCTAAGATCAGGGTCAGTCTGTGAGAAGTCTTTGCAGAGAGGAGAGGAAGAGAGCAGAGGAGCAGAGCAGCCCCAGAGCGAGAGTGAGAGAGGAGAGCCAGAAAGACCCAGAGGGGGAGACAGAAAGGAACTCTGAGAACCCAAGTACAACCCCAGGGTGAAGAGTTGGCAATAGGGTACCGGATCCCAAACTGGTGGGGGCTAAAGCATACCTCAGCCAGAGACCAGAGGCCGTGGGCAGGATCTGCCACGGCCACCCACCACATCCACCCTGAAGGCAAACCACGTGTAGGGTCAGGGAACCCAAGGCCAAGGGTCTCCCAACAGAAGGCCCGAGGGAGCTGGACCTAGGTGGATCCCTGGTGGGGACGGCCAGAAGAAAGGACAAGAAGGAGGGCTCAGGGACACGCTCCGGACTTGCTTGGGGGTTGGCTGAATCCAGGAACTGGTGGACGCAGCACGGCTCGGGTGGTCACTCAAGGCCGGAGTGACCGGAATATCTGCAGTAAGTAAACACCCTGAACTGCACAACCCGACTCTGTCTTTACTTATCATCTACGCTGCACCACCACAACCCCCATCCTCTGCACCTGACCCCCTGAGGCCATACCCCTCCCGTTGGGGGTTATACTATCTAAAGCTGCACCAACACCATCAGCCTCAGCGGACCCTGCTGCAGCGGCGGCCGTAGTGACCGCAATCCAACGGGTGGCGTAGTCGACATAACGAACTTTGTAACATCTGTAGGACTGCCACATACTCTGAGCTTGACACCCTGGGCACGGACCGGGTCACAGCCACTCGGAAGACTACAACCCCCATCTGATCCGGCTCCGGGTATTCCCCTAAAGAATATGGCCCAGGGGGTGCGTCAACTTTGGCGTAGTCGGCAGGATCTCGTGCCCGCAACACCCGGGTACTGCGTGCCTGAAGAAAAGAACAAGTTTACCTCAAAAAGAAGTCTCCTGCCGGTTCCGGAGGGTCCCCGCCATCGGACTCCATCACAGATCGATTCCCGCCGGTTGTCCGCCATTAACAGCTTTTTCCCGCCATCTGCAGAGTTTCCCGCCACTGGGAGACGATTCCCGCCATTTCCAAAGGTTTCCCGCCTTGGAAGAGCGGACGCCATTATGGGCGTGCCAGAGGGTGGTAAGAGGCCACCTCCCATCGTGGGCCAGGACCGAAAATGGCGCCAAAAGTGGAAACCGCCCCCACTAACAGAGACTGTGATGCTAGAGGTGTCTGTCAGCGTGAAAGAACTGCCCCTGGAGCTGACAATCACCAAGTGGCCCCGGGACCGCCCTCGAAGTGGGAGGACTGAGAAGAAGAGAGCAAAGATGGGTGTCGCCTGGAGCAGTCTGGAGAGAGCGCACCCGGAGACAAGAAGCCTAGAGCTGAGTCCAGAAGAAGCTTACCCGGAGATGGGAGAAGAGCAGAGCAGCACCGGCCCGCTGGCCAGGAGCCTGCTGGAGACAATGGAAGGAGAGCAGAGCAGCACCGACCCGTTGGTCAGGAGCCTGCTAGAAGCAACGACCCCACTAGGCCTAGTGGAGGTCTTGGCACAGCTCCCCCGAGATCGGGAGTGTGCGCAGACTGCGCTGGAGGGCCTCGCACGGAGGATGGCCCGGGTGCAGCGAGAGACGTTGGCGGAGTGGAGCCGAGAGATGGCCCAGCAGACAAGAACTCGTCAGCGGAGCACGCCACCCGAGACGAGGAGACAGACCGCCTCTGAGGATGGCGCAGGAGGACTGAAGGCCGGAGACGGCGCCGAGAAGGGAGCCGAACGAAAGGAGGCAGGTAAAGGGGACGTCTCTACCCCAAACCGGGAAACCGCGTACCTGCCCCAGCTCCCCGTCGCAGAGCCCGAAGTACCCCCTGCCGTGCCCGTAACCGCAACGTCACCGCCACAGACTAGGCCTCAACCGGAAGCCGCAGCCGCGACCCCTGTGACGTCATACGCCTCGACCCCGAGCGTGACCAAGCAGTAAGTACCACCAGCCTGGTCGCAAGGCCTAGTACCCCCGGGCGCCGCAATACCAACAGCGCCCCCTACCTCCGCGGAGCCACCGGCCTGGTCGCAGGGCCAAGTAGCCCAGGGCGCCGCCGTCCTTACGGTGCCCTTCACTTTCCAGGTGCCCCAGGCCTGGCCGCAAGGCCTGGGCAACCCGGGCGCTACCACCACCGCGCCCATAAAACCAAGAGTGCCGCATCTGGGAGAAGATCTGTTCGCCCAACATACGTGCCCGGATGGGCAGCCCTTTAATTGGCCACCGGAGTTTCACCATCCCCGACTCCGGAAAGAGAGACCCCTAGATGAACCCCTGATCCCGGCTCCAAAGCCCGTAAAGAGGATCTCGCCCCCGCTAGCAGAAGCGCAGTTTGAGTGGGACCCCACCGGAGAAGATCTCATGGGGTTCACTCAGGAGACCCGGGCAGCTGCAGCGGAGCGTGCAGAGTGCTGCCGCCAGCAGCTCGAGGTCTTTGAGAGGGAGCGGAGAGAGAGGCGGGTCCGGGAACAACAAGCGCAGATAAGGAGCGCGGAGCAGAAGAGCCGGGCCAGGAGGAATCCCCGTGCAGCTCATGGTCCCCCTTCCACCGGGACTGTGATCAAGTTCAATATGCAGCACGGGTGGGGCTTCATCCGAGATCACCGCACCCCAGGCGACGTCTTCGTGACAAGAAGAGACGTTGAGTCCCACCTACCGGAGGGACACAGAGGACGAGACCTGTATATAGGGGACGAGGTCACCTTCACCCGGCACAAGTGTGCCAAAGGACCCTACGCCCTCCATGTGCATCGCCTGACGGAGGAGGAGCTGCGGTGTGAGGAGGAGCAAGAGGACCCGGACGGGTCTGAAGTTAAAGGTAACCACAAAGAAAGAGCAGGAGGACGTCGTCGTTGAGTACAGCGGAGTAGAAGCTGTATATAGTTGCCCGTCGGGGCACAGTGAACTGTTACTGCTGCTATTATAGTCCCCGTTGGGACCAGCAAATTGAACTGTTACCCGTATTTCCCTTAATCCCACTGACCGAGGACTGAGAGCGGTCATCCCCTTCCTAAATACCTGGCCGAGGACTGAGAGCGGCCATATCTCCTTGTAAATAGTTGCGCTTCCTAAAGCGCCCCCTACCGGTTTTATAGGAAGACCATTTTTCTAGAGAAACTGTTGCACTTTTCCCGGGCACACGTTGCACAGTGTCCGGAGGAGGAGTTAGAAGCAAGAAACGACTACGAGAATGTTTTATATGAAAAGTTTTATGATGCTGCTGATATATATGGTGTTTTATATGTTTTATATGTTTATGTTTATGCAAAAATTGTATGTTTTGGTGTTTGTTATATCTTACAGCCCGAGGACGTGCTGTGATTTACCAGGGGGGAATGTAGCACCCTGAGGATTCGGCTGCTACAGGGGTACTGCACCTCACCCAGAGGTGTGGTATTCCACTCCTGGGTAAGGATGGAGTGTGGAACTGAGCTCAGAAAGCTGCATGCACTACACACATCCCATTTCCGAGGAACAGACCAGCGGTACTCCCACTTAGAAATGTGCAGGTACGACCGAGTCTGTTCCTGGCTGGAGTGGGAGGGGGGTGGTACATCCCAGTAGTGTAGGGGCAGATAGGGGGAGCAGCCTGGGTAAGGTTAGGAGCTCATTGGGTGCTGGTCACCTGAGCTCACACATAGAGGGAGTATTTAAGGTGGGCACCATCTAAGATCAGGGTCAGTCTGTGAGAAGTCTTTGCAGAGAGGAGAGGAAGAGAGCAGAGGAGCAGAGCAGCCCCAGAGCGAGAGTGAGAGAGGAGAGCCAGAAAGACCCAGAGGGGGAGACAGAAAGGAACTCTGAGAACCCAAGTACAACCCCAGGGTGAAGAGTTGGCAATAGGGTACCGGATCCCAAACTGGTGGGGGCTAAAGCATACCTCAGCCAGAGACCGGAGGCCGTGGGCAGGATCTGCCACGGCCACCCACCACATCCACCCTGAAGGCAAACCACGTGTAGGGTCAGGGAACCCAAGGCCAAGGGTCTCCCAACAGAAGGCCCGAGGGAGCTGGACCTAGGTGGATCCCTGGTGGGGACGGCCAGAAGAAAGGACAAGAAGGAGGGCTCAGGGACACGCTCCGGACTTGCTTGGGGGTTGGCTGAATCCAGGACCTGGTGGACGCAGCACGGCTCGGGTGGTCACTCAAGGCCGGAGTGACCGGAATATCTGCAGTAAGTAAACACCCTGAACTGCACAACCCGACTCTGTCTTTACTTATCATCTACGCTGCACCACCACAACCCCCATCCTCTGCACCTGACCCCCTGAGGCCATACCCCTCCCGTTGGGGGTTATACTATCTAAAGCTGCACCAACACCATCAGCCTCAGCGGACCCTGCTGCAGCGGCGGCCGTAGTGACCGCAATCCAACGGGTGGCGTAGTCGACATAACGAACTTTGTAACATCTGTAGGACTGCCACATACTCTGAGCTTGACACCCTGGGCACGGACCGGGTCACAGCCACTCGGAAGACTACAACCCCCATCTGATCCGGCTCCGGGTATTCCCCTAAAGAATATGGCCCAGGGGGTGCGTCATATGGATCAAGGAAAAGAAGTTCCAGGTGTACGGCTGTAATATTAAGGCAGTGTGATTAGGTATGCTGTGCATATTGTAACAGGGTACACTGGTATAACCAGGAGTTTTATATACAGGGTGATTACCTTCAATAGGTCACAGAAATCTATAAAATATAGTGCAGTTGGTTATGGTTACATATTAAGCTAAGTTTTTAGCATTGGGACGCTGTACTGATAGGACTATACCTTGCATTGGATGCCTGACTTGCTCCTGCGTCAGGTATGGTATCCTTGTGGCGTTCCCTGGTGTAGTGGGCCAAGCGGTGGTGGTATAGGGGGATAACGCGGCGCTCTCGAGCCTTGCTGTAGCCGTCAGTGGTGGCAGTGTGCAGGGGCTGTGTTTTAAATGTACTGTCGGCAGCGCTGACTGGGGATGCAGCCTGCACAGAGGGGTTGCCAGGGAGACTGCAGAAGGCGAATGTGCAGGGGAACAGGACTGTGTCCTTGTGCAAGGTGCATATACAATGTAACTGGCCATAGAAAGTAGGCAAACTTAATGGAAAAGCACTATAGGGGAAAAGGGGGTGGGAGTATGGAACTGTTAGGTGGAATAAAAGTAATAAAAGAGCATAACATGATTAGTAATTTAAATAAATGCAAAGGTGCAGGCACTCACCAGGAGGGTAGACAGAAGTCAGTGTGTCTGCTGTTATGATCTGCAACATGAACTAAGGAAAGATGGGGGAAAGCTGTCCCTACAGTAAGACTAAGCTGAATCCCTACGATGTAGCGGGCTGCCTGTTCCTAGCGAACAGACCTGCCTTAGTCCTCGGCTAATCTGAACGAAGACCTATAGCATAAAGGAAGGGGTCTCTAAAAGAACTAAGGACTGGGAGAAATAGTTGCAGAACACAAAAAGATAAACTGACAAAAAGGTACTAGAGGTCCCAGAAGGACCAAGCGAACAGACAGAAATCCACAGAAGCACCTGGCTAGAGAAACAGTCAAACACTGAAGTCCAGCACAGCGAAAAGGCCGGAGCTGGAATATAAAGGCAGATGGTCACGTGACCGCAAAACACAAGATGGAAAAAACAAACAGAAGGGTTCTAACAGTACCCCCTCTTTTATGAGGATCCTCTGGATCCTCCAGGCCCAGGCTTATCTGGTAACCTCTTGTGGAAAGCTTTAACAAGCCTAGGAGCAGAGACATCATCCGTCCTTACCCAGGAGTTGTCTTCGGGACTGAAACCCTTCCAGGAGACTAGATACTGTAATCTCCCTCTATGCCATCTAGAATTCAAGATACAAGAAATTTCATATTCGCCGTCTTCCTCCACAGGAGGAACTGTGACAGTGGTGTCCCTATCAGATACATCAGCCTTTTTCAACAATGAAACAAGAAACACAGGATTAATCTTCCAGGAAGTAGGGACATCCAACTTAACAGCAGACGGGTTAACAACATAATGCACTTTAAATGGACCCACAAACATAGGACCCAGTTTTTTAGAGGGAATCCTCAACCGCAGGTTCTTCGAGGACAACCAAACCATGTCACCCACAGTAAACAAAACCTCCTTACGTTTCCTGTCAAAATACTTCTTGGACTTCTTGTTAGCCTCTTGAAGGTTGCAACGTACTTTAGTCCAAACTCTCTCCAAATCACCGGAAAAATTCTCCTCCTCTGGCACAGCTGACCCCAATTTGGAGAACGAACCAAAAGACGGATGTCTCCCAGTACAACAAAAAAAAGGAGAACACCCAGCTGAGGAGGATGCATGATTGTTAAGAGCAAATTCTGCGAGAGGCAGAAACTCAGACCACACCTCTTGATTGTCCACCACAAAACAATGCAAAAACTGTTCAACATCCTGGCTCTTTCTTTCAGTCTGTCCATTAGACTCAGGATGATAACCAGACAAAAATGACAAATGGACTCCCAACCTGTCACAAAAAGCACGCCAAAAGCGAGCCACAAACTGAGGTCCTCTATCAAAAACAATATCCGTGGGAACGCCATGGAGCTTGACAATCTCCTTAACAAATGCCTAGGCGAGTGTCTTGGCGCAGGGCAACTTAATGAATGGAACCAAATGACACATCTTACTAAAACGGTCCACGACCACCCAGATGACAGTAAAACCCTGGGACACAGGAAGATCAGTAATAAAATCCATTGTGAGATGCGTCCAAGGCGCACTAGGAACCTACAGAGGGCAAAGCAACCCCGCAGCAGGAGTATGTGAAGCCTTTGACCTAGCACACACAGTACATTGACGCACCCACTTGATGACTTCCTTCTGCCATCCAGGCCACCAAAAACTGCGACTGATAAGTCTCTTAGTCTCCGAAATTCCTGGATGACCAGCCAACCGAGACTCATGACACTCCACAAACAAATCTCTCCTAAAGGCTCTAGGCACGAACAATTGACGGGCATTCAAGCGCTTGGCAGCATCCAGATAGATCAAATTCTTATGATCTGTGAAAACCTGAATAGGAAATCTAGCGCCTTCCAAAAAATGACGCCAATGTTCAAACGCGAGTTTAATAGCCAGCAACTCCCGATTTCCAACATCATAATTCAGTTCCGTTTCCGAAATTTTTTTCTAAAAGAAGGCACAAGGATGTACTTCACCCTTGTCCTCCTGAGACAAAACTGCTCCGACCCCCACCGATGAAGCATCGACCTCGACCAAAAAAGGCCTGGTCTCATCAGGCTGCATAGGGATAGGGGCAAAACTGAACCTCTCTTTGAGATACTCAAACGCTTCAATGGCCTCAGTAGTCCACTGGGCCGTATTCGCACCTTTCCTGGTGAGATCGATTAGAGGTTTAACAATTACAGAAAAATTCTTAATGAATTTCCTGTAATAATTGGCAAAACCCAAAAATCTCTGTATAGATTTCAAACCAATAGGCCTAGGCCATTCCTGCACAGCCTGAACCTTCACAGGGTCCATCTCAAAGCCCTCGCTGGAGACAATGTAGCCCAAAAAACTAATTTTCTGCACAGCGAACTCACATTTCTCCAGCTTAGCAGAGAGTGAATTATCACTCAATAACTTCAAACCTTCACGTACACTCTGCCAATGGGACTCTAGATCTGGTGAATAAATCAAAATGTCATCCAAATACACAACCACATTCTTACCAATCAAAGGTCTCAGGATGTCATTAATAAGGTTCTGAAAAAATGTAGGTGCATTGGTAAGACCAAAAGGCATCACCAGATTCTCAAAATGACCTACCGGAGTGTTAAAAGCAGTTTTCCATTCATCACCCTCCTTCACTCGTAACAAATTGTATGCCCCCCGGAGATCAATTTTAGAGAACCACTTGGCCCCCACTAACTGGTTAAACAAGTCAGGAATTAATGGCAATGGGTAGGAATTGCGTACGGTAATCTTATTAATTTCACGAAAATCCAGACATGGACGTAAATCCCCGTCCTTTTTTTTAACAAAGAAAAATCCAACTGCCACAGGCGACTTAGAAGGTCTAATGTGACCAGCAGCCAGGTTAGTCTGTATGTATTTCTCCAAAAATCTTGAATAGGTATAGGTAATTCCCCTTTTTCCACAGCCCCAATGCGACCATTATCATAGCACTTCGGACTCCAAGACTTACTCACATTAGTAGACCAGTCCAGTAAAGGATTGTGCAGTTTTAACCAAGGCAATCCTAGAACAACCGGAGATTGTAAATTATCTAAAACAACCAAGTCCAATATTTCTTGGTGAACTCCATTGATAGTGAGGGGAAATGCAGCAACCTTGTGAGTAATACATTTCAAGGGAGTGTTATCAATTGCAATCACAGAAATAGGTGATGACAAAGGTTTGGATTTCAATTTAAGGTTTTCCAAAAACTCTTTATCAATCACATTAAGTGTTAAACCACAATCCACAAATACCTGAAATTCAATCAAATCTCCCTGCAAAGTAGTAAGAAAGAAATACTCCTGCAGAGCGTAAACAAGCGTAACTGACCTTTTTTTTTTCTTTACTTAAACAAAGCTCACAATACTTAATCAAATGGTCAGCTTTACCACAATAAAGACACAATCCCTCGGCGAACCTCCGGTCTCTTTCCTGAGAGGGGAGCGACTTCGCCCCAACCTCCATTGGTTCTCCGCCATCTGAGCAGTTTTTCTGGAGACTAGAAACTGACATTACAGGAGTCTTTACCTCATTCAGCCTGAACCTCAGCCTTCTGTCCACATGAACAGCTAATTGCATGGCATCCTGCAAAGTCTCAGGTGCAGGGAATGCAATTAGCAGATCCTTAACCCTTTCACTCACACCAGCAAGACTTAAACATTTCAACGCAGGATCATTCCATTTAACTTCTGAGGCCCATCTCCTGAAGTGTGTGCAATAATTTTCAACATCACCTGACCCCTGATTCAAACACCTGAGTTCTGCCTCAGCAGATGAGATTCGATCAGGATCGTCATATAATAGCCCCATAGCAGAAATAAATTCTTCAACAGACCTTAAAAATGGATCATTAGGTTGGAGAGAAAAGGCCCACCCTTGTGGTTCATTGCGCAAAAGTGACATAATAAAACCAATGCGCTGTGATTCATTCCCAGAGGACCTTGGTCTCAAACGAAAATATAACAAACAAGCATTTTTAAAGGAAAAAAAATATTTCTGTTTACCATAAAAAACATCAGGCAGTCCTACCTTGGGTTCGACAAAATGCGCTCCAGAACAGCTACTCACGTGTTGCTGAAGCTCGGCCACCTCCAGAGACAATCCCTGCAGGCGTTGAGCCAAATCCTGGACGGAAACCATACTGATCCCCGAATTTCTTTCCTTTTAGTTTTTGGGCTGGACTTACTGTTATGATCTGCAACATGAACTAAGGAAAGATAGGGGAAAGCTGTCCCTACAGTAAGACTAAGCTGAATCCCTACGATGTAGCGGGCTGCCTGTACCTAGCGAACAGACCCACCTTAGTCCTCGGCTAGTCTGAACGAAAACCTATAGCATAAAGGAAGGGGTCCCTAAAAGAACTAAGGACTGGGACAAAAAATTGGACACCTCCTAAACAGAGAAGTAGTTGCAGAACACAAAAAGACAAACTGACAAAAAGGTACTAGAGGTCCCAGAAGGACCAAGCGAACAGACAGAGAAAGGCACAGAAGCACCTGGCTAGAGAAACAGTCAAACACTGAAGTCCAGCACAGCCAAAAGGGCGGAGCTTGAATATAACGGCAGACGGTCACGTGACCGCAAAACACAAGATAGAAAAAACAAACAGGAGGGTTCTAACATCTGCAAAAGGAATAAATAGATTAGTGAACCCAGTCTTTTTCTCTGTTTAGACCATTGGGGGACAGGGTCTGCAAGGTATAAATCCAGTACGATTCACGCTGTCCGAGTAGTTTCACGTGATCCCCCCCCCCCTCCTGGGTCTGGGTACATGTTCAATCACCCGAAAGCGGAGCTGTGCCAAAGTATGTTTGGCTTTGGAAAAATGGTCTGGTAGTGGTAACCAATTTTTGCTACATCTAATGGTGGATTTATGACTTGCTATGCGGTCCCTGATGTACTGTATAGTTTCGCCTACATATAGGAGGCCACAAGGACACTTCACTACGTAAATGACAAAGTTCGAATCACATGTAAAAAATCCCTTAATGGGATAGCTCTTGCTAGTCCTAGGGTGCATGATGCTGTCTGATTTAATAATATTAGAACAGGCGGCACAACCCAGGAAGGGGAATGTGCCACGTTTCCGTGCATTGAGTAGACGTTGGGATGGAGTGACACGTGAGCTCCCAAGGTCAGCCCTGATAATTTTGTCCTTGATGTTCGGGGCTCTCCAAGTGCACATTAAAGCCGGGGTTGTGAAGGCTGGTATCTCAGGATATGCCTTAGTCAGGAGGGGCCAGTGTTTCCTTATAGTAGTGTGAATCTTAGACATTAGCGGATGATATGTATGAACAAAGGGCACGCGTTCCACTTTGGGAGTAGTGGGAATAGTCATGGTGGGCTCCAGTGTTTTACGCTCGCGCCCGGACTGACTGTCGTGAGCGTGATTAGTGATCCCACTGTACCATGAACCGAGGAGTGCCTGGAGGGGCGTAACTAAGTATTAACCTGATCCGACCAAGGTCGCACGGCGGCTCAGTCGACTCCGTGAACCATGGAGGAACTGAGCAGAGGGACCAGGTGCCACTCCAGGTCAGACCCCGGTCACAGCTGTTGACCCACACCGGGGAATGCAGGAATAGGCAGGTTAGACTGGCATACAAACAGGTGGGTATTGGCAGGCACGGCTGGTATGCAGACAGGTGGGTAGTGGCAAGCATGGCTGGTATGCAGACAGGTGGGTGCTGGCAAGCACGGCTGGTATGCAGACAGGTGGGTACTGACAAGCACGGCTGGCATGCAGACAGGAGGGCGCTGGCAAGCACAGCTGGTATGCAGACAGGTGGGTACTGACAATCACGGCTGGCATGCAGACAGGTGGACACTGGCAAGCACGGCTGGAGTGCAGACAGGGAGATACTGGCAAGCACGGCTGGAGTGCAGACAGGCAGGTACTAGCAGGTTGGAGCGCAGGCTGGATAGGGTCCAGTACAGACTGGGAGACAGGAACAGAGCCGCAAATGCGGTAGACAAGCAGAGTAAAGCGAAACCGCCGGAGTGGAGGACAAGACAAAGCAGAGCGGAACCGCAGGTGCGGAGGACAAGGCAGAGCAGAGCGAAACCGCTGGAGCGGTGAGCAAGCAGAGCGGAGCGAAACCGCAGGTGCGGTGGACATGGCAGAGCAGAGCGAAACCGCCGGAGCGGTGGACAAGGCCGAGCAGAGAGGAACCACCGAAGTGGTGGACAAGGCAGAGCAGAGAGGAACCGCAGGTGCGGTAGGCAAGGCAGAGCAGAGAGGAACCGCCGGAGTGGTGGACAAGGCAGAGCAGAGAGGAACCACCAGAGCGGTGGACAAGGCAGAGCAGAGAGGAACCGCAGGTGCGGTGGACAAGGCAGAGCAGAGAGGAACCGCTGGAGCGGTGGGCAAGGCAGAGCAGAGAGAAACCGCTGGTGCGGTGAGCAAGCAGAGCAGAACAAAACCGCAGGTGCGGTGGACAAGGGAGAGCAGAGAGGAACCGCCGGAGCAGTGAGCAAGCAGAGCAAAACAGGGCTGACGGTACAGGCAGAGAGGACAGGGCTCTGTTCACATGGAACAGATAGGAAAATACAGGAAGATGGCTAGAACACAGGAGGTAGATACGGAGGAAGGGAAAAGGGACAAGCAGAACCAGATACACACAAGGTACTTACAATGAAGTAGCGAGTGGACACAAAACTCACAAATAAAAGTACAGAGACAACGAGTTGGAGTTAGGTGCAGGTTCAGACACTGCAGGAAAAGGGAGGGTACGGACATAGAGACAAACAGGTAACAGGCTAGGAGACAGTTCAGACAGGAACTGATACTGCAACGAGATACAGGAACGAGCCTGGGTATACAGCCCCCAGGGTGGCGGAAATGGACTAGAAGTCACAGATAACAAGCCTGGGTATACAGCCCCCAGGGTGGCAGAAACAGACTGGAAGTCAGAGATAACAGGCCTGGGTATGCAGCCCCCAGGGTGGCAGAAACAAACAAGATACAGGACAAGACCTGGCAACTCAGAGGCAAGGAGCACACTGATAGATAGTGTTGCTCAGGCACCTCCTTCTGGGTGGAGGGGGTTTAAATATCCAGTGACTCACAGCAATAGGCTGGAGACGCATTAGGGGTGCGCCCACAGCAGCTATAAGAACCAGGAAGTAACCGGGCTGCCTCCCTAAGCAGTCAGACAAGAGACATGCACACAGCATGAACTGGAGCAAAGTTTGCAGGCTGGACTGATGGGTAAGATTGCGGTCTTGCATGGTGGGAGGTGGTGCACTATGCAAGCACGCCGCCAGGGATGTTACACAGTGTTCTAGATCTCTCGCTTACAAGGATTTGGCTGGGGTAGTTCCTTTCCCGGAATTTCTGTGACATTTCATCTAGACATCGAGGGATCAGGTTGGGATTTGAGACAATACGTTTGATCCTGTGGAATTGGGAGCGGGGAAGACTATTTTTAGTGGCAGCTTGAGTAGTGTAGTAAACTGCTACAGTCAGTAGGTTTTGAGAAGAGGTCTGTTGTAAGGGTGCCATCATCCTCATGGATAACTAGTGTATCCAAGAAAGGAATTTGTTTTGAGTCATAGTTCAGTGTGAACTGAAGCACTTGTCTAATGGAGTTGAGTGTGGAGACTAGTGTTGAGCCACCCCCGTAGTGTTCGAGTTCGGTTCGATTCGTCGAACACCCGTATGTTCGCCGAACTGTTCGTCGAACACCTTCGAACACCATTAAAACCAATGGCAGGCAAACAAAAACACATAGAAACACATAGAAAACACATAGAAAACACTTCAAAGGTGTCCAAAAGCTGACAAACTGCTCAGAAGACACAACTAACACATGGAAAAGTGACAAGTACATATAGTCATGCGAAAAGAAAAGAGGTGGAGGAGTAAAAGGAGGGGAAGACACAAATATAGGCATGTCATGCCCTTCTAAAACCAAAAAAGTGCGAAGCCGACACGGCCAGTCCGTTCCTGCTCCGTGTCGCCGGGTTTGTGCCAGAGCTGCTTTGGACCCTGACGGCCAGCCCCCCTCTCCCAATACTGGTGCCTGTCCGCTGGTGGGTCGAGCGAGCCCCCCTGCGGTGGAGGCAGGTCTAATCTTTTTAATTTAAATTGTCTCTCTAATTTGAATGAGTACACTTTACATCCTATTACAAGGATCTATTGGAGGACAAGTCTCATGCCAGCAGCCGCGGTAATTCCAGCTCCAGTAGCGTCCACTAAAGCTGCTGCAGTTAAAAAGCTTTTATAAGGATCGAGCTTGGCGGTCCACTGCAAGGCGTCCTACCGCCAGTCCCAGCCCCTGTGCCTTGGGGTGCCTCCCCGATGTTCTTCACTGAGTGTCCCGGGGGCCCGAACCATTTCCTTTGAAAAAATTAAGTGTCCAAACTACAGGTGGTGTAGCTTGCTTAACAGCTGGGTTAATCCGCTGACTAGCAGACACTGCTACTAGGCCCAAAGTATTGCTTGGGCTAGATGCAGGTAAAAATTTGTGATTAGATACTCTCATTGGATGCTGAGAAAGCATTCCATAGAGTCGCCTGGCACGCCATATATTATTCTCTTAAAAAGCTTGGGGTAGGGGACCCTTTTATAGCCAAAATCATGGCCCAGTATCGCAATCCGTCAGCTAGGCTGAAGATAAATGGAACATTATCATCACCTTTCATAATCACCAATGGGACAAGGCAGGGATGTCCTCTGTCCCCTCTCTTATACATCCTAGTGATGGAGCACCTGCTCACATCAATTCACGATAACCCCAATATCAGGTGGATTGAGGTGGGAGTCACCGAGTACAAGTGCTCTGCATTTGCTGATGATGTCCTAGTATATATCACTCAATCACATATATCCATCACTGCTGTTATGGCTGAAATAGATCACTTTGGTACATGGTCAAATTTTAAAATCAATGCAGCGAAGTCTGAGGCCCTCGATGTCTCCCTCCCCAAATCCATACAGGATTCCATCCAGTCCAACTTTCCCTTTGCCTGGCCCTCGCAGGGTATCAAATACTTATGAATTCGTATTCATAGAAACCACTCCCGTCTATTTTATCTTAATTTTGGGCCCTTTATTGAACAACTCTGACGCGCCCCTGGGCCTGTCTCGCGCTGCGTTGCGCATGCGGGAGCCTACCCGGAGCCGGATCAGTGGAGGGTTGTAGTCTCGTGGCGGTGACCCGGTCCGTGCCCAGGGAGTCAAACTAGACGGCAGTCTATTAGTAGTAAATAGTTGATGACTACGCCACCCGTTGAGTGCAGCCAGGGAGCTGCTGCTGCAGGGCAGACCGCTGAGGCCGGTGGTAGGATTGTGCAGCGTGATAGTATAACCCCCAACGGGAGGGGTATGGCCTCAGGGCAGCCGACGTGGATGATGGGGGTAGCAGGAACCACTCAGAGACGGTACGGTGTAGTTCAGGGTCTTTACTGGTAACAACGATAGACCCTCCCGGAGTACTTGCTAGCAAACGGGGCCTGGTCAGTCTTTGAGCAGATGGGATCTCCCCTGGCCAGGCGTAGTTGTAGGCCTCACAAACTGACTGTACTCTTCTGGCTACCTTGCTAGAAGCTGATGTAAGTAGCCCACGTCCCTGAGTGTACCGTGTGGTGCTCACCCGTATGGCCGGTGACTCGGGGCCTTCTAATGGCTTCCGCTCCACGATGGCGGTGCTGGTCCCACGCGTGTGACCGTGCCTTCGGGCTTCTGGGCCAGAGGACCTGAAATCCCCTGCCTGATGGATTCTGCTGCTGGGTAGAAGTTAGTCCCCACAGCCTCGGACTCCGGGTCCGGTAAAGAATCTTCTTAGTCAGGGCGAGCGCTGCAGCTGCCAGCCCCTGACTCCTTGGAACTCTCCTGTTTCCTATGCTGCTTCTTGTCTCCACTCTCCTTGTCTGACTCACCCTGCCTCAGCCCCGGGTTTATACAGGGGAAGTTCTTCCCCTCCCAAGACTGGGCAGGAGGTGTGGCATGCACAGGATCCCTGACCAAAGGACCTCCCACCTGCTCTCAGACATAATATCTCTATCACTGTGGCAACCAGACCCCTGGGGTGTCACATTCCCCCCTAGTGAAATTTAGTACTCCGGGACTAAACACATTTAGAAAAACATAACAAAGCATAACATTAACAATACTATAAGAAAAACACATAAGATGGTTACGGCGTGTCCGCAACCGGATGCAGTCTTTGAAGAAAAGCAAAGGTGTCCATTTCACCAACACAGGGAGACGTAACCAGGTGGGGGTCTGTCCTACCCCGAGTCCTTAACAGTCTCTAGTCCATCCTGGGTTACGCTCCAACTATATACAAGGATTCCCGGTAAATCCACCAAGGTTTCCTAAAAATAACTAGAAACACAAAATTATACACAAGCAACAAGACACAGAAAAACATAAATAAAACTATTTTTACACTTCAAATTCTCCAGCGTGCGGGTAACTGGCCTCTAGTGGCCCTAGTGGACCTACGGAGCTGACTGTCTGGCCCTGAACTACAGGGTGTAGGAGCTGTCAAGGGTAAACTGGGCAGCTGTCTACCGGCTCTTTGTCTCACTAGGGGTACGGCAGGCTCACTATAAGCAGAGGGTTGATTCTCCTGTTCTACTCGTGTGGAGTCTTCTGCCTCCTGGACCGGCTGTTCTTCCAGCTCTACCCGTTGCTCCGCAGGTTCTTGGAATGATGGTTGGAGGAAGGTGAGTACGGGTACCACAACTGCACCATTGACTTGAGTCCAAGACTGAGGGAAGTCCCCGAGCACGGTACTAACCATATCTTCCCTTTCTTCCACGGGTCGATGGTCTTCTTGTTCCTCTTCAGGGTTCCTCAGTTGTTCGGGACACTTCTTCAGGTGGTCCCGGGATACAATGGCTGTGGTTTCCCCTCCGTCTTTACTGATGGTACAGACCTTCGGGTTCTCGTGGCTTGAGGGCAGTACGGTGTACGGGTCCTTCTCCCACTGGTCATCCAACTTGTGGAGCCGTCTCTTCCTCTTCAAGACCTGCTCTCCGGGTACCAGGGGAACAGCGGGAGCATACTGGTTGTAAGTTTTCTCTTGTCTTTCCCTAGCCTGACAGAGACTTCGCTCCACGCTCTCCTGTACTCTCCGGTACTGCTGCTGCCTCTCTGTGTCCCAGTCTGTTTCTGGTGAAGTGTCCTCGGGGGTCAGGACTCCCATTTCCAGGTCAACAGGTAACTTACCAGGTCTTGCCCTCATTAGGTAAGCCGGGGTACAGTTGGTGGAACCTACCGGGATGTGGTTGTATAGGTCCACCAGATCGGGCAACTTTTCAGGCCACAGACTGCGTTCTTCCAGGGGCAACGTTTTTAGAAGATCCATTACCACCTGGTTCATTTTTTCACAAAGTCCATTAGTCTGCGGATGGTAGGGTGTCGTCCTTATCTTCCGGCAGCCATACAGATTGCAGAATTCCTGAAAGACCTCCGCTTCAAAGGCAGGTCCCTGGTCCGTCAGCACTTGGTCCGGGTACCCGTGTGGACGGCAGAAGTGCTGCTGGAAGGCTCTAGCTGCTGTTTGAGCCGTTAAGTCCTTGACGGGGACGACAACCAAGAACCGGGAGTAATGATCCACGATGGTTAACGCGTAGACGTAGCCACTTCTGCTTGGGGTCAGTTTTACATGATCCAAGGCTACCAGTTCCAACGGTTGCCGGGTGACGATGGACTGCAGGGGAGTCTTCTGGCTGGCTCGGTCCTTCCTTCTCAGGTTGCACGGGCCACAATCTCTGCACCACTTCTCGATGGTTCCCCTCATGCCTACCCAGTGGAACCGCTCGCGCAGCAGGAACTCCAGCTTTTTCCACCCAAAGTGTCCAGCTCCGTCGTGGTATGCCTCCATCACCATGGCTGCGTCTCTTCGTGGCACCACTACTTGCCAGAGTAATTCATGCGTCCGGGAGTTAACCATTCTGCGGCACAACTTCCCTTTGTAAAGGAACAGTCGACTCTTCTCTGCCCATAGTTGTTTGGCTTCCTCCGGAGCGTCTGGTTCAAGGCGAGCCTCCGGCCGAGTCAGCATCTCCTTCACCAGTCGGACGGCAGGGTCGCTGTCTTGCGTTTCCGCCCAGTTGTAGTGGGGTAAGGGGTTCAACGTAGCAGCCTGCTTACTCCTTACCCGGTGGGAATACTGAATAGTCCCATGACGGTGGAACGCAGGGAGTTCAACTTCTTCCAGTCCCTCCGGATCTTCTCCTCCGTCCGGCAGGTTGGGCATCCTGGACAGGGCGTCCGCGTTGGTATTGGAGCGTCCTGCCCGGTATTTAATTGTGAACTCGTAGTTGGACAGACGGGCCATCCACCTCTGCTCCAGGGCACCGAGTCTTGCCGTGTCCAGGTGTGTCAGCGGGTTGTTATCCGTGTACACGGTGAACCGGGAAGAAGCGAGGTAATGCTTAAAGCGCTCAGTGATTGCCCATACTACGGCCAGGAACTCTAACTTAAATGAGCTGTAATTCTCGGGGTTCCTTTCGGTGGGTCGCAGTTTTCGGCTGGCGTAGGCGATTACTCGTTCCTTCCCCTGCTGGATCTGGGACAGTACGGCTCCTAGCCCGATGTTACTGGCGTCGGTGTAGAGGATAAAGGGCTGGCTATAATCCGGGTACGCCAGGATTTCGTCCCCCGTGAGGGCCATCTTCAGCTGGCGGAAGGACTCTTCTTCCAGCTCTTCCCATTTGAAGGGCGGCTTCTGGTTCTTGGCCTTCCGGGACTGGCCTATCAGGAGGTCCTGCATAGGTGCTGCCTTTTTGGTGAAACCGGGAATAAACCTTCGGTAGTAGCCTACCAACCCGAGGAACTGCCGCACTTCTTTTACGCTGGAGGGGCTTGGCCATCCCTTAATTGCGGTGATCTTATCGGGGTCGGGAGCCACTCCGTCAGCGCTCACCACGTGTCCCAGGTACTGCACCTTTGGTTTCAGGAGGTGACACTTGGAGGGTTTCACCTTTAGGCCGTAACTCGCCAGAGCCTCGAACACTTCCGCCAGGTGTTTCAGGTGGTCCTCATACGTCTTGGAATATACGATGACATCGTCCAGGTACAACAGGACCGTCTCGAAGTTTCTGTGGCCCAGACAACACTCCATTAGGCGTTGGAAGGTTCCTGGTGCGTTGCAGAGTCCGAACGGCATGCAGGTGAACTCGCTAAGTCCCATCGGGGTGGTGAATGCGGTCTTCTCCCGGTCCGCCTCTGCTACAGGAACCTGCCAGTACCCGCTAGTGAGATCCAAGGTAGAGAAGAAGTTAGCAGATCTTAAAGCAGCCAATGACTCCTCTATCCTTGGTAAGGGGTACGCATCCTTGTGTGTGATACGGTTGATTTTCCGGTAATCTACACACATCCTCATGGTGTTGTCTTTCTTTTTGACTAAAACTAATGGGGCTGCCCAGGGGCTACAACTATCCCGGATTACCCCAGCCTCCTTCATATCTCTAAGCATCCCCTTGGCGTGTTGGTAATGTGCAGGGGGTACGGGTCGATACCTCTCTTTTATGGGAGGATGATCTCCCGTGGGGATGCGATGTTCTACCCCCTTGACTCGCCCGAAGTCTAACGGGTGTTTACTAAACACTCTCTCATACTCTTGAACCACCCGATAGACTCCTTGTTTCTGATGTGAGGGAGTGGAGTCAGTACCCAAATGTAGTTGCTGACACCAGTCCTCCATGTCTTTCTTAGAGCCGTTACCTTCCTCCGGGTGAGATGGAGGCAAGGGTTCCACAGATTGTATAGAACTTTGATTAGTGGTATATAATTTGGCTAGCGTGGCATACCGGGGCAGGTACACTTCCCTCTCCCCGATATTTATTATGCGAATGGGCACCCTCCCATGGCGTACATTGACCACCCCCCGTGCTGTCAAAATGGTGGGCCTACTGTCTGAGTAAACTGGTTCTACCATTGCCTGGTAATCTCTACCTCTCAGACCAATAGCTGCCCGGCACCAAATCATCATTTCACTTTTTGGGGGCATGGCAATAGGAAAAGGGTCACACATTCTTACGCTACCAATCTCACCGCCGGAGAGTTCCACTTGTTGCCGTTGCATCAGTGCCCGGATCTCTTTCTGGAGCACCCGCTGCTCGCCGGAGCTGGCATTCTTGGCAACCTGCTGTAAAAGGAAAATCACCTCTGCAAGACAATTTTCAATTACATTAGTTCCTAGAGTTATTTTTGGGTGACTCTCATGTTTATCGATATCTACAATGATCAGTCCCTGTGCGGCCAGTTCGACTCTACCAATTTTGATGGTCACCTCTTTAAATCCGATCTGTGGCACGGGCTGACCATTGCTGGCGATGATACTCAAGTCGTCGTCGGGGTAGCGGGTAATATCCGAGTCATTCCAGTACTGCTTGAAGAGCACGTACGGGATGGTGGTGACCTGTGACCCGGTGTCCAGTAGGGCACTCATGGGAATGCCATCCAGTACCACAGGCAAGACTGGACGTCCTCCCACATATCTGTCGCGCCAGTTCGATGGGCCTGGTGATCTTTTTCCTGGGGGTTGGCCCTCTACCCCAGGTTGTGCCCGTTTAAAGAACAGTACCTTGCCATATGTCCGGGTTGATTGCAGCGGCGGCAGATGGGTCGTCCGTCCTCACTGTATCGGTCACTGGGTCTTCCTCTGGCCGGTGGGGTCCTCCTTGGTCGACGCCACGGGATGTCCTCCGGTCCGGATGCCAGCTGGATCTTCCCTGGGGTGGAAACCTGTAAAGACTGCACAGTTCGGGTTAGCGCAGCAACGCTCTTAGCTAGCTCTTGGACCTGATGGTGTAGGTCTGGAGCCGGGTCATTGTCCAAAGCCTGCGCATCAGCTCCCACAGGCCCTGCTGACAAGGGCGCCGCCTCCTGGTAGTAAGTGGTAGTGGGGCGTCTGTGGGTCACAACGCCACCTGGTGCCGGTTCTCGGAGCACCCGGATGGCTCTGTCCTTGAACTGTGCAAAGTCCAGATGGGGATCCTGTAAGGCCATTGCCCGCAACTGGGTTCGGTGGGCATTGCAATATAAACCCTCTATAAATTGTTCAGTCAACAGCCTGTCCTCGTTTCCCACCCCATCAGGGTCGGTCTGCTTTATGGCCCTCAGGGCCTCTTGTAGGTTTAGTGCATAGTCCCTTATACTCTCATGCGCTCGCTGCTTGCACCCGTAGAATCTAAGCTTAATCTCGGCTGAGGTGCGGGTATCAAAGGTGTCCTTCAGCCGGGTTAGTATCCCTGCGACAGTCTTCCTCCCAGGTGGCCAGGATTTTACTTCCCTTTTGGCTGCCCCGGTTAGTTGGGCCACCAGGATGCTCACTTTTTGCTCTTCTGTGAGGGGGTACACCTGGAAGAGGCTATCCAGCTTTTCTCTAAAGTCATGCAGGGTATGTGACTCCCCTGAGTACTGGGGTAGCCAAGCTGCTCCCGGGATATAGGGCATGGTGAAGGGCATAACTGCAGCAGCGGTAGCGCTGGCGGGGGTTGAGGCAGTGAAGCTCTCCTCCGTATCCGACATCTTCCTCCCCCCTAGTGGACCGTGGCCTACCTTGCGATGATCCTCTTCCGTAGGCCGCGGCTCCGCAGTGGATCGTCAGGGTTGAGGACCTTCCGTCGCGCTCCTGTGACGTCGGCGTCTGCTGGGCTCCTTCCAGGACCTTACGCAACGTCCGGACGTGAGGCGGGGCTTCAGTTCTCGCGCGCTTTCGGAGTCCACGCCCCTCTTCTTCCCGCGCGGCGTCCTCAAGATGGCGTCCAATGGCGGGAAAACTCCACGGATGGCGGGAAGAAGGTCGAAGATGGCGCCGGATGGCGGGAAAACTTCGCGGATGGCGGGAAGAAGGTAGAAGATGGCGCCGGATGGCGGGAAACCTTCACCACTGGTAAGTTTGAACAGTCTTTGCTTTTCAGGCACGCAGTACCCGGTGGTTGCGGGCACGAAATCCTGCCGACTACGCCAAAGTTGACGCGCCCCTGGGCCTGTCTCGCGCTGCGTTGCGCATGCGGGAGCCTACCCGGAGCCGGATCAGTGGAGGGTTGTAGTCTCGTGGCGGTGACCCGGTCCGTGCCCAGGGAGTCAAACTAGACGGCAGTCTATTAGTAGTAAATAGTTGATGACTACGCCACCCGTTGAGTGCAGCCAGGGAGCTGCTGCTGCAGGGCAGACCGCTGAGGCCGGTGGTAGGATTGTGCAGCGTGATAGTATAACCCCCAACGGGAGGGGTATGGCCTCAGGGCAGCCGACGTGGATGATGGGGGTAGCAGGAACCACTCAGAGACGGTACGGTGTAGTTCAGGGTCTTTACTGGTAACAACGATAGACCCTCCCGGAGTACTTGCTAGCAAACGGGGCCTGGTCAGTCTCTGAGCAGATGGGATCTCCCCTGGCCAGGCGTAGTTGTAGGCCTCACAAACTGACTGTACTCTTCTGGCTACCTTGCTAGAAGCTGATGTAAGTAGCCCACGTCCCTGAGTGTACCGTGTGGTGCTCACCCGTATGGCCGGTGACTCGGGGCCTTCTAATGGCTTCCGCTCCACGATGGCGGTGCTGGTCCCACGCGTGTGACCGTGCCTTCGGGCTTCTGGGCCAGAGGACCTGAAATCCCCTGCCTGATGGATTCTGCTGCTGGGTAGAAGTTAGTCCCCACAGCCTCGGACTCCGGGTCCGGTAAAGAATCTTCTTAGTCAGGGCGAGCGCTGCAGCTGCCAGCCCCTGACTCCTTGGAACTCTCCTGTTTCCTATGCTGCTTCTTGTCTCCACTCTCCTTGTCTGACTCACCCTGCCTCAGCCCCGGGTTTATACAGGGGAAGTTCTTCCCCTCCCAAGACTGGGCAGGAGGTGTGGCATGCACAGGATCCCTGACCAAAGGACCTCCCACCTGCTCTCAGACATAATATCTCTATCACTGTGGCAACCAGACCCCTGGGGTGTCACAACTCCATAGAGATCTTACTTCTTGGACGGTGAAGGATCTTTCCTGGTTCGGCAGAATAAATATACTAAAAATGAGCGTCCTACCTAAACTCTTATACCTCTTCCAAACCATTCCCGTGCTAATTCCCTCAAATTTTTGGAAAAGACTACGCAGTAGCTTTTGCAGATTTATCTGGGCAAGTGGGCGTCCATGCATTCGGGGGGACGTTCTGATCAGACACAAACAAAAGGGGGGCCTTAGCCTTCTGGATTGTAGAAGGTATTACATGGCAGCAGTACACGCTAGAATTCTGGACTTCTTCCATCATTCGGAGGGGAAATTATGGGTCAAAATAGCTCAATACATTTGTCCTAAAGCTCTTACCACTCTCCCATGGTGCGCCCATTTAATTGTCCCCTCTCTTGGCCTCATGTCATATAGTACCTATGCCACAGCTTTGGCTTTGAGATCCCCAAAAATAAAAGCTTATCCTCAATCGACCCCCAGAGCCCCTTGCTCCCGATTTCATATAATCCAGATTTCCCACCAGGACTATCTGCAAATAGATTTCTCGGTTCAAATAAATCCCATCCGATATTATTTTCTCATGTCATCTCCAATACTTCGCTGCTCCCCCTCAATGACTTGTTACAGGAAAGAGCCACTTCCCCGAAGGCTAATTTTGAATATAGCCAGTTACAACACTTCTATTCAACTGTGAAGAAGCGCACACATCTTCATAGAGATCTCACAAACTTTGAAAAATTGAGCCTATCATTGTCACCCCCTACACACTCCATCTCCTTACTGTATAATCTCTTCGTTGCCCAGGTAACTGACAATAGGCCAGGATTCTGCGGTGCATGGGAAAGGGAACTGGGGAAGTCCTTCTCTGACTCACAATGGGATAAATGTTTCTTCCTAACACATAAAACCTCAATAGGGTCCAAAGCTCAGGAAAACTCCTTCAAAATTATCTCTAGATGGTACCGGGTACCAGCAGTCCTTCATAGATGGTATCCAGTGGTCTCAGATAGATGTTGGAGATGTGGGGAGGGGGAAGGGACAATGTCACACATATGGTGGGCATGCCCTATAATAAATGCATTTTGGGCAAAGGTGGTTCCCATGATTGAGAAAATAACTGGTTTGACTATCCCTAATACGCCAGAAGCCCTCCGTTTATCAATGTTACCAATAAGTAAACGTAGTTATAAAAGGTCATCAATAGGCTACCTAATACAGGCGGCTAAGAATGTCATTCCACGACACTGGAAAAGCAGAGACCCACCCACTGTGGAGGAATGGTTTGCGGAGATCTCCCTCCTTAATAGGATGGAGCATCTGATTGCCATCTCACCGGCTGATGTTGATAGATACTGTGTGATTTGGAGGGATTGGATTGATTTGCAAAACTCTGACGCCTATCATCTAGCCCCCAACTAAAGTTATCCGTGATGGGGGGCGTGGCTTGGCTGGACATGTTAGCAGTCGCAGGACAGATCAGCTCCAGGAGCAATAGCCTGTAAAAGTCTCCACTGGGCCCTAAATAGTAATAAAACCAGAGATAACATCTCCCTCTGAGCTCCTGTAACCATCACACAGCAGAGGAGTTTTTTATGGCTGGGAAAGCAGGCAGAAGGCTCCGTGAGGTGACTGCAGGAGCAGACAGACAATCTCAAGATGGCGCTGAGAAACTGAAGCTTTCCACATCCCCTGATGCACAAGGCAAGTCTACTTCCATGAACGCTGCAGTTAAACTAGCCAGTTATGCTAGGACAAACAGAGCAGCCCCCTTGAGTAAAAAAGTGCAGACACAGATGAAGGGGATGGCTAATCCCTTCTCTGCTCTCCCAGGAGATTGTGACAATACAGATAATACTAACACCTCAGATAACAGCCTGCAGCTTCGGCCAGAGGTTAACCCCTTCAGCACTCTCTCAACCCAGCAGACAGAAGAGCCTACAATTAAGGATGTTTTCATGGTTGTTACACAGTATGGATCTGTCCTGTCCTCACTTAGTAATCAAATGGGTGAGATTAAGGAAGAACTTTCCTACATGAGACAGGGTCTGCAGAAAGTAACAGATCGCACCACAGCAGCTGAGAGGAGAATTGGTGATTTGGAGGATAAACAGCCTCAAATTATCAGTGATAATCACAGACATGACCAACAGATCCTGGCATTGCTAGCTAAAACTGACGATCTGGAGAACAGACTCAGGCGGAATAATATAAGGGTAATTGGCATCCCTGAAAAAACCAAGAGCAATAACCCTACTGAGTATTTTGAGAAATGGCTGCTCTCCCTGTTTGGGGCAGAACACCTGACCCCTCTATTTGCTGTGGAAAGGGCGCACAGAGTTCCTACTCGGCTGTTACCCGGAGCCCTGCCGCGGCCAGTCCTAATGAAGCTGCTCCACTATAAGGACCGTGACGGCATCCTTAGGGCAGCTCGTGATAAAGGGGACATCTCCGTCAACGGCCAAAAGGTGTCCTTTTTCCCTGACCACTCCATTGAAGTGTCAAAACGTAGGGCACAATTTGTGGATGTGAAACGCTGGCTACGCCAGCTACAAATACCATACTCCATGCTTTACCCAGCGAAACTCAGAGTGGCTGCCCTGGGAGGGACCTCCTTTTTTGAAAATCCTAAGGAAGCAGTCCGCTGGCTTGATCTAAATGAACAGCAATTTCGCCAGAACCCACAACGTTGAATGAAGACGTATAACTTAAGTCATGTGCCATCAGAAGATATCTGATTGACTGTTGGAGTCATAATTCTTACCAAGTAACCCACGGCCCAGTGGAAAATGGATATTCTGTCTATTATCCTAAAATGGCAGGCTCCCAAGAAACGTTTATTTTTCTCTTTTTGTAGGCTGCTCGCTTGCTTCATGTGCGGATGCGAGTTGGACTGGTATCCCCATCCATCTGATTTTTCTGGATGGATCGGTATTTTTCTGTTCGTATGTTTTTGTAAGTTGTATGTTTATAGATTGTGCTGCGCCGTTCTGCCACACGTATGGATTACAGTGATCTTGTATGGAAAAGGGGGTATTATCATGACCTTGTATTTGGGAACCGGAGTTATGTTAACGCTTGTCATACGTATCCTGTCCATCCCCTATGCGTTATATCCTAATGGCTAACCAAGTAAAATTCCTTTCTTGGAACGTGAGAGGGTTGGGAGACCCCTTAAAGAGGACGGCTGTCATTTTATATATACGGGGAAATTCACCAGCAGTGGTATGTCTGCAGGAAACGTATCTAGAAAAAAGTAATATAGCGGCCCTGAAGCGTTCATGGATCAGCCATAGTTTTCATTCTATCTTTTCAAGTTACTCGAGTGGCGTCAGTATTTTAGTACATAGATCTATCCCTTTTGAATTGATATCCGCTAAGGTGGATGAGAAGGGCAGATTCATTGGGATTCATTGTAGAATATTCACCAAAGAATTATTACTAGTGGCAGTCTACATTCCCCCTCCCTATAATAATAATATTATGAAGGAAATTGCGTCACTCATAGACAAAGTACGGGGGGTCCCTGTGCTATGCATGGGAGATTTTAACAATATTGTACACCCATACTGGGATAGATTCAGATCAGACACAGCTACAGAGGCTACCCCCATAACTAAGTCTGGTGAGCTCCTATCAGAGTTATCCTTGACTGATATATGGCGTCTTAAATATCCCAAACCACAACAATTCTCCTGCTACTCTAACTCACATAACACCCTCTCCTGCATAGATTTAGTACTGGGAACAGAACACATTCTCCCTTTAGTAGAAAGGGTGGAATATTTACCTAGAGTACTGTCGGACCACTCATCCCTGATGATGAGCCTATGCCTTTTGCTTAGATTGGAAGCTACCCTTACTAGATGGTCCGTGAATCCCTTTTGGTGCAAATCATAGACATAAATTTGATTACATCAGCTCATCAAAACTATTTTATAGAAAATAACGGCTCTGTGATGCAGAACTCACTATGGGACGCTATGAAGGCCTGTCTGAGGGGAGTCCTGATACAAGCTATCAATAAATCCAAGACTAAAACTAACCAATTTGGGGAAATCTTGCAAGACAGGGTTAGACTCACGGAAAATAAATTTGTCCAATCAGGTACAGAGGAGGACCTAATGACCTGGAAAGAGGCGCAGGAGGCATACTCCAGACACATTAGGGAGAAGGCCAAGAATAAGCGACTATTCTCCCAAACACATTTTTATGAAGAAGGGGAAAAGGCAGGGCATTTACTGGCTATGATTGCAAGGGATCAAATAGGGACATCCTTTATAGGCGCTTTAATAAATAAGGAAGGTGCAATGGTTAATCAGCCAGATCAAATATCAAATACTTTCAGAGAATTTTATCAGGACTTATTCAGAACCAAACACGATTTAGCAGAGAACAAATCCTGACTTATTTGGAGGGGATTGATCTTCCAGCTATTTCTGAAGCAGATAAAAAATACTTAAATAGTCCCCTGCAATTAGAGGAGTTACAAATGGCCACAGCTTCAATGGCCAATAATAAATCACCAGGGTTGGACGCGTTCCCTATGGAAGTATACAAAAAATTTGGGGATATATTACTACCTCAATTGCTGTGCACCTTCCAGGAGGCAGCCAGGTAAGGCATTCTGCCCCTTTCAATGAGAGAAGCAGTTATCGTAGTGATACCCAAACCGGGTAAGGATCCATTGCTCCCCGAACCCTATAGGCCTATATCCCTGCTACCTACGGACATTAAAATTATAGCAAAAGTTCTGGCCTCCAGGTTAAATAACATAATATCTAATGTTATACATAGTGATCAATCGGGCTTTATGCCAGCTAGGTCTACAGCCGTTAATATCCGTAGACTATTTCTTAATCTTCAGCTGCCAGTGGACAATGCAGGAGACAGGGTTATTTGCTCGCTAGGCGCTGCTAAAGCATTTGACTGGGAATATCTATGGGTAGTTTTGGAGAAATTTGGTATGGACGCTGGATTTATTTCATGGATCAAGCTACTATATCAGAGGCCATTGGCACGATTAAGGGTAAATGGGCGTCTTACTTCAGCCTTTGAATTGGGGAGGGGTACCCGGCAGGGCTGCCCGTTGTCCCCTTTACTGTTCGCACTGGTCATTGAACCACTAGCTGCGGCTATCAGGATGCACCCTGGCATAATGGGATTTCGCAGAGGGAATATAGAGGAGAACATTGCGCTTTATGCTGACGATGCACTACTATTTTTAGCGGAAGCCTCCAAAACATTATCTGTAGCTATGGAGACAATCGAGAAGTTTGGGAAATTTTCCGGTTTGGCGATTAATTGGACTAAGTCAGCATTGCTTCCAATAGATAATGGGAACATTAATGCACCTCACTATACTGACTCAGGCTTACAACTGGTCAATGAATTTAAATATTTGGGTATTAATGTAACATCTAAAGTCACTGACTATGAGAAAATACACTTCAACCCAATACTGGCCAGATTCAAGTGTAAACTGGACACGTGGTCTAAATTGCCACTGTCAGTGGTGGGCCGCACTAACTTGGTCAAGATGATCTGGATGCCACAATTGCTATATGTATTGCAGAATTCTCCAATATGGATTCCCCAGAGATATTTCCTTAAAGCAAACAGCATATTTAGGGACTTAATCTGGGGAAAACAAGATCCAAGAATTAAACTGGAAACTTTGCAAAGAGATAAAACAATCGGTGGCCTTGCTGTACCAAATCCGTGGGTTTATTATATGGCAGCTCAGCTCCAGCATATTCGAAGGTGGGACGACCCTGGAGGGGGAGGGGGGCTCAACGTCTTCTACTCCAATCACATTTTAAATCACTCAGACTCTATGAAGCATTGGAGGCTCACAAATTTAAGACACCCTCTTGTAGAACCCCAACTACGCTGTTAATACACAAACTTTGGTGGGCAGTGAGGAAATTACAGGGGATACAAGGGATCTCACAATTTACATCACTGTGGGAAACGCCATGGCTCCCTAACCTATATAAATTGGAAGGGTTTAAAAATTGGAGTCTAAAAGGACTAGAAAGATTCACTCATGTTTTAGCGGGAGATTCACTCAAGGAGTTTTCACAGATACAAAATGAATATGGACTGCCCAACACCGAATTTTATAAGTTCCTTCAGTTACGACATTCATATCAGGCAGAGAGTCTTGTGCTAAATAATGGAGTTCCTCAAAATGCTATAATACAGAGAATGGCTAGCTCACATAATTCTGGGGGGCTAATCTCTTTGCTTTATAGGGGTCTGCTGGACCTGGTATTAGCAAAACACCCCATAAGATCAAAAGAAAAATGGGAGAGCTTGATAAGCCCTATTGAAGAGGGGCTGTGGTCTGAAATACTGGAAAGAGTTCCCCAGTTATCTGAGTGAGTCCCATAGATTCTCCCACTTACAGGTGCTGCACCAGTCATATAGAACACCCCAATTTCTCCACGATATAGGGCTTCGACCAGACCCCCTATGTGCTAGATGTAAAACATCCCCGGCTAACATGCTTCATATGATGTGGACCTGCCCTGCTCTGGAAAACTTCTGGAGGGATGTAATAGCGATCATTGATAGAACATACTCAGTCGATTCAGATCCCTCACCATTAGTATGTATACTGGGATATATAGAAGATCTGAGCACTGACGAACAAGGCAAAATAGCGGTGGCACGCATGTTATACATGGCCAGGAAACTAATAGCCCAACATTGGTTATCAGAGCAGGCGCCCACGGTGACGGAATTTATAAATAAGATTAATTGGTTATTAAATCTGGAAAAAAGTATATATCTGAAAAGGAAGGCCATCTCTAAATTTGAAAAAATATGGGCTCCATGGATTGACGGCTCCGGCCTAGCATCCAGAGAACTGCATAGATTTCGACTTGGCTTGCTATGATTGATGTATAGATTACTTGACAGGTGCAAAATCCTACATTGGGCTGCTTTAGACATGTATATAACTGCTCCAAAGCAAGAGCTAGATACCCCTTAATACAATTGTGACTATTCATACTGTAAGATTGTTAATTTGCTGTGGACAGAACTGTGGAACATTTAACTCAAAATGTTTTGTTTGAAAGGGCAATGTGTTGTGGGGGGAGGGACAGAATAGGGACTGGGTCCCTTCTTTGGTTGGGTTGTTTTATTTTTTTTACTGTTGTGTTACAAAAAAAGTTTTAACAATAAAAAATATTTAATTTAAAAAAAAGTTATCCGTGATGTCGGCACAACAGTGATCATAATCGCACTCTATTGATTGGTGGTCTGCCGTGGTCCGCTCCCTTTCTCTCTATCTTTTATATGGAAAAATACATGCTTGATCTGGATATTGATGGAAAACCCTCCCTGTACCCCCCCAGTGTACTGTCATTATGCATAGATTTATAGTTATACTACCCCTTTTACTATGTATATTGTATTTTCTTGTACTTTTTCAACACAAAAATAGAAAAAAACTTGAATTTGAAAAAAAAAATTGTAATTAGATCCACAGGCGGCAGCTACTCCGCTGACTAGGAGACACTGAAGCTTTTGAGCAGACCTCTGATTCCCAGGCTATAGTATGAGTAAACAGCTCTTCAAACTCAACCATCTGTGTTACCCCAAGCCATAGTGTATGTAGTTTCTTACAGTTAAAAGGGGGGGGAAGAGACCCGACCCACCTGGAATTGACGATGGCAACGTCATGTAAAACACAGCAAGGGGACTCCAAAAAGAGTCTCCATTTTTTCCCAAAATTGTGGCACAGACACCACTTAAGTGGCATCAATTGTCCCAGAGTTGCTTAAAATGGTTGGTGAGGTGATTTTCCAAAATCCTCAAGCTTTTAGTCTCCCCAGAATGACACAGGTGGGGCAGATGGTGGCTGTCCTGGCCCGCTAGGCCGCATTGTAGCACAGTGAGCTTCGCACTGCAACTTATGCTTCATATCCATGTGCCGATTCATGCATGAAGTACTCAAACTATGGATTTTTTGGCCTCTACTTAGGTTTTGGTGACAAATGTTACAGATAACACGAGTTGGGTCATCCTTATCGATCTGAAAAAATGCCCAGGCTATGCAAGGCTTAGAGCCCATGCGACTCTGCTACTAGCAATACTATCAAATGATTGGCTGGGTTAGATGCAGAGCGTCTGGGTTTGGTTGGGGGTCCCCACAGTCTGCCTAGGCTAGATGCAGTTAAAAATTATTATTAGATACACAGGCGGTGCAGCTTGCTTCGCAGCTGGGCTAATACGCCCAAAGTATTGGTAGACTCTATACTAAATAAGGAAGGATTCACTGACTGTGGTGGCCCCTCCTTGGGCCGTGGCGATTGGTGGAGATTTGGTGGATGATTATAGGAGAAAGCTCCTTAACCCCTTAATAACATCTGACGTACTAATACGCGTCTGTGCCCTGGGACTTAAGAGCCAGACCCGTATTAGTACGTCATCGCGATCGCGCGCGCACACAGGCTGTGCGGGCGCGATCGCCGCCGGGTGTCAGCTGATTGTCACAGCTGACACCCGGTACTATGTGCAGGGAGCGGTCCTGCACCGCTCCCAGCACATTAACCCCCGTGATGCTGCGATCGAAGTCGATCGAAGTCGATCGCGGCATTGCGGGGGCAAGGGGAGGTGATCGGGCGATACTCACCTCCTCTTCCGGCTTCCAGCGCAGTCTGAAAAGGCTTCCCGGGTGTTGCCATGACGACCCGATGTCGTCATGACAACATCCGGGTCACCAGAGAGCAGGAAGATTGCTTGGACATGCGCAGTGCATCTCCAAGCAATCTTCACACTGTGCACTTCTGACAGCCTTCATGGCATAGGGATGGTGCTCCATTCCTGTGCCATGCAGGCGATCAGAAAAAAAAAAGTGAAAGTCCCAGAGTGGGACAAAGTAATAAAGTGTATAAACTGTGTGAAAGTGGAAAAAAAAAAAAAAAAAAAAAGTGCAAAAATATTATAAAAAAATAAAAAAAATAATACACCAAAAATAAAAATATAATGTACCCATCAATAAATATTATTATAAAAAAAATAAAAAAAAAACAATAAAAGTACACATATTTGGTATCGCCGCGTCCGGAACAACCTGACCTATAAAACTGTCCCACTAGTTAACCCCTTCAGTGAACACGGTAAAAAAAAAAAAAAAAAAACTAAGCAAAAAACAATGCTTTATCACCATACCACCAAACAAAAAGTGGAATAACACGCGATCAAAAAGACGCATATAAATAAAAATGATACCGCTGAAAACGTCATCTCGTCCCGCAAAAAACAAGCTGCCATACAGCTCCATCAGCCGAAAAATAAAAAAGTTATAGCTCTCAGAATAAAGCAATACTAAAAAATATTTTTTTCTATAAAATAGCTTTTATTGTGTATAAGCGCCAAAACATAGAAAAATGATACAAATGTGGTACCGCTGTAAACGTACTGACCCCAAGAATAAAGCTACCTCATCAATTTTACCACACGCGGAACAGAATAAAAAAAAAAAAAAAAAACAATTCCTGAATTGTTGGTTTTTGTTTATTCTGCCTCCCAAAAATCGGAATAGAAAGCGATCAAAAAATGTCACGTGCCTGAAAATGGCACCAATAACAACGTCAAGTCATCCCGCAAAAAACGAGCCGTCACATGACTGTCTGCCAAAATCTGGAAAAATTATAGCTCTCAAAATATGGCGATGCAAAAACTAGATTTTACAAAAAATGCGTCTTTTAGTGTGTGACAGCTGTCAGTCATAAAAACCCCATATGATTCTGGCATTGCTGTAATCACACCGACCCGAAGAATAAAGTCGTCTAATCACTTATACCGCACAAGGAACGGCGTCAAAAATAAACTCTTGGGTTAGGATTGGGCTAGGGTTAGGGCTGGGTTTGGGGCTAGGGTTGTGCTGGGGCTAGGGTTGTGCTGGGGCTAGGGTTGTGCTGGGGCTAGGGTTGTGCTAGGGTTAGGGCTGGGGTTTGGATTTTTTTCAAAAGTAAGAAAAAAAGAACACGATATGGCGACTAGTGTTGAGAGCAAGTGCTCGCTACTTGAGTTTGCATCGGGTGCTCTGGTATGCATTGAGTATCGTGGGTATTTGAGTGACATGCTCAAGTCTCTGCCCCATATGCTTCGCGGCCAAAAAACTTTACGGGGATTGCCTGCCATGCACGAGCGATCCCCGCATGTTTTTTTTTGGGTGTCTAATAACCGTGAAACATGCGGAGCAGGGACTCGAGCATGTCACTCGAGCACACGCTGTACATGGTGCATACCTGAGTACCCGATGCAAACTCAAGTAGCGAGCACTTGCGCTCAAGAATAATGACAACTTATTCAATATGATGACCTAATGTAAACAAATTCTGTGCCGTACCTCTGGATTCAAAATGTTCACTATACACCTTAATAAAATCCTTAAGGGGTATAGTTTGGACACTTGTGGGGGAGCTCCACTGTTTAGGCACATCACGGGCTCTCCAAACGCGACATGGTGTCAGCTAACAAATTGAATGGAAAATCGGCTCAAATTGTTAGCGGACGCCATGTTGCGTTTGGAGAGCCCCTGTGTTCCCAAACATTGGAGCTCCCCCACAAGTGACCCCATTTTGGAAACTAGACCCCCCAAGGCACCTATCTAGATGCATAGTGAGCACTTGGAATCCCCAGGTGCTTCACAAATTGATTCGGAAAAATGAAAAAGTGAAAAAAAAAACACTTTTTCATTTTTATGAATCAATTTGTGAAGCACCTGGGGTTCCAAGTGCTCACTATGAATCTACATAGGTGCCTTGGGGGGTCTAGTTTCCAAAATGGGGTCACTTGTGGGGGAGCTCCAATGTTTGGGCACGCAGGGACTCTCTAAATGCAACATGGTATCCGTTAACAAATTGAATGGAAAATCGGCTCAAATTGTTAGCGGACACCACATTGCGTTTGGAGAGCCCCTCTGTGCCCAAACTTTGGAGATCCCCCACAAGTGACCCCATTTTGGAAACTAGACCCCCCAAGGCACCTTTCTAGATGCATAGTGAACACTTGGAACCCCCAGGTGCTTCACAAATTGATTCGTAATAATGAAAAAGTGAAAAAAAAAACACTTTTTCATTTTTATGAATCAATTTGTGAAGCACCTGGGGTTCCAAGTGCTCACTATGAATCTAGATAGGTGCCTTGGGGGGTTTAGTTTCCAAAATGGGGTCACTTGTGGGGGAGCTCCAATGTTTGGGCACACAGGGACTCTCCAAATGCAACATGATATCCGCTAACAAATTGTCGGCTCAAATTGTTAGCGGATATCATGTTGCATTTGGAGAGTCCCTGTGTGCCCAAACATTGGAGCTCCCCCACAAGTGACCCCATTTTGGAAACTAGACCCCCCAAGGCACCTATCTAGATGAATAGTGAGCACTTGGAACCCCAGGTGCTTCACAAATTGATTCATAAAAATGAAAAAGTGTTTTTTTTTTCACTTTTTCATTATTATGAATCAATTTGTGAAGCACCTGGGGGTTCCAAGTGCTCACTATGCATCTAGAAAGGTGCCTTGGGGGGTCTAGTTTCCAAAATGGGGTCACTTGTGGGGGAGCTCCAAAGTTTGGGCACAGAGGGGCTCTCCAAACGCAATGTGGTGTCCGCTAACAATTTGAGCCGATTTTCCATTCAATTTGTTAGCGGATACCATGTTGCATTTAGAGAGTCCCTGTGTGCCCAAACATTGGAGCTCCCCCACAAGTGACCCCATTTTGGAAACTAGACCCCCCAAGGCACCTATCTAGATGCATAGTGAGCACTTGGAACCCCTAGGTGCTTCACAAATTGATTCGTAAAAATGAAAAAGTGTTTTTTTTTTCACTTTTTCATTATTACGAATCAATTTGTGAAGCACCTGGGGTTCCAAGTTCTCACTATGCATCTATAAAGGTGCCTTGGGGGGTCTAGTTTCCAAAATGGGGTCACTTGTGGGGGAGCTCCAAAGTTTGGGCACACAGGGGCTCTCTAAACGCAACATGGTGTCCGCTAATTATTCAAGCAAATTTTACAATCAAAAAGTCAAATGGCGCTCCTTCCCTTCCGAGCCCTACAGTGCGCCCAAACAGTGTTTTTTCCCCAAATATTGGGTATCTGCGTGCCCAGGGGAAATTGCACAACAAATTTTGCGGTCCATTTTTTCCTGTTACCCCTGTGAAAATAAAAAAAATTGGGTCTAAAGTAACATTTTTGTGAAAAAAGTTAAATGTTCATTTTTTTCTTCCACATTCAAAAAATTCCTGTGAAGCACCTGAAGGGTTAATAAAGTTATTGAATGTGGTTTTGAGCAACTTCAGGGGTGCAGTTTTTAGAATGGTGTCACTTTTGGGTATTTTCTGTCATAAAGACCTCTCAAAGTGACTTCAAATGTGATGTGGTCCCTAAAAAAATGGTTTTGTAAATTTTGTTGGAAAAATGAGAAATCGCTGATCGACTTTTAACCCTTATAGCTCCCTAACAAAAAAAATTTTGGTTCCAAAATTGTGCTGATGTAAAGTAGACATGTGGGAAATGTTATTTATTAACTCTTTTGTGTGACATATCGCTCTGATTTCAGGGCTTAAAAATTCAAATTTTGAAAATTGCAAAATTTTCAAAATTTTCGCCAAATTTCCATTTTTTTCACAAATAAACGCAAGTGATATCGAAGAAATTTTTCCACAATCATGAAGTACAATATGTCACGAAAAAACAATCTCCGAATCAGGGGGATCCGTTGAAGCGTTCCAGAGTAATTACCTCATAAAGTGACAGTGGTCAGAATTGTAAAAATTGGCCCGGTCATTAACGTGCAAACCACCCGCGGGGCTTAAGGGGTTAATAGAGAAAGTTGGTGGATTTATACTTTAAATACACGTGTACCAGCGGGTTTAAACATCAGACATGATTTGATGTATCATTATGAATGATCATTTATAGATTATTATTATATATATGTTCCTTTTTTCTTCTTTTCTTTTGGATTATTTACATTTATATGCATTGTTTCTATGCTATACAATTTTAACATGGTATGTGTGTTTAAATTTCTGATTAACTCAGCCTTGAACAGGTGCATAGCAGGACATGACATATAAATACCACTTCCTTGCTGTTTTTTTGCTATGCAATGATTAAGAACCTTTAGTTCGAAACGCGTTTGCTGTTCTTCTTCAAGGTGGACTTTTAAAATATTTTATGTATGGCCCAATAAAAAGTGGATTTTAGACGATTTGTTCAGCTGGATCTTCCTGGTTCCTCATGTTCGTCTGGTAGCACTCCTGGCTCCGTGCTGTTGATCTTCTAGGTGGGTGAACTGATTTTTTCCTTTCTTTTTCTGCCATGTGGCGATTGGTCATCCACTTTCGCTGCCCCTTACTCAACGAATTCACAAACATCTCCCATCGGTTTGGAGTCCCATTATGCCCAACCAAAAACATAGGCCCCACAACTAAAAAAAAACGTTCTTAGGCAGGGCCGGCTCCAGGTTTTTCTGGGCCCCGGGCGAAAGAGTCTCAGTGGGCCCCTTTAATACATACCACGATTCATGATGCACAGATACCGCAGAGAAATATATATATATATATATATATATATATATAGTACAATGCAAAGATTTTACTTCTTACATTACATGAGCGATATCTATTGTAAATTCTACAATAGCTCAGAAACCAGCGAATCGCTCCACACAGAATACTGGCCCCCATAAAATGCTCCATACAGGATACTGGCCCCCATAAAATACTCCATACAGGATACTGGCCCCCATGTGAGGCCCCATATGGGATACTGGCCCCCATATAAGGCCCAATACGGAATACTGGCCCCCATATAAGGCCCCATATGGAATACTGGCCCCCATATAAGGACCCATACGGAATACTGGCCCCCATATAAGGCCCCATACGGAATACTGGCCCCAATATAAGGCCCCATACGGAATACTGGCCCCCATATAAGGCTCCATACGGAATACTTGGCCCCCATATAAGGCTCCATACGGAATACTGGCCTCCATATAAGGCTCCATACGGAATACTGGCCCCCATATAAGGCGCCATACAGAATACTGGCCCCCATATAACGCTCCATACAGGATACTGGTCCCCTTATAAAGCTCCATACAGGATACTGGCCCCCATATAACGCTCCATACAGGATACTGGTCCCCTTATAAAGCTCCATATAGGATACTGGCCCCCATATAACGCTCCATACAGGATACTGGCCCCCATATAATGCTCCATACAGGATACTGGCCCCCATATAATGCTCCATACAGGATACTGGCCCCCATATAATGCTCCATACAGGATATTGGTTCCCTTATAACGCTCCATACAGGATACTGGCCCCATATAATGCTGCATGCAGGCTGTTACCCCCTACATAATGCCCCATACAGGCTGTCCCCCCCCTTTTAATGCTCAATGCAGGCTGTTACCCCCCACATAATGCCCCATATAGGCTGCCCCCACCTTATAATGCTCCATACAGGCTGTTCCCCCCACATAATGCACTATGCAGGCCGTCCCATCCCCCCTTATAATGCCCCATGCAGGCTGTTCCCCACCTTATAATGCCCTATGCAGGCTGTCAACCCTCCTCTTTATAATGCCCCATGCAGGATGTCACCCCCCTCTCTTTATAATGCCCCATGCAGGATGTCACCCCCTCTCTTTATAATGCCCCATGCAGGATGTCACCCCCCCTCTTTATAATGCCCCATGCAGGATGTCACCCCTTCTCTTTATAATACCCCATGCAGTCTGTCACCCCCCCTCTCTTTATAATGCCCCATGCAAGATGTGACCCCCCCCATATTATGCCCCATGCCACCCCCCCTCTCTTTATAATGCCCCATGCAGGATGTCACCCCCCCTCTCTTTATACTGCCCCATGCAGTCTGTCACCCCTCCTCTCTTTATAATGCCCCATGCAAGATGTCACCCCCCCATGTTATGCCCCGTGCCTCCATACATTATAAAAAAAAGATCAAATACTCACCTCCCTCCTCCTCACCTGCTGCCCGCTGCTCGGGTCCGGACTCCAGGGTTGTCGTCCTGCTCTGCGCTCCTTGTGACGGCTCAGGGGAGCGCGCGGTGGAAAGACGTCACCGCGCTCTCTGACCTGAGACGTCACAGGGAGCGCAGAGCAGGAAGACAGCGGATCTGCGGAGGCACGGGGAGAGGTAAGTATACAGCTGCCGGGGCCCTGAGCAAGCGGCGGAGAAGGGCAGGCACTGACACCGCTCTCCTCCGCCCATAGCCTGGCGGGGTGCGCGACCGCCAGTGGGCCCCCCTGCCTGCTCAGGGCCCCGGCACTTGCCCGGGTGCGCCGGGTGCTGATGCCGGCCCTGTTCTTAGGCATCAAAATTGACACCACAGCAAGGTTGTTCCGCCTCCCATGGGAAAAAAATACCAAAACATTACACCTGATCTAGGTTTTTTTGCGCAGTATGGAAAGTAACACTACAGCAGATGCAAGTATTACTAGGTCTCCTCGTGTTTGCGAGCCGGGTGATGCCAGTCGGAAGGGTTTTTTCTCTTCATTTATCACCAGAAACAAAAGGGGCATCTAAACCGAGTCATACAATCAGAATCAGCAGGCAGCTACGGGCGGACTTAGAGGTGTGGAAAACCTTCTTACAATCATTCAACGGTCACATGTTATTTATGTCAGCAGAACAGTCCAACATTCAACTAAGATTATTCACCGGGGCGGCAGAATCAGGCGGATATGCAGCGATACTAAATAACCAATGGTGCACAAGCTTATGGCCTCCGTATTGGGCAGAACAAGTGCTGACAAAAAAACAGACAGTCCTGGAATTGTTTCCAATAGTGTTAGCAATAGAAATATGGGGCACGCGCCTGGCTAACAAAAATATACTCTTCATAACAAAAAACACCAGCCTAGCGCACTTCATTAATAATATGGCATCATCGTCTCTCCCAGTGCTAGGCCTATTACGCCGGCTAGCATTCCTGTGCCTAAAACACAATGCATGGGTCCGCACTAGCCACGATGCTGAGGGGTCTAACGCTGCTGCTAACGCTTTATTACAATTCAATTGGCAGATTTTCACAGAGCTCCTCCCCAACGCCCACCCATCGGGCAACATTTGCCCAGCCTCCCTATGGGATCTAGTGGAGAATAGTTGATGCCATTAATCAGAGCCTCAGTTGCCCGTCGATGTGGCAAGTAGTGTTGAGCCACCCCCATAGTGTTCGAGTTCGGTTCGGTTCGTCGAACGCCACGCAAACACGGCTAAAGAGCCAACAAGGAGGAGGTGGAGTAATGTTTTGGGCTGGAATCATGGGGAGAGAGATTGTCGGCCCCTTTAGGATCCCTGAAGGGGTAAAGATGAACTTCATAATGTATGTGGAGTTTCTCAAACAGCACTTCCTGCCATGGTTCAAGAAGAAGAACCGTGTATTCCACAGCAAGAACATTTTCATGCATGATAATGCACCGTCTCATGCTGCACATAACACATCTGCATCTCTGGCTGATATGGGCATAAAAGGGGACAAACTTATGGTTTGACTCCCATGCTCCCCTGACCTCTACCCCATTGAGAAGCTCTGGAGCATCATCAAAAGGAGTGTCTATGATGGCGGGAGGCAGTTCACATCTAAGCAACAGCTCTGGGAGGGTATTCTGTCCTCATGCAAAACAATTGAAGCAGAAACCATCCAAAACAATTTTTCCAGCCAAGATACAGATAAACATGATTAGTAATTTTAAATCTGGTGGAGCTTAGTATAGATGGCCTAATAGAACCATTACTGCACACTGCTACAAAGCCCAAATAATTTTCTAGCCAAGATACAGATAAACATGATTAGTAATTTTAAATCTGGTGGAGCTTAGTATAGATGGCCTAATAGAATCATTACTGCACAATGCTACAAAGCCCAAATAATTTTCCAGCCAAGATACAGATAAACATGATTAGTAATTTTAAATCTGGTGGAGCTTAGTATAGATGGCCTAATAGAATCATTACTGCACACTGCTACAAAGCCCAAATAATTTTACAGCCAAGATACAGATAAACATGATTAGTAATTTTAAATCTGGTGGAGCTTAGTATAGATGGCCTAATAGAATCATTACTGCACACTGCTACAAAGCCCAAATAATTTTACAGCCAAGATACAGATAAACATGATTAGTAATTTTAAATCTGGTGGAGCTTAGTATAGATGGCCTAATAGAATCATTACTGCACACTGCTACAAAGCCCAAATAATTTTCCAGCCAAGATATAGATAAACATGATTAGTAATTTTAAATCTGGTGGAGCTTAGTATAGATGGCCTAATAGAATCAGTACTGCACACTGCTACAAAGCCCAAATAATTTTCCAGCCAAGATACAGATAAACATGATTAGTAATTTGAAAGCTTAAAACGGTTGGTGAGGTGATTTTAACCAATCATCAAGCTTTTACTCTCCCCAGGATGACACAGGGGGAGAAAAGTCGTTTCGGATCCATGATTTGTTCATCTTTATGAACGTGAGTCTGTCTACATTATCAGTGGAGAGCCGCGTGCTCTTATCTGTCAGCACACCACCAGCAGCGCTGAACACACGTTCAGACAGAACGCTGGCTGCGGGGCATGACAAGATCTCCAAGGCGTAAGTGGCGAGCTCCGGCCATTTATCCAGATTGGAAGCCCAAAAAGAGCAAGGGTCCAGTGACACAGTCATGGCTTCAATGTTTACTTGGAGATACTCCTGTACCATCGTCTCTAGGCGTTGACTATGTGTCAGACTTCTTGTCTCCTGTGGCCTTGCAAAGGATGGGCTAAAAAAGTGGTGAAATGATTCCGCAAAATTGATGTTACCAGCAGATACTGTGGTTCTGTTACGGTTTGAGTGCTGAACACTTGACGGTCCCACGGTTGGCAAGTTGGAACTGTGAGATTCACTACGTGCACCACTGGTATTTTGTGGAAAAGCACATGTAAGATTCTGCAACAGTCTCTGCTGATACTCCTGCATGCGTGCATCCCTTTCTATGGCAGGAATAATTTCTGAAAATTTACTCTTGTACTGGGGATCTAACAGTGTGGCAACCCAGTAGTCAGGATTATTTCTAATTCTCACAATTCGAGGGTCATGTTGCAGGTAGTGCAGCAAGAAGGCACTCATGTGTGTTGCGCATCCAGGAGCACCAAGTCCCTGTTGTGTTGGTGGCGAGGTAACAATCATGCTTCCTTCCTCTGTCCTCTCCCCCCAACCTCGCACAACAGAAATGTGATCAAGGTCTCCCTCATCTGATGAGTCTTCCATCAGTTCGTCCTCCACTTCTTCCTGGGCTCCTGCACCTTCCTCACTAGTTTGGCTGCTACCATGCGCCCTGGTAAAACCATCTCCCCCACCCTCACATGCCTGCCGCCTTGGTGCTGCCGACCGTCTGGACCTTGCAGATGTTAGCCCTTCCGCATACAACTCCTCCTCCTCTACTTCCTCCACCTCCTCTTGTGCCACCACCTGACTCCGATTTCTGTTTAACATGTGCTCCAGCATGTAAATCACCGGAATAGTCATGCTGATAATGGCATCGTCAGCACTAAACATCTTCGTCGCCATTTCAAAACTGTGCAGAAGGGACTACTTCGGCACTACTTCTCAAAGAAAGGTGTGCCTGCGCTCCACCAGCATGTCGCACACAACATCACCGCTTCTTTGAGAAACTCTGTGTGTGACAGGGTGCATTTCACCACAGACACATGAGTGCCTTCTTGCTGCACTACCTGCAGCATGACCCTCATATTGTCAGAATTCGAAGTAATCATGACTACTGGGTTGCCACACTCTTAGATCCCCCAAACTTTTCGATCAACCTTTTCATTTTAATAAAGACCAAAAAAAATGGTCATTTTTGAAATTATAAGCATTAGCAGGTTGTTAGAAACTGAAATCAAACAGTTTCAATAAAGGGCCCAAAATTAAGATAACATAGATGGGAGAGGTCTCTATGAATAGGAATTCCTAAGTATTTGATACCCTGTGAGGGCCAGGCAAAGGGAAAGTTGGACTGGATGGAATCCTATATGGATTTGGGGAGGGAGACATCGAGGGCCTCAGACTTCGCTGCATTGATTTTAAAATTTGACCATGTAACAAAGTGATCTATTTCAGCCATAACAGCATGGATGGATATATGTGATTGAGTGATATATACTAGGACATCATCAGCAAATAGAGAGCACTTGTACTCGGTGCCTCCCACCTCAATCCACCTAATATTGGGGTTATGGCGAATTGATGAGAGCAGGTGCTCCGTCACTAGGATGTATAAGAGAGGGGACAGAGAACATCCCTGCCTTGTCCCATTGGTGATTGTGAAAGGTGATGAAAATGTTCTGACGCGCCCCCTGGGCCTTGGGACACCCGGAGCCGGACCCTTTTTGGTGGATGCTGGTGGTTGTAGTCTACGTGGCGGCGACCCGGTTCCGTGGCTCAGGGCGGTCAAACCAGTGGCGGAACTATTTATGTGGTTTTGATGTTTAAATGTCCGACTACGCCACCCGTGGATTGCGGTCAGAGTGAACCGCCACTCCAGGGCAGACCGCTGAGGCTGGTGTTGTGGGTGCAGCAGAGCGTAGCATAACTCCCCACGGGAGGAGTATAGCCTCAGGGCAGTGTATGCGGAGGATGGGGGTGATGGTGCAGGGCAGCAGCAGTAATGACACGGAGTCAGTGATGAGGTCCAGGGCCTTTACTCACAGTTCTAATTATCCAGACCACGTCTGCAGGTAACGGCTGCCCACGTCGTACTGTGCTCACCAGGTGAGGGGCTCAGACAACTCCCAGATAACTTTGGAGTGCTTCACAGGACCCCCTTTGTGTGTCCTTTGTCTGGCATTTCTTACCAACCCTTCTGTCCGGCTGCCTCGGGCCTCCTCTTGGTAAACTTGGCGCCAGTTTCCCTGACCCTATGTGGTGCCTTCCTAGCGGGTGTAGCGAGGGGCTGCGCCACATAAAATGTCACAGCCTCCTGTTTCTAGCTGAGGGTCGTTTCCTGCCTCCACTAGTTTCGGGGACCAGTCTCCCCCTTTGGCCTGACCCCTCCACGCAGGTGGATTCGGGCGTGCGGTGGCGACTCGCCCGTCCGCACCCCTGAGATCCCTTCATTCCTCATTTCTGGAGCCTTCTCCGCTCCTCTTCCTTCCTTCTCCCTCTTCCAGGCCTGGGCCTCTGTTACTAGGCCCGCCTTCGGAGCAGAGCTCATGCAGAGCCCCTGCTCCCTGCCACTTCTGCTCAGACTTCTCTGCACTGAACTAAGATGGTGCCCACCTTTTATACTCCCTTCTCAATGCACCCAGGAACTGCTTCCTCCCTGCTCCTGCACTACAGGGTTCCCCTTCCTCAGTGTTCCCTCCCCCCACTCCAGCCAGGGACAGGGACTGTCGTGCCCATCTCAGGGGCATATTGGTCGCCCTGCTCCACGGCAATGTGGTGTAATGCATGCAGGTGTCGGGTCCTGATCCACACTACATCCTTACCTGGAGTGAGATATCACACCTCTGGGTGAGGTGCAATACCTCTGTAGCAACCGAGTCCTCAGGGTGCTACAGTTCCATTTATCTTCAGCCTAGGTGACGTATTGCGATACAGGGCCGTGATTTTGGCTATAAAAGGGTCCCCTAGACCCCTACCCCAAGCTTTTTAAGAGAATCATATATGGCGTGCCAGGAGACTCTATGGAATGCTTTCTCAGCATCCAACGAGAGTATCTAATTACAAATTTTTAACTGCATCTAGCCCAGGAAATACTTTGTGCCTAGTAGCAGTGTCTGCTAGTCAGCGGATTATCCCGGCTGTTAAGCAAGCTACACCACCTGTAGTTTGGACACTTCATTTTTTCAAAGGAAATGCTTCGGGACCACGGGATACTCAGTGAAGAGCATCAGGAGGCACCCCAAGTCATAGGGGCTCGGACTGGCAGTAGGATGCCTTCCGGTGGACAGCCGAGCTCGATCCTTATAAAAGCTTTTTAACTGCAGCAGCTTTAGTGGACGCTACTGGAGCTGGAATTACGCGGCTGCTGGCATGAGACTTGCCCTCCAATAGATACTTGTAAATGGATTTAAAGTGTATTTATTCAAATTAGAGAGACAATTTAAATTAAAAAGCTTAGAGCTGCCTCCACCACAGGGGGGCTCGCTCGACCCACCAGCGGACAGGCACCAGTATTGGGAGAGGGGGGCTGGCCGTCAGGGTTCACCGCGGCTCTGGCACAAACCCGGCGACACGGAGGTGGCACGGGCAGGAGCGAACTGAACGTGTCGGCTTCTCACTTTTTGGATTTTAGAAGGGCATGACATGCCTATATCTGTGTCTCCCCCTCCTTTTACTCCTCCACCTCTTTTCTTTTTGCATGACTATATGTACTTGTCACTTTTCCATGTGTTAGTTGTGTCTTCTGAGCAGTTTGTCAGCTTTTGGACACCTTTGAAGGTGTTTTCTATGTGTTTCTATGAGTTTTTGTTTGCCTGCCATTGGTTTTAACTGTGTTCGAAGGTGTTCGACGAACAGTTCGATGAACAGTTCGGCGAACACACGGGTGTTCGACGAACCGAACCGAACTCGAACACTACGGGGGTGGCTCAACACTACTGAACACTCGATGGTCCCACGGTTGGCAAGTTGGAACTGTGAGATTCACTACGTGCACCACTGGTGTTTTGTGGAAAAGCACATGTAAGATTCTGCAACAGTCTCTGCTGATACTCCTGCATGTGTGCATCCCTTTCTATGGCAGGGATAATTTCTGCAAATTTACTTTTGTACCGGGGATCTAACAGTGTGGCAACCCAGTAGTCAGGATTATTTCTAATTCTCACAATTCGAGGGTCATGTTGCAGGTAGTGCAGCAAGAAGGCACTCATGTGTCTTGCGCATCCAGGAGCACCAAGTCCCTGTTGTGTTGGTGGCAAGGTAACAATCATGCTTCCTTCCTCAGTCCTCTCCCCCCAACCTCGCAAAACAGAAATGTGATCAAGGTCTCCCTTATCTGATGAGTCTTCCATCAGTTCGTCCTCCACTTCTTCCTGGGCTCCTGCACCTTCCTCACTAGTTTGGCTGCTACCATGCGCCCTGGTAAAACCATCTCCCCCACCCTCACATGCCTGCCATCTTGGTGCTGCCGACCGTCTGGACCTTGCAGATGTTAGGCCTTCCGCATACAACTCCTCCTCCTTTACTTCCTCCACCTCCTCTTGTGCCACCACCTGACTCCGAATTCTGTTTAACATGTGCTCCAGCATGTAAATCACCGGAATAGTCATGCTGATAATGGCATCGCCAGCACTAAACATCTTCGTCGCCATTTCAAAACTGTGCAGAAGGGTGCATAGGTCCCTGATCTGAGACCACTCCTCCAGCGTGATTTGCCCCACCTCTGGATCTCGTTGGCCCAGGCTATACGTCAGAACGTATTGCACCAGGGCTTGTCGGTGCTGCCACAATCGCTGCAACATGTGCAGAGTTGAATTCCACCGGGTAGGCACATCGCATTTTAGCCGGTGAAGTAGCAGGCCCAACGACTTCTGTAGAGATGTAAGTCGCTGAGCTGCGGGATGAGAACGGCGGAAGTGAGCACACAACGACCGTGCCCTCTGCAGAAGGCCATCTAGTCCGGGATAGTGGGCTAAAAATTGCTGGACAACCAGGTTCAACACGTGAGCCACAAAAGGCACGTGTGTGACATTGCCCCGGCGAAGGGCCGCAACCAGGTTTGCAGCATTGTCGCACACGGCCTTGCCTGGTTTCAGGTCCAGTGGAGACAACCATTCATGAAATTGGTTCTCCAGAGCTGACCACAACTCCTCAGCTGTGTGACTCACATTTCCCAGACATTTCAAAGTAAAAACCTCCTGATGAAGTTGAGCCCTACTGCCAGCATAGTAAGGAGGTGTGCAGGATCCCTTCTGCGCAGTTAGAAAGCTTGTGGCATGACCAGACAGGCTTTGGGTGCAGGTGGAGGACTGAGAGGAGGTTGAGGAGGCAGAAGCAGTGGAGGAACTTTGAGATAAAGAGGATTGACGCACAACTCATGGGGGCGGCTAGACTTGGACAGCAGCCCCTTGTCCTGCTGTCACCATAGTTACCCAGTGTCCAGTCAGCGACATGTAACGCCCCTGTCCATGCCTACTCGTCCAAGTGTCTGTGGTGAAATGCACCCTGTCACACACAGAGTTTCTCAAAGAAGCGGTGATGTTGTGTGCGACATGCTGGTGGAGCGCAGGCACACCTTTCTTTGAGAAGTAGTGCCGACTGGGCATCTGGTACTGGGGCACTGCGACGGACATAAGGTCTCGAAAAGCCTCTGTGTCCATCAGGCGGAAAGGCAGCATTTCTGTAGCCAAGAGCTTGCAGATGGTGAAATTCAACCTCTTAGCTTTCTCATGGCTAGGAGGAAATGGTCTTTTACTTGTCCACATCTGAGGGACCGAGGGCTGGCTGTTGTGCTTAGACGGGGTTGATAAGGGTGTCCCCGGCAAACTGCCGGTCTGTGAGGAAGATGCAGGCGGACATGTTAGGTTGCCTTGATCCAAAGGTGGTGCTATCGATGTCGGACAGCGCTCAACACCAGCTGGTGTTACCAGCTCCAAAGAAAATGATGACTTGCCAATCATGCTGGCTGTTGCGGGTAAAGAGGTGGCAGGTCTGCGTCCCAAAACAGGTGTGACTGCTGTCCCCCCAGTCACAGAGGATGAAGAGGCCGCGGATGCACAAGAGGTGGCAGACAGTGGTCGGCCAGGCCGGCTAGGCCGCATTGTAGCACAGTGAGCTTCCCACTGCAACTTATGCTTCATGTCCATGTGCCGGTTCATGCATGAAGTACTCAAACTATGTATTTTTTGGCCTCTACTTAGCTTTTGTTGACAAATGTTACAGATAACACGAGTTGGATCATCTTTATTGATCTGAAAAAATGCCCAGGCTATGCAAGGCTTAGCACCCATGCGACCTGAAGAGCCACCACGACTTGTGGTCAGAGGCAGAGTTGTGTTTGAGGATGCAGTTGTTGACGTGCTTCCAGTACTACGTCTCTGTCCAGGAAGGTGCAACCTGACCTCGTCGTCACTAGCATCCTCCTCCACCTCCTCTGCTGACCTCACCTCTTGGCTGACTGTGGGTTGACAGTAATTGGGATCTCCAACCTCATCATCATCACCCTGTGTGTTATCACACCCATCGTCCTCAGAGCCAACCTGTTCCTGCCCTGACAAAAAACTAAAGTTGTCGCTCCAATCAGGTATTACAGTTTGGGAATGAAGGTCTACATTATGGTCAGAACCTTCTGCGTCTGGTCCTGGATCTGACTCATAAAGATTCTGGGCATCAGTGCAGATCATTTCCTCGTCTGGATTCACAGAATCGCTGGAGTCGACCTCTGATTCCCAGGCTATAGTATGAGTAAACAGCTCTGCAGACTCAACCATCTGTTCTACCTCATACTCAGATGGGCAGCTGGAGATTTGGGAGCTGTGAGGAAGCAAGTGCGATTGGGGTGACTCCTCTGAGGACTGGAGTATTTGTGATGTTGAAGTTGATGTGGAGGAGAGCCCACTTAAAGGAGCACTTGATATCCGTTGAAGCATCTGCTATTTTTGTGCCTCATCTGGAATTTGTAGCTATTGGTGTGGCCGTAAGAAAGGGATCTTATCACATTGTCCGCTAAAAGAAGTAGACAATTTAGTTTGGCTGGAAGATGGTCTTTCTTCTGCAGATGTTACTGTTGTTTTAACATCTACCCCACGGACACAACCTTTTTTCCCCTTCCCAACACGCCTATTCCCCTTTCCACCAGCAGCAGGCCTTTTTCCACTCATTTTGGTGGTTAACTAATTCACAACTCTGGAGTTGTTTGCACAAAAAAACAATGGATGGGAACCGAGCAGAGCTGAGTGGCCAAACTGTGGTATTAGGCCAAAACTATTGTCTGGGTTAGATGCAGAAAAAAATTATATTCAATTTGCAACCTGAAAGAGGTCAGTATAGATGGACTAATAGAACAAGTCCCACACACTGCTAGAAGCCCAAATATTTTTTCAGAGCTAGATGCAGAAATTTTTTTTATTCAATTTGCAACCTGATGGAGGTCAGTATAGATGGACTAATAGAACAAGTCCCACACACTGCTAGAAGCCCAAATATTTTTTAAGAGCTAGATGCAGAAAAAAATTATATTCAATTTGCAACCTGATGGAGGTCAGTATAGATGGACTAATAGAACAAGTCCCACACACTGCTAGAAGCCCAAATATTTTTTCAGAGCTAGATGCAGATAAAAATTATTTTTAATTTGCAACCTGATGGAGGTATGTATAGATGGACTAATAGACCAAGTCCCACACACTGCTAGAAGCCCAAATATTTTTTCAGAGCTAGATGCAGATAAAAAGTATTTTTAATTTGCAACCTGATGGAGGTCAGTATAGATGGAATAATAGAACAAGTCTCACACACTGCTAGAAGCCCAAATATTTTTTCAGAGCTAGATGCAGAAAAAAATTATATTCAATTTGCAACCTTATGGAGGTCAGTATAGATGGACTAATAGAATGATGCTATGCCCAAAAGGTTTTACTTCACTAGGTGCAGTAAAAAAATTGGTATTCTATACACAGGTGGTGTAGCTTGCAACACAGATAGGCTACTCCACTGACTAACACACTCTGCAATAGGCCAAAAAGGATTAGCTTTGCTAGATTTAGCCAAATGCTGTGAAAAAAACTTGCACAGCACTGGCACAGACCTGCCTGGCAAAAACTGATAGGAACTGATGTAACTTAGTCCTGAAAAGGACTGCAATTACAACTAGTCTTTACTCCCAACCTATCTATTAAAGAGCACAGACCTGCCTGATAAAAGTCGTAGGAAATGCTGTAACCTGGTCCTTAAAAGGACTGCAATCACAACTATTCCCTACTCCCAAGCTATCTGTAGATTTGTGCGAAAATTGGCTTTAAATTAACAAGGTATAGCGCATACAGCAACAGCGGTGCCGTCTAACATGCAGCTGCAGCAGTGAGAAAATGGTGGCGACGGGGAAAATGGCTGGGTCTTATAGGGCAAGGACATGTGACATACACTGCCAATGACACATGCCCTTGCTTGTGTGAAAAAAAGCAGTTCGCTCCGTGTGTGCTCTGCTGATAGGCTGACAGATTGCACCTACCCACTGTAAATGCGGGAAAGAGGAAAAAAATGGAGATCTTCATTATTCCTGCAGAGATCCATCCCCTGCCCCTCCCCCCGCCCCACTGTACACTCAAACTGCGTATTAACATTAATTTTCATCATTACTGAGAAAAAATCCAGTTATGAATTTGGTGCACGAACAGTTATCGAACATAACCTCGAACAGCCGAATTTTTTTCAAATCGTTCGTGTTCGCCGAACGGCTCGAACACCGCTCAATACAGCTCGAATTTGAGATTGGCAAACAGTTCGAGTCGAACAACGCTCATCTCTAGTGGCAAGCATACGGTAAGGCATGGGAACAGTGGAAACGACTAGTAGCAGGCAGACGGGTTGACCAATGTGAACAAGCCAGATTACAAGTCACCATAGAATTTCTCCACCAGCTAATGATGAGGGGCATATCAGGGGCGTCAGCGCAGCGGTGGTTGACCGGAGTAGCATTTCACTTCCAACTACTGAATTGGGGACATGTGACAAAGAGATTCATCATCAGACAATCCATAAAAGGATGGAAAAGGGGTCTGCCAAGTCAGGAGTGTAGACGTCCCGTCCCGTGTCACTAAAACTGATTTCTCACATCATATCGCTAACACCATTAACATGATACTCACAATTCGAAGCAACACTACTGTCTACTGTATTTGCAACCACCTTCTTCGGGGCGCTATGCATAAGCAAATTAGTCCCTCAATCCAAAATTAACACCAGTGGAGGCTTATTACACCAGGACGTAGTCATAGCCAATAATGCAATACGTCTACGTGTACGCAAATCGAAAATGGTTCCAGCGGGCAGGGACACTTGGGTACTTCTACAACCCACAAATGGTACGCTGAGTCGGGTAACAATAGTAAAAACATATATAACCATCAGATCACAAAGTAATTTCTTCCTATCACACATTGATGGAACGCCATTATCGAGATACCAGTTCCAAGCTATATTTAATAAATGCATAACATCGGCAGGGAACTACCCCAAAGATTATGGGACACACTCATTCCGCATAGGCAAGGCAACGGAAGCAGCAAGAGCAGGACTGTCACAAACGGAAGTTCAGATGATAGGGAGATGGCGAGCCACGTGTTTGGCGAGATACATAAGACCGGACTTGTTATCCTAACGTGGTTTGTTTCTTTTACAGGTGACGCTAAGCCAACAGTGTGGGTGATGTTTCACTCGTATATATATTGGGCAGAAAAAAGGGCGAAAGTCCGCCCAGGCGGGAGGAAATTAGAGTTTAATAACACATATTTGAACTGGAGAGGTATTAGAGGCCTGCAATGGCCACAGGTACTAATGGAGGTAATCAAAGTAGGGAGAGAGGCAAGAGGTCCGGTCATCTTAGTTATACAGGCTGGGGGAAACGACCTAGGTTATCACAAGAGCGCATAACGAATGGCAATAATGAAACTAGACACTGAGCGCTTCAGAGAATTTTTCACAAAAATAGTCAGAGATTGTGCCGAGCGCGGTATGGCAGGGTGCCCGAGACATCACGGCCATCGAACGGACAAGGCGGCTAATAAATATTTGGATGCCAAAATTTATAAAAGACAGAGGCGGACAACTGGAAGGAGACAAAGCAGGCCTCATACGGCCCAACTGTGTTCACTTAATGGATATTGGACTGGACATATTCCTTTCAGGACTCCAGGACGGAGTGGAACAAGCGTTAAGAGTGATGGATGGGGGTCAGAGTCCTGCATACGAGTACGCAGAATCCTCCGTGGCCTGGAAATAGAAAGGACATGTTGGAGAGTTACACTTGTTGGCCAACTTGCCGTTGTGGAGACTGGAGACACAGGGCATGCTGCAACAAGCTGAATTATTTTAGAAATTAAATGCCTTTCTAATGTAATGAGTATAAACAGTTAATAAAGCTGTGACCGATCCTCACCCATCCAGTTGTAAGAGTTACATGATTGTATTGTCAATGAAAGGGGGCCAGTAGGGGGCTGAGCGTCTGGGTTTGGTTGGGGGTCACCACAGTCTGCCTAGGCTAGATGCAGTTAAAAATCAGTATTAGATACACAGGCGGTGCAGCTTGCTTCGTAGCTGGGTTACTACGCTGACTAGCAGACATTGAAGCTTTGGAGCAGACCTCTGAGTAAACAGCTCTTCAGACTCAACCATCTGTGTTACCCCAAGCCATAGTGTATGTAGTTTCTTACGGTTAAAAGGGGGGGGGGGACCCAACCCACCTGTAATTGACGATGCCAACGTCACGTAAAACACACCAAGGGGACTCCAAAAAGAGTCTCCATTTTTTCCAAAAATTTGTGGCACAGACACCACTTAAGTGGCATCAATTGCCCCAGAGTTGCTTAAAACGGTTGGTGAGGTGATTTTAACAAATCCTCAAGCTTTAACTCTCCCCAGGATGACACAGGGGTAGAAAAGTCCTTGCGGCTCCATGATTTGTTCATCTTTATGAACGTGAGTCTGTCTACATTGTCAGTGGACAGCCGCGTGTGCTTATCTGTCAGCATACCACCAGCAGAGCTGAACACACGTTCAGAAAGAACGCTGGCTGCGGGGCATGACAAGATCTCCAAGGCGTGAGTGACGAGCTCCGGCCATTTATCCAGATTGGAAGCCCAAAAAGAGCAAGGGTCCAGTGACACAGTCATGGCTTCGATGTTCACTTGGAGATACTCCTGTACCATCGTCTCTAGGCGTTGACTATGTGTCTGACTTCTTGTCTCTTGTGGCCTTGCAAAGGATGGGCTAAAAAAGTGGTGAAAGGATTCCGCAAAATTGCTGTTACCAGCAGATGCTGTGTTTCTGTTATGGTTTGAGTGCTGAAGACTCGACAGTCCCACGTTTGGCAAGTTAGAACTGTGAGATTCACTACGTGCACCACTGGTGTTTTGTGAAAAAGCACATGTAAGATTCTGCAAGAGTCTCTGCTGATACTCCTGCATGCGTGAATCCCTTTCTATGGCAGGAATTATTTCGGCAAATTTACTTTTGTACCGGGGATCTAAGAGTGTGGCAACCCAGTAGTCAGGATTATTTCGAATTCTGACAATTCGAGGGTCATGTTGCAGGTAGTGCAGCAAGAAGGCACTCATGTGTCTTGCGCATCCAGGAGCACCAAGTCCCTGTTGTGTTGGTGGTGAGGTAAGAATCATGCTTCCTTCCTCTGCCCTCTCCCACCAACCTCGCACAACAGAAATGTGATCAAGGTCTCCCTCATCTGATGAGCATTCCATGCCCATCGCCAGTTCGTCCTCCACTCCTTCCTGGGCTCCTGCACCTTCCTCACTAGTTTGGCTGCTACCATGCGCCCTGGTTAATCCCTCTACCCACCCTCCCATGCCTGCCTCCTTGGTGCTGCCGACCGTCTGGACCTTGCAGATGTTAGCCCTTCCGCATACAACTTCTCCTCCTCTACTTCCTGCACCTCCTCTTGTCCCACCACCTGACTCCGAATTCTGTTTAACATGTGCTCCAGCATGTAAATCACTGGAATAGTCATGCTGATAATGGCATCATCAGCACTAAACATCTTCGTCGCCATTTCAAAACTGTGCAGAAGGGTGTATAGGTCCCTGATCTGAGACCACTCCTCCAGCGTGATTTGCTCCACCTCTGGATCTCGTTGGCTCAGGCTATAAGTCAGAACGTATTGCACCAGGGCTTGTCGGTGCTGCCACAGTCGCTGCAACATGTGCAGAATTGAATTCCACCGTGTTGGCACATCGCATTTTAGCCGGTGAAGTGGCAGGCCCAACGACTTCTGTAGAGATGTAAGTCGCTGAGCTACGGGATGCGAACGGCGGAAGTGAGCACACAACGACCGTGCCCTCTGCAGAAGGCCATCTAGTCCGGGATAGTGGGCTAAAAATTGCTGGACAACCAGGTTCAACACGTGAGCCATACAAGGCACGTGTGTGACATTGCTCCGGCGAAGGGCCGCACCCAGGTTTGCAGCATTGTCGCACACGGCCTTCCCTGGTTGCAGGTCCAGTGAAGACAACCATTTATGAAACTGGTTCTCCAGAGCTGACCACAACTCCTCAGCTGTGTGACTCACATTTCCCAGACATTTCAAAGTAAAAACCGCCTGATGACATTGAGCCCTGCTGCCAGCATAGTAAGGAGGTGTGCAGGATCCCTTCTGCGCAGTTAGAAAGAGGGTGGCATGACCAGACAGGCTTTGCGTGCAGGTGGAGGACCGAGAGGAGGTTGAGGAGGCAGAAGCAGTGGAGGAACTTCGAGATAAAGATGATTGACACACAACTCGTGGGGATGGCAAGACTTGGACAGCAGCCCCTTGTCCTGCTGTCACCATAGTTACCCAGTGCCCAGTCAGCGACATGTAACGCCCCTGTCCATGCCTACTCGTCCAAGTGTCTGTGGTGAAATGCACCCTGCCACACACAAAGTTTCTCAAAGAAGCGATGATGTTGTGTGCGACATGCTGGTGGAGCGTAGGCACACCTTTCTTTGAGAAGTAGTGCCGACTGGGCATCTGGTACTGGGGCACTGCGACAGACATAAGGTCTCAAAAATCCTCTGTGTCCACCAGGCGGAAAGGCAGCATTTCTGTAGCCAAGAGCTTACAGATGGTGAAATTCAACCTCTTAGCTTTCTCATGGCTAGAAGGAAATGGTCTTTTACTTGTCCACATCTGAGGGACCGAGGGCTGGCTGTTGTGCTTAGACGGAGTTGATAAGGGTGTCCCCGGCAAACTGCCGGTCTGTGAGGAAGATGCAGGCGGACATGTTAGGTTGCCTTGATCCAAAGGTGGTGCTATCGATGTCGGAGAGCGCTCAACACCAGCTGGTGTTTCCACTTCCAAATTAAATGATGACCTGCCAATCACGTTGGCTGTTGCGGGTAAAGAGGTGGCAGGTCTGCGTCCCAAAACAGGTGTGACTGCTGTCCCCCCAGTCACAGAGGATGAAGAGGCCGCGGATGAACAAGATGGGGCAGACGGTGGTTGGCCCGGCCCGCTAGGCCGCATTGTAGCACAGTGAGCTTCCCGCTGCAACTTATGCTTCATATCCATGTGACGGTTCATGCATGAAGTACTCAAACTATGTATTTTTTGGCCTCTACTTAGCTTTTGGTGACAAATGTTACAGATAACACGAGTTGGGTCATCCTTATCGATCTGAAAAAATGCCCAGGCTTTGCAAGGCTTAGAACCCATGCGACCTGAAGAGCCACCACGACTTGTGGTCAGAGGCATAGTTGTGTTTGAGGATGCAGTTGTTGACGTGCTTCCAGTATTACGTCTCTGTCCAGGAAGGCGCAACCTGACCTCGTCGTCACTAGCATCCTCCTCCACCTTCTCTGCTGACCTCATCGACTGGCTGGCTGTGGGTTGACAGTAAGTGGGATCTGCAACCTCGTCATCATCACCCTGTGTGTTCTCACACCCGTCGTCCTCAGAGCCTACCTCTTCCTGCCCTGACAAAAAACTCAAGTTGTCGCTCCAATCAGGTATTTGAGTCTCATCATCGTCTTCCTCATTGTCTCCACCAACAGGAGTTACAGTTTGGGAACGAGGGTCTACATTATGCTCAGAACCTTCTTCATCTGGTCCTGGATCCGACTCATAAAGATTCTGGGCATCAGTGCAGATCATTTCCTCGTCTGGATTCACAGAAGCTCTGGAGCCGACCTCTGATTCCCAGGCTATAGTATGAGTAAACAGCTCTGCAGACTCAACCATCTGTTCTACCCCATACTCAGATGGGCAGCTGGAGACTTGGGAGCTGTGAGGAAGCAAGTGCGATTGGGGTGACACCTCTGAGGACTGGAGTATTTGTGATGTTGAGGATGAGGTGGAGGAGAGCCCACTTAAAGAAGCACTTGATATCCGTTGAAGCACCTGCTGTTTTTGTGCCTCATCTGGAATTTGTAGCGATGGGCGTTGCCGTAAGAAAGGGATCGTATCACATTGTACACTAAAAGAAGTAGACATCTTAGTTTGGCTGGAAGATGGTCTTTCTTCTGCAGATGTTACTGTTGCTTTAACACGTACCCCACGAACATAAACCTTTTTTTCCCTTCCCAACACTCCTTTTCCCCTTTCCACCAGCAGCAGGCCTTTTGCCACTCATTTTGGTGGTTAATTAATTGACAACTCTGGAGTTGTTTACACAAAAAACAATGGATGGAAACCGAGCTGAGCTGAGTGGCCAAATTGTGGTACTAGCCCAAAAGGATTGGCTGGGTTAGAAGCAGTAAAACTATTTTATTAGATACACAGGTGGTGGAGCTTGGTATAGATGGCCTAATAGAATGAGTACCACACACTGCTACAGGCCCAAAATTATTTTCCAGGCAAGATGCAGCTAAAAATTATTAGTAATTTGAAAGCTGGTGGAGTTTAGTATAGATGGCCTAATAGAATGAGTACCACACACGGCTACTATGCCCAAAATTATTTTCCAGGCAAGATGCAGCTAAAAATTATTAGTAGTTTGAAAGCTGGTGGAGCTTAGTATAGATGGCCTAATAGAATGAGTACCACACACTGCTACAGGCCCAAAATTATTTTCCAGGCAAGATGCAGCTAAAAATTATTAGTAATTTGAAAGCTGGTGGAGCTTAGTATAGATGGCCTAATAGAATGAGTACCACACACTGCTACAGGCCCAAAATTATTTTCCAGGGAAGATGCGTCTAAAAATTATTATTAATTTGAAAGCTGGTGGAGCTTAGTATAGATGGCTTAATAGAATGAGTACCACACACTGCTACTATGCCCAAAATTATTTTCCAATCAAGATGCAGCTAAAAATTATTATTAATTTGAAAGCTGGTGGAGCTTAGTATAGATGGCCTAATAGAATGAGTACCACACACTTCTACAGGCCCAAAATTATTTTCCAGGCAAGATGCAGCTAAAAATTATTATTAATTTGAAAGCTGGTGGAGCTTAGTATAGATGGCCTAATAGAATGAGTACCACACACTGCTACTATGTCCAAAATTATTTTCCAGGCAAGATTCAGCTAAAAATTATTAGTAATTTGAAAGCTGGTGGAGCTTAGTATAGATGGCCTAATAGAATGAGTACCACACACTGCTACAGGCCCAAAATTATTTTCCAGGCAAGATGAAGCTAAAAATTATTATTAATTTGAAAGCTGGTGGAGCTTAGTATAGATGGCCAGTAGAATGAGTACCACACTCTGCTACTATGCCCAAAATTATTTTCCAGGCAAGATGCAGCTAAAAATTATTAGTAATTTGAAAGCTGGTAGAGCTTAGTATAGATGGCCTAATAGAATGAGTACCACACACTGTTACAGGCCCAAAATTATTTTCCAGGCAAGATGCAGCTAAAAATTATTAGTAATTTGAAAGCTGGTGGACCTTAGTATAGATGGCCTAATAGAATGAGTACCACACACTGCTAATATGCCCAAAAGGTTTTACTTGGCTAGGTGCAGTAAAAAATTTGTATTACATACAGAGGTGGTGTAGCTTGCAACACAGATAGGCTACTCCACTGACTAACCCACACTGCTAATATGCCCAAAAGGTTTTACTTGGCTAGGTGCAGTTAAAAAATTTGTATTACATACATAGGTGGTGTAGCTTGCAACACAGATAGGCTACTCCACTGACTAACACACACTGCAAATGGCCCAAAAGGATTTGCTTAGCTAGATTTTGCCAAATGCTGTGAAAAACACTTGCACAGCACTAAAACAGACCTGCCTGGCAAAAAGTGATAGGAACTGATGTAACCTAGCCCTCAAAAGGGCTGCAATTACAACTAGTCCCTACTCCCAAGCTATCTGTCTATTTCAGATAAAATTTGCTGGCAATTCACACAGTTATACTGTATAGCGCGCACACAGCAGCAGCTGTGCCGTCTAACACTCAGCTGCAGCAGTGAGAAAATGTTGGCGACGGGGAATATGGCTGGGTCTTATAGGGCAAGGTCATGTGACATACACTGCCAATGACACATGCCCTTGCTTGTGTGAAAAAAAGCACTTCGCTCCGTGTGTGTGCTGCTGATACGCTGACAGACTGCACCTCCCCACTGTAAATGCGGGAAAGAGAAAAAAAAAATGGAGATCTTCATTATTTCTGCAGAGATCCATCCCATGCCCCTCCCCCCGCCCCGCTGTACACTCAAACTGTGTATTAACATTGATTATCAGCATTACTGTGAAAAAATCCAGTTACGATTTTGGTGCATGAACAGTTATCGAACATAATCTCGAACTGCCGGATTTTCTTCAAATTGTTCGGGTTTGTCGAATGGCTCGAACACCGCCCAAAACAGCTCGAATTTGAGATTGGCGAACAGTTCGAGTCGAACACCGCTCATCTCTAGTGGAGACAAATGAAGTGAGTGTCTCGCATGGCCCTTGCCAGATGAGAAAAATATCGTCTATATAGTGATGGTAGCTGGTACAGTGATTGATGAAGAGCTCATTAGAGTAGACATAATCCTCTTCAAATTTGTGCATGTAGGCATTAGCATAAGCTGGCTCTACATTAGAACGGTCCCCTGTTGTTGCACAAAAAAATTCGTCCCTGAACATGAAGAAGTTTTCGTGGAGGACTAGGGATAGTAGTTCGAGACAGAATTGTACTGAATTAGGAGGTAAATTGGATTGTGTGAGAAGGTGAGATGAAGCTTCTAGGCCCTTACTGTGAGTGATAGAGGTATAGAGACTATAGACATCCATTGTGGCCAACAGACTATCTTGTGGGATAGCTGGCAAATTTTTGATAGTATTCAGGAACTCACTAGTGTCCAATATAAAGGCTTGTGTCTTTTTAACCAGCGGGGTCATGATTTTTTCGAGATAAATGGCCAGAGGGGAGAGGATGGAGTCGGTAGAGGCCACAATAGGTCGGCCTGGTGGGTTGTTCAATGATTTACGAATCTTTGGTAAGATGTAAAAAACTAGTGTGATGGGGTGTTGATTGGTCAGGAATGATACAGTCTTGGGATCTATGGTGCAGAGATTTAGGTGTCTAGTCAGTACCTCTTTGATCTTAGCCTGGATAGTAAAAGTGGGGTCATTATTGTTCTGTTGATATGTGGTGGTGTCTGATAGTTGCCGGTCGATTTCACTAATATAGGGGGATTTGTCCATAATTACTGTGGCACCCCCCTTGTCGGCAGGCTTGTTGACTATGTCTCTATTGTTTTGCAGTGATGTGAGGGCTTGTTTCTCTTCGGTAGAGAGATTTTGGTGGGTCGGGAAGAAACCAAGGCATTGTTGATGTAGTAGGTTCTTAATGTCCCTCTGTTTGAGTGCTATGGTGGTTTCATCTGCGTGGTTAGTATGTGGTGGAGTGAAGGAGCTAATGTTGCGCAAACCTAGGTTAGTAATGGAGAGCTCCGGGACGTTGCTCCAGTCAGTGGAGGATAAATTGGCGGTATGTTGTGACTCGATTGCGGAAATTTTTTTCACTGCCCTTGATTGCCCTCTGCAAGAAATCAATCGTTAGTACAATAATGTCAAGGGAGCATTTATTAAGAATCTTTTTAAATTTATCGCAGTAGTCCTGGCTATCTGCAAAAAGGATTGGGTGGAGATGACTCCTCAACCCCCTCGGGATTCTTCCTTGTTTATGGTATTCGGCTAGAGTTATTGAATGCAAGTCATAAGAGACGAGTCTTCGTCTATACCTCGGCATCAGGGTTGGCCTGTCCTGGCGGGATACCTGTGAAATATCCGGTGGGTCCCAGGGAAAGAAGAAAATAAGGTTCAGTGAACACATGCGGATTTAACTGCGTGATGACAACACAGCACTTTGGACGTAACGGATATATGCTGCGTCCAAAGCGCAGCTACTTCCTGATCATGGGAATGTAGCCTTAAAGTGGCCCACTGAGACTCTTTTTCCGGTGCCCACAAAAACCTGGAAAAGGCTCTGGCGACAACGCACATCAAGATGAACACAGTCTGCAGCTGTGACAGGGCGATCTGCTCTGTGACAGGCCGCGCGCTGATGTCACATAGCAGGTGCTCCAAAAATTAAGGGATAACAAACTCTATGCCAAACTGATAAAAATGTGTTTTCGCTGTTCACGAGGTGCAGTTTTTGGGGTACTTGTCATCTTCGGGTTTTCGGATTGATCCAGAGAAGATCCGTGCAGTCCTTAATTGGGACCGTCCCGAGAACCTGAAGACTCTACAACGTTTTCAAGGCTTTACTAATTTTTACTGGAAATTCATCCAAAATTACTCTGTAATTATGAAACTCAGTACTGACATGACTAAGAGGGGGTCTGATTTTTCCAAATGGTTGGATGCTTCCCTCCAGGCTTTTTCTTCCTTAAAGAATCATTTTGCCACTGCACCTATGCTCAGTCAACCCGATGTTTCCCAACCCTTTATTGTGGAGGTTGATGCATCGGATGTCGGGGTTGGGGCTGTGCTGCCTCAGGGTCCATCCCCTGGTAAATGGCGTCCATGCGCCTTCTTTTCTAAAAAATTGTCTTCGGCTGAGAGAAATTATGACGTGGGTAATAAGGAACTTTTGTTGATCAAATTGCGTTCGATGAATGGCTACATTGGTTGGAGGGAGTTTTCCATCCTATTACTGTTATTACTGACTATAAGAATCTGTCATATCTCCAGTCAACTAAACGTCTCAACCCTAGGCAAGCCAGATGGTCCCTGTTTTTTACTAGGTTCAATTTTGTTGTCACTGTTCATCCAGGGGTCAAAAATGTCAATTCTGATGCTTTGTCCCGGAGCTTCCCTGGTGCTCCAAGAACCATGAGAACCCTGCCCCAATATTACAGAAAGGGGTAGTCATTTCGGCACTGTATCCTGAACTGAAGGGTGAGGTGTTGGAGGCTCAGGGGGACGCCCCTGCCTCCTGCCCTTCAGGAAGGTTATTTGTACCATCTAATCTGCGCTGCAAAGTTATTAAGGAACATCATAACTCTGTGCTTGCTGGGCATTCAGGTGGTAAGACAACCGCGGACCTTCTCTCTCATCATTTTTGGTGGCTGAGGTTGCATCGGGATATGATTGAACACGTATCTGCTTGTAGTTTTTGTGCACATTCTAAAGTTTTGCATACCCGTCCGTCTGGTACTCTTCTTTCGCTACCTATCCCTAGTAGGCCATGGACACACTTGTCCATGGCGTTTATTACTGACCTACCAGTTTCTTCAGGCAAAGCGGTGGTTTTGGTGGTTGTAGATAGGTTCAGTAAAATGGTTCACTTTGTCGCATTACTGGCACTTCCAAATGTCAAGACGCTTGCTCAGGTGTTCATAAATGAGATCATGAAGCTTCATGGGGTTTCCTCCGATGTGGTGTCAGATCGGGGGACCCAGATTGTTTCCAAGTTCTGGAAGGCATTCTGTCCTCGACTGGGGGTGCAGCTGTCCTTTTCCTCTGCCTTCCACCCTCAGTTAAATGGACAGACCGAGCATGTCAATCAAAATTTGGAGACCTACCTCAGGTGTTTCATCTCCGAAAATCAGGAGGATTGGGCATCCTACTTACTGCTGGCAGAATTTGCCATTAATAATCATCATCAAGAATCCACTGACAGGTCACCGTTTTTTCGGTACATACGGTTATCACCCACCGTTTGGTACCTTTAGTGGGGGAGGAGTTCCTGAGGAGGAATAGTTTGCTTCATCGCTCTCCTCGGTATAACAGGGTTTTCTGAGTAATTTAAAGATCATAGCAGACAGGTAAAAACGTATGGCTGACAGAAAACACTTGCCAGATCCGGACTTGAATGTGAATGACTTTGTGTGGTTGTCTACCAGGAATATAAGATTGAAAGTTCCTTCTTGGAACCTCGGACCTAGGTTTATTGGTCCCTATAAAATAACCGCTGTCATTAACCCAACAGCGTTTCGTCTTGAACTTCCTCACGCTTTTAAGGTCCACAATGTGTTCCACAGGTCCTTTCTCAAGAAGTATGTGGGTGGTATGTATGTGGTATGAGCCCTCACCTCTACCACCGCCCCCAGTAATGGTTGATGGTAATCTGGAGTTCCAGATTTCGAGGATTGTAGGTTTTCATTTCCAACGTCGTTCTCTACAATACTTGGTGCACTGGAAGGGTTATGGTCCAGAGGAGAAGATGTGGGTTTCAGCATCAGAGGTGAACGCTCCCAGGTTGGTTCGTTCATTCCATACCTCTTATCTGGAGAAACTCAGTCCAGAGTGTCCGGAGGCCACTCGTAGAAGAGGTGATACTGCCACGGGTGTGACAGACAGTTGTTCTGCAGTTGATTGCAGGAGATCTCTATGTTTGGCATTATAGACACCTTCTTAGAGGCTGTCTCTCTAGGACCCATCGGCTACCTTCCTCTGGCTAATTAACACCCTGGCCTGGGTGAATAAATACCTGGGTCTGCTAGAGTGAGGTGCCGGTGATACTCATTACCCTTTGTGATGACTCGGAGCAAGTGCATTACTTCATCCTCTATGGAGCTATGAGGACGGATGTTCATCTCTATGAAGTCGACTAAAGCTAAGCTATCTTCCCTTGTTTGTTCCCCCTTGTTGTCTTTAGTGGTTAGTGGGGATTGACTAGCACTCATCCCCCTCCCTAGCCAGGGCCAAACACCAGTGAAAGACAGGGCAAGGTTCGTATGCGGCAATTGGTGATATATTCAGCTCTGGCTGGGAATAGCACGCGTGCTGGGTCACGCGTGCAATAGATTTTAAGTGCAATAATTACAAGTGCAGTTAGACATGGCAGTTGGACAGGGCAGGAGACAGGTAAGATGCATAAGATATTCATACAAATATGCTTCTCAGTCACTAATACTGCATTATGCATTAGTCTTATCAATCTGCTTTTTATTTGTTTTCACTTCTGCTTTCTCTCAACCCGCCCGCCCTTTAACACATTCTGTGAACTCACTCTATATCAGCCCCTCCCTTCTCCCCTCTCTCATGTATAACTCTGAGGCTCTACTGACATTCCTCACCCACTGCAAACCATCCTCTACCTCCATACAGCACTCAAAACGTTCATACAAATCATTAGACCACCTGCTCTTTCTCTTTCTCCTTTTACTAGTCGCAGGCGACATCTCCCCCAACCCTGGGCCCCCCGTCCACTAGCATACACCACTCTCCTCCAGCTGCATATAGAAACCCTGCTAATCTTATTAACGTTCAGTGCATGCCCTCTCCTATCGATTTTCATTGTGCTCTCTGGAACGCACGGTCTATGTGTAACAAACTAACTTACATCCATGATTTTTTCCTCTCTAATTCCCTTAACCTTCTGGCTATCACAAAAACCTGGATTCAGCAGCCAGACACCACCGCTGCTGTTGCTCTCTCGTTTGGTGGGCTGAAATTTTCACATACCGCCAGACCTGGCAACAGACAGGGTGGAGGTGTTGGTCTGCTCCTTTCCTCACAATGTGCTTTCCAGGTCATCCCCCCGATTCCCTCACTCATGTTTCCTTCCTTTGAAGTCCACACCATCAGACTCTTTAAACCCTTTTCCCTGCGAGTGGCGGCTGTGTATCGCCCTCCAGGTTCCTCCCGCCAGTTCTTGGATCACTTTGCCACCTGGCTTCCTCACTTTCTATCCTGTGACATCCCCACCCTCATCATGGGCGACTTTAACATCCCCATTGATGATCCCCTCTCCCAATCTGCCTCTCATCTACTTTCTCTAACCTCTTCATTCCATCTCTCACAGTTTACTAATTCTCCTACCCATGAAGACAGGAATACTCTGGACCTGTTTTTTTCAAGTCTCTGCTTGCTGGATGACTTTAACAAACTCCCCTCTCCCGCTCTCGAACCACAACCTTCTTTCCTTCTCTGTTAAGAATTGTCTCCTCACCTGGGACACCCCCACTTACCACACTTATAGGAATACACGTACCATTAATACCCAGCAGCTTATGGACAATCTCCACACATCTGAAGCCCCCATCTCCTCCTTCTCCTGTCCAGACTTAGCATTGCCACACTACAACAATACACTGAAGAGTGCCCTAGATGAAGCCGCACCTTCTAAACGCAGAAAGACCTGACACAGACAACGGCAGCCCTGGCACACGACGCAAACACGTTTTCTTCAACGTTGCTCAAGGTGTGCTGAGGACTTCATCCACTATAAATTCATGCTCAAAACCTATAACTCTGCCCTTCATCTGGCCAAACAATCCTACTTCACCAACCTCATCACTTCAATGTCCAACAATCCAAAACGACTTTTTGAAACCTTAAACTCCCTTCTGAAACCTAAAGCACAGGCCCCCACCACCAACCTCAGCGGGGAGGATCTGGCCACTTATTTCTTTGAAAAAATCAACCACATCCATCAGGACATCTCAGCCCAATCTCCTCAGTGCCTGGATCCCCTTCCCTGCCGCACTTCAAGCTCACTTGCCATCTTTGAGCCTGTCACAGAAGAAGAAGTTACCCAGCTCCTCGCTTCTTCTCGGCCTACAACCTGCAACAGTGACCCCATTCCTTCACATCTCCTGCAGTCCCTCTCACCGGTGGTCACCACTCACCTGACTAAACTATTTAACCTCTCTCTTTCTTCAGGTATCTTTCCCTCCTGATTTAAACACGCCATCATAACCCCTTTACTTAAAAAGCCATCCCTGGACCAGAACTGCGCTGCTAACTACAGACCTGTCTCTAATCTTTCTTTCATCTCTAAACTCCTGGAACGCTTGGTCCACTCCCGTCTAATCCGCTATCTCACAGATAACTCTCTCCTCGACCCTCTACAATCTGGTTTCCGCTCCTTACACTCCACTGAAACTGCCCTCACTAAAGTCTCTAATGATCTACTAACAGCCAAAGCCAAAGGTCACTGCTCCCTGCTGATTCTCCTGGATCTCTCTGCAGCATTTGAAACTGTGGATCACCAGCTCCTCCTCACTATGCTCCGCTCTATAGGCCTCAAGGAAACCGTTCTCTCCTGGTTCTCCTCCTACCTCTCTGACCGCTCCTTCACTGTATCTTTTGCCGGCTCCTCTTCCCCTCCTCATCCCCTTACTATCAGGGTTCCGCAGGGCTCAGTCCTAGGCCCCCTCCTCTTCTCTCTATACACTGCCCCTATTGGACAAACAATCAGCAGATTTGGGTTCCAGTATCATCTCTATGCTGATGACACCCAATTATACACTTCTTCCCCTGACATCACCCCTACCCTAATACAAAATACCAAGGATTGCTTGTCTGCTGTGTCTAGCATCATGTCCTCCCTCTATCTTAAACTGAATCTCTCCAAAACTGAACTTCTTGTGTTTCCCCCCTCTACTAACCTAACTCTACCTAACATCGAAATTACCTTGGAGGGGTCAACCATAACTCCCAAGCAGCACGCCCGCTGCCTTGGGGTCATATTCAACACTAACCTTTCCTTTACTCCCTATATCAGATCACTCACTCGCTCTTGTCACCTGCATCTTAAAAACATCTCCAGAATCCGATCTTTTCTCACTTTGGAAACTGCTAAAACTCTTACTGTCGCTCTTATTCACTCTCGTCTGGACTACTGCAACTCTCTTCTGATCGGTCTCCCTCTTACCAAAATTTCCCCTCTCCAATCTGTCCTGAATGCAGCAGCCAGGGTCGTATTTCTGTCCAGCCGCTTCACCGATGCCTCCACCTTGTGCCAGTCATTACACTGGTTACCTATTCGCTACAGGGTCCAATATAAACTCATTGCTCTCACCCACAAAGCTCTCCACAGTTCTGCACCACCTTATATCTCCTCTCTCATCTCAATCTATCGTCCTACACGTGCCCTCCGTTCCACAAATGACCTAAGACTAACATCCCCCATAATCCGAACCTCGCACCTCCGTCTCCAAGACTTCTCTCGTGCTGCACCAGTTCTCTGGAATGCTCTACCCCACACGATCCGATTGATGCCTAGCCCCAATGTCTTCAAGCGCGCTTTAAAAACCCATCTCTTTAAACAAGCCTACCATCTCAAATACCCAGTAAACTAACTTTCCCCTGTTCCCTCCTAAATACAATTCAGAATCTGCCCCCTACTGTTCATCTGTTTCTACACCCTCCATGCACACGATAACTGCACTCGGTAATTGAGTATTGCATTTGAACATACAGGCTGATGACCGGATCATACAGCTTTATATGATAATCCAGACTTATTATAATTGCCTGACCTGAAATAACAAGCATTTTCCACCTATTGTGTCCCCCCTTTTCCTTGTAGAATGTAAGCTTGCGAGCAGGGACCTCATTCCTGATGTAACTGTTAAACTGTCTCACCTTGTATTGAATTTATTGTTTGTACATGTCCCCGCTTAATTGTAAAGTGCTGAGGAATATGTTGGCGCTATATAAATAAAAATTATTATTATTATTATTATTGGTGAAGAGCAAATATAGGGACGTTAGTAAAGACAGGGTGATACTAGATCAGCCTAGGAGGTCTCCACTCCCCCCTTTCCCTAGAGTCTGGGCTCCCTTTTCCTCTTCCCTTTGTGTTGCACTAAGTCTTTCCCACACCTTGTATGGCAGAGGATGAATGGAGCTGCAGTCAGACATCCCACCTGATGCTCCATTTTAAAATGGGGCTAAAGGTGTCCTGTCAGGGGTAAGAGTCCCCATTCTTCTGATCAGCGCGGTTTCCAATGGTCGGATTCCACATATCAATAAGTTAACACCTACCTAACCTCTGGATCGGTGATAACTTGCTTTCATCAAAGAACTCTTTAATGCATACTACCATAATTGTACATCCCAGTTATAGTGTGCGCACAGTAGATGTTTAGGAGCCGCCTGTGTTTTACAGTCGACGCTCCACTATAACAGGGATAACGACTAACAGGTATTTGCATATAGCTTTAGGGTGGGCCCTTAGGGTCCATTCCCCCTGTGGGCCGCATACACCCCAGTCCGACCCTGCTCGGCATTACCACTCAGCCCAGTAATTGGCTGCAGCAATCATATGAGCTGGTGTAGTTATATTACCGCTACCATCTTTCTTGTTGAATCACAAAACAGGAGGACAAACTACGCAAATTCATTAAATGCTCAAACAATGAGACCTAAGCGCTGCCCTTTCCCCCCAACCTGTGAATGATGACCTTACAAAGATGTAAATATAACCTGGGATGTCTGTAGTCCTGCAAGGAGAATCAAGGAGAATCAGAAAGACTTTACAAGGAGAATGAGAGACATCCTTCAGGACAGTAGATGGATAGCATGGTGGCTCCATTCAAAGAGACACAGATTTGGATTATACATGATTCCTGCCTAAGGGTATGAGGCCCTGACTGGAAAGATATGGATCTGCTCCACTGACCATCAGAGAGCCCATGGATACATTTGGGGAGACCAGGTTCGGACTATGAAGTCACCTGGCCCCATGGATATATTGTTTAGGGTTGCCAGGTGGGACCCTCCGGTTACCAGGAACCCATGGAGATGTGGCACCCCTGAGGGTTCAGTCACCACAGGGGTACTGCACCTCAGCTTGAGGTGTGGTATCTCCTCTTCCAGGTAAGGATGGAGCACTTCTCAGGACCCTACTTCACCATTCAACACTACACCACTCCTGTCCTGAAGGGGGCCTAAATGCACCAGGGCCCGGGATAGAGGAGATGGGGGGGACCAAAGATAGGGGGAACCATGTAGTGGGTGAGGGTGGAGGACACACTTTTAGGGTACACTTACTAATTCATATTTAATCTACGGCCATCTTAGGTTCATGGTCTTTGATTGTGATCTCCATCAGTGATTGTGGTCTCCGTCTCTGATTGTGGTCACCCACCAGAGTTCAGTAATAGGCCTCATCCGATTGAACATACACGATCCTCGTTCTCTGGCCTTGAGGCGAGTAGTGGGTCAGAGTTAACCACTGTCTCTACCCGGTCAAGGTCCCTACCTAAGAAGGCCTGGATGGGAGCAGAGAAGACAAGCTCCACAGGCAAAAGGATCCCAGGGGGATACGGACGAAGCGGCATACGCCACCTGTACTTCTCACTCTGGCCTAGTCAGAGGGACTCCTGCTGCAAGAGGGGTGACCGACCCCCGATATCTGACTTTGCTACTGCACGTCTCAGTCAGAAAAGCCCGGAGGCTTAGTGGATCCCAGGAGGGATACGGACGGAGCGGCATACACCACCTGTAACTCTCTCTGCCTGCGTTTATCCAGTGGGACCCGGCCTTACACCTAGTTCTAACCACACATACAGTCAGGAGAAGACTTAGTGGGAGAACTCACCAAGGAGAGGAACACACACCAGAGGGGTCTCGACAGGTGCTCCTGATCTACCTGGAAAGTGCTGGACCCCCTTCCCGGTGGCCGCAGTACGTCGCGAGGAGCAGAGGGAAGCTTTGCGGCTAAAGTTCATCTGAATGTGAGTAAAAACCCTGGATGACTTCACACCCCGCTTCATCCTGTTATTTCCTGCGTGGCACTGCACCCACCATTCCTCATCACACTGCCCTGAGGCCTGCTCCGCCTGCGGGGAGCAGTCCCATCTAAGCTGCCCCTTAACACCGGCCTCAGTGGACTGAAGCAGCGCTGGTGTCTATCACCGGAAACCGTAGGTAGCGTAGTCGTAAAATACCACTCAACCCTGAAAGCCCATTAAATCTTTTATGTGACCGCGTATGCCGCTCCGTCTGCATCCCCCTTGGGATCCTTTTGCCTGCAGAGCTTGCCTCCTCTGCTCCCCTCCAGGCTTTCTTAGGTAGGGACCTTGACCGGGTAGAGACAGCCGTTAACTCTAACCCGCTCCTCGCCTCAAGGCCAGAGGACGATGACCGTGAATCCTCAATCAGCAGCAGGTTCACACGGAAAGCCACGTTCAGTGATGAAGATCACAATCAAAGACCATAAGCCCAAGATGGCCGTTTATTAAATATGAAACTTGTGGTGTAACCTCTAAGTGTGTCCTCCACCCTCTCCCACTACATGGTTCCCCCTATCTTTGGATCCCCCATCTCCTCTTATCCCAGCTGGGGCAGCACCCTGGTGCATATAAGCCCCCCTCAGGTGGGAGAGGTGTAGTGTTGGATGGTGAAGTATGGTCCTGAGAAGTGTTCCATCCTTACCTCAGAGGAGGAGATACCACACCTCGGACTGAGGTGCAGTACCCCTGTTGCGACTGAACCCTCAGGGGCGCCACACATGTACATTTTGGCAAACTGCAGTCTAGCTTTTTTATGTCACTGTGTCAGCAGTGGGGTCCTCCTGGGTCTCCTGCCATAGTGTTTCATTTCATTTAAATGTCCATGGATAGTTTGTGCTGACACTGATTCACCCTGAGTCTGCAGAACAGCTTGAATTTCTTTGAAACTTGATTGGGACTGCCCTTTCACCATCTGGACTATCCTGCATTGCAACCTTTCATCAATTTTTCTCTGCCGTCCACATCCACGGAGATTAGCTATAGTGCCATGAGTTGTAAACTTCTTGATTATGTTGCGCACTGTGGACAAAGGAACATCAAGATCTCTGGAGATGGACGTGTAACCTTGACATTGTTAATATTGTTCAACAATTTTGGTTCTCAAGTCCTCAGACAGTTCTCTTCTCCTCTTTCTGTTCTCCATGCTTAGTGTGGCACACACAAACACATAATGCAAAGATTGAGTCAACGTCTCCCCTTATTATCTGGTTTCATTTTCTGGAATAATTTCAAGGGTGCCAACACTTTCAGCCAGGACGGTACATTTATGTAACGCTGGGGTCCTAGTTTAAAATCCCAAGTACATCATCTGCAAAAAGTATGTGTGTTCTCTCTGTGTTTGCATGGGTTTCCTTCGGGTACTCCGGTTTCTTCCTACACTCTAGAGGCATAATGATAGGGAATTTAGATTGTGAGCTCCAGTGAGGGCAGTGATGATGATGTCTGTAAAGTGCTGTGGAAATAATGGTGCTGTATAGGTGAGTAAAATAAATAAATAAACCTACAACTCCCAGTATATCTTAACTCCCACTATCATCTTACCATTATCAGCCATCATCACACTGTGGACAGGAACCCCAATACTGATGGGACGGTAGTCCATATCACAAACGTTTACATCCAGATACATTATATGTGACCTCTTCTCTGATTTGAGTCATTCTCATCCCTTTTATTTCCATCTGGTCCAGACGCCATGATGATTTTTCACATCTACGGCTCGCCTTTGCATACTTTCATCTAATCCTGCAGCATAACCCAACACTGTGCCCTTAAAATAAGTGACGTTATAATATCCCTGAATAAAAATATCTGCCCTGTGCTGTGCCTCTGAAAAAAATAATTGCCCCACACTGTTCTCCCTGCACAAAATATATACCCCACATTGTCTCTCTTATGACACATGGCCTCCACACTGCCCTCTTTGATAAAATAGTGCCTCCGCACTAATTTCCTTTTGGACTATTACTACCACAAAGTTCTTCTTATGAACTATACAAGATACACTATTCTCCCTTCTGAATTAGAACTTCCACACTGTTTGCCCTTATTAGCTATAACCTTGATACTGTGTCCCCCTTAAGAACTATAACCACCACATTTTCCACCATTATTAGCTATAATCACTAATATGTCCCTAAATTCAGGGTCCCCCCTTATAATCTTCACACTGCATCCTCAAACTGTGTGCCCCCCCCAAAAAAATGATCCAGTCTGTACTGTGCCCCCTCCTCACACTGCCCCCACTGGATAGTTTCCCATATACTGCCTCCTCTCTATTTTGTGCCTCATACAGCACAGTCTCCATCCTGTACCCTCCGATCTCTAAGGTAGAATTAAAGAGGTTGTCCAGGTTTGAGATGAAAATCCTCTTTTGAATACTCACAGCTTGTGCACTACACACTGTCAGGATTGTCCAGTACCTGCATTGAGAATAGGTGTTCACAATACTGCAAGTATGTGATTTGCATATGACGTGCCCCCTGGGGCTGTGGGGTACTCGGTAGCCAGGCCGGTCCTTTTTAGGGTAGTCACGGTGGCAGTGACCCGGTCCATGGCCCAGGGTGGTCGATTATGAAGAGTCAATTGGGGAATAAAGTTTTTGGGGATAAAGTTCGTGACGCCATCCGTGGTATGCAGCTATAGATGGCAGCCGCTGCGGTGCAGATCCACTGGGGCTGATGGTGACGCAGCAGAGATTGTGCAGCTCTCCATGAGCAGAGCTAAGCCCCAGGGCAGTATATAGGACTTGATGAGGTAGATGTTGTTGGCAGGCACAGTGTAGCGCAGGGCCGGTGACGAAGCAATAAATCAAGGACACAGTGGGTTGCAGTCTTCAGGCTTTACTCACAGTTCTTAGGCAATTCCTGGTTACCGCTGCAGCCGGTTATAACCTTCCACTCGTCCTGTGTTCTCCAAGGAAGGGATCCAGCCAGCTCCCAGGCAGTTCAGGAACACTTAGTCGGGATCCCCTTCTTATGTGCCTCTCTGGCCGTCTCCCTGTCCTTGCTCTCGCCCTCCTGCCCTGTGCCTCACAATCAGTGTCCAAAGCCAGTGGCCTCGGGCCTTGTCGGGTGACTTACTCTCAGTACCCTGGACCCTATGTGGCCACCTTTTCGGCAATGTAATTGTGGTTTTCGGCTGCAACACCTTGAAAATGCAGCGGCCTCCGGTTGGCTAGCTGAGCTTGGTTGTTCTCCACTAGTGTGAGGCCAGTCCCCATTTGCGGCCTGGTCCCTCCACTTGACGGCAGTCGGGTGGATACGGATCCCACGGAGAGCGTCCGTGCTCCCGTGCCCCTGAGACCCCCTCTGTCTCTTCTTCCTTCTTCTATGCCCCTTACTCTGGGCCCCCCTCCTGTCTGCACCTGTCACAAGCAGGACCTCCCTTCTGGGCTTACAGCCTTAACTCAACCCCTTCTAAAAGGTTCCCCTTCTTCTTATACTCTCCCCTCAGTGCTCCTCTAAACTACTTCCTCCACCCACCTCCTCTACTTAGTTCCATCCTCCTGACAGGGACCAGGCCTGTGCTCTCCCTTAGGAGCTATCTGGACCTTCCCTTATGGAGTGATGTACTGTTGGATGTGAGTGGTTGGGTACCGGGTAGTGTTCCTTCCTTACCTGGGAGTGGGGTACCACACCTCTGGGTGATGTGCAGCACCTCTGTGGCAACTGGACCCGCAGGGGTGCCACACATACTGTACATACAGTCACGTGCTGACTAGATGTGCTGGCCTTTCTCAATTCACTTTTATTGAGTGAAGCCGCACATGTCTAGTTGGAAGTTGGCCGGAAGTATTCAAGTAGAATACTTGCAGTCACATGACCACCTGCTCTCACCACCGATAAAGGAGAATCTTGACAGTGTGCATTGCGAAAACTGTGAGGATTCAAAAGTCTGCAGTAAAAAGGGCTGCTATTTCTCATTTAACTAATCTGCTTTTGGATGGATGAATAATTGTCGCTACAGGCATGAGTACTAAAAGCATCACTCCTTTTGTGGAGGCAATCATCCCTTATTCAAATGCTTCAAAAATACCAGTCTATCTGGTCAACAGCAGCTCAGTCTGAGGGATTACTGTTACAAGAGCACTAAAGCTAATAAAAATGCTCCCCTGGCTTGCAGTGTTCTCAGGGGGAAAGTTAATTTTCTTATAGATGGATTCAGTGATGTTTTTATTCCAAAATTAAAAGGTCTGGGCAACAGTTGATTGTATAACTAGATTTCAGCTGATATGTATATAAGTGTAGTCAGAGAAAAAATAATTAAGACATTAAAGCTTTGTAGATATGCAGTTCCTTTCAATATTACTCAATTTTCTAGATTCAGAATTTTGCCTGTGGGTGTCGTGCTGAAAAGGGAGGCTCTAGTTTGTAGATTAATACAGCTTCTTACTTTTCCGGCAGGAGTATCCTTGAACTATGAAATTGATAAATCACTGGGCTTGGTTGAATATGTGTCTTTTCATGAGGCAGTATCAATCTTGAAGCAATTTGGCATGGGAACCTTAAAGGGTTAAGTTAAATCAACTTTTAAGCTCCTAACTGTTAAACCTTGTGGTTTTAATTAATTTGGGATTTCAATTTGAAAACAGTTTTTATTTGATAAATGTCTGCCCATGGATTTTCACTGTCCTGTTATTTTGAAGCCCTTTCCATTTTTTTTTTGCACTAAGTTCTGCAATATGAGTTGTCAGGTGGTGGTGTTCATTATTTAGACATTTTTTTATTTGTGATGCTGATTCCAAGATGTATACCCAAAAGAAGGGAAGCGATAGAAACCCAAAATAGTAAAATATGACAGTCTTTAGTTGAAAATGTGTTAAAAACAGTAAGAAGGGAGAAAAAAGGCAAGAAAAATCCCCAGCATTCTAGAGCAAGAAAAAATATATGTCATTGCTTAAATTATATTATCCACAACCTCATAATAAATAGAGCAAATAGTGGATGAGAATAAATACATTCTAATAATAAAATGCACAGTTGAAATTCATGAATATGGAGTGGAAAAGAAAACTAATCTTCAGCCACAAAATGTATTAAAATGTAACATGGAACAATATTAATCTCTGGTCGCCAAAGTGTGAAATAACAGTTTGTACTGTAAGATATGAAACAAAATTTAGTACAGCAGTACAAGTATAAGTACATCAAAAACTCCTTGTGGTCATGTAAGTAGTTACAATTCAGTAAGTAGATGAGGTACAAGGACAGCTGGTATAATATATAATGTATGATGTACGTCAAAGATTGGTCACATGAACAAGTATACAGTATCAAAAACATGAGGCAGTAGTGATTCCAACTAGCCCAAAATACAAAATAAATAATTGCTGATGCAAAAAAGACAAGAATGAGAATAATATGCAAAGTGCATGTGAAATTATAAATAAATTAGAGGTCTAAATTAGGAGCACCAGTGACCCCAGTAGAAGAAGCCAATGCGAAACGCGTATCAGGGTTCCTATCCTCAGCATCCACAGACCCCTAACAGGAATGTATCTTTACCCTCACCTGTGTATCTCTGCCGCGCAATAGCATTACATACTGGGGTCACTGGTGCTCCTAATTTAGGAGCACAAACATAATTTTTTTCGTTAGGAAGTTAGAAGGCTTAAAAGTTGACCAGCAATTTCTAATTTTTCTAATAAAATTTACAAAACCATTTTTTAAGGACCTCATCACATTTAAAGCGACTTTGGGGAACCTATAGAAAAGAAAATACCCACAAGAGACACCATTCTAAAAACTGCACCGCTCAAAGTCCTCAAAACCACATTCAAGAAGTTATTAACCCTCCAGGTGCTTCACAGGAACTAAAGCAATGTGGAAGGAAAAAATTAACATTTTACTTTTTTTCACAAAAATTGAAATTTAGCCCAAAATGTTTTATTTTCACAAGGGTAACAGGGAAAATTGGACATCAAAATTTGTTGTGCAATTTCTCCTGAGCATGCCGATACCTCATATGTGTGGGAAAACTATTTTTTGGGCGCACGGCAGTGCTTTGAAGGGAAGGAGCACAAAAATGGCTGGAATCGGGAGTTAATGCCATATCGCGTTTGGAGAGCCCCTGATGTGCCTAAACAGTGGAAATCCCTCACAAGTGACCCCATTTTGGAAACTAGACCCCTCAAGCCATGTATCTAGATGTGTGGTGAGCACCTTGACCCCCCAGGTGCTTCACAGAAGTTTATAAAGTAGAGCAATGAAAATAAGAAAATCACATTTTTCCAACAAAAATGTACTTTTAGCCCAAAATTTTTATTTTCACAAGGGTAGCAGGAGAAAATGCGCCACAAAATTAGTTTTCCAATATCTCCTGAGTACACTGATACCCCATATGTAGTGGAACATAAGGGGTTATCAACAGGGCTCGCAAGGGAATAAGTGACATTTGACGCAAACATGGCTTGAATCGAGAGAGGACGCCATGTTTCGTTTGAAGAGCCATTGATGTTCCTAAACCAAGGATGTCAAACTCAAACACACACAGGGCCAAAATGAACAATTTGGACAAACTCACGGGCCAACCAGTATGCAGTATAATGGGCTCCACAAAGTCCTCCATACAGATTAATGGCCCCACATAGGGGAGGTGGTTCTGGTGTCACGGGCCAAATAAAACCACCCTGCGGGCAAGATTTGACATGTTTGGCCTAAACAGTGGAAACCCCCCACAAGTGACCCCATTTTGATAATTACATCCCTCATGGATTTTATCCAAGGGTATAGTGAGCATTTTGAACAAAGAGGTACTACACAGAATTTGATAACATTAGGTCATCATATGGAAAATTTTCATTTTTTTCACAAAAATGTTGTTTTAGCCTCAAATTTGCAATTTTCACAATGAATAATAGGTGAAAACAGACCCCATAATGTGTTACGCTATTCCTCCTGAACGCAATGATACCCTATCGGTGGTCAAAAACTTCTGTTTGGACATATGGCTAGGAAAGGAAAGAGCGCTATTTGTCTGGAATAAATTGTGAATGCTATGTCACATTTTGAGAGCCCCTGACATGCGAAAACAGCACCCCCCCCCCACAAGTGACCCCATTTTGGAAACTAGACCCCTCAAGGAATTCATCTAGCATTTTAACCTATAGGTGATTCACAAAACTTTATAACATTTAGATGTGAGAACAAAAAAATATTTTTTTCCCACTAAAAAACTCTTTAGCACCAAGTTTATAATTTACACAGGGCGACGCTATTCCCTTATTCCCGTTTTAATGCGTATCAGCAGTCGTTAAGGGGTTAAGTTTCAGTATATTGCTGATTTGTTTGGTGTCCCCCTTACATTAGAAAATATGGTTAGCTCTTGTTTAGCGTTTTTAGGAGTAGTTATTGTTCTATTAAGATGGATAAAAATTAGAAGTTTGTTAGTCTATAATGTTAAAGGGGTTGTCCAGGTTTATCACAAAAGCCTGCAGTCAGTCTATGTTACTGCAGACTTGTGAATCCTCGCAGTTCACGCTGAGCGAATTCTCCGGTGCTGGCAGTGTGACCGAGTGGTCATGTGACCGCAAGTATGTGATATGCAAATAGTAATTTTTCCAAAGTTTACTGCTTCATTTTTTGTAATGGCAATTTGCATATACTCCTGAATGTCAAAGAGTGATCAGCTTAACAGCAATTACTGTACTTGCAAAGTCAATATTTGCCCAGAAAATGAACTTTAACCCCCAAAACACATTTCAACATCATTGCAGTCCTGCCTTAAAAGGAGCAGCTAACATCGTTTTAGTGATTGATCCATTAACACAGGTGTGGGTGTTGATGAGGACAGGGCTGGCGATCAATCAGTCATGATTGAGTAAGAATGACATCACTGGACACTTTAAAAGGAGGCTGGTTCTTGGTATCATTGTTTCTCTTCAGTTAACCATGGTTATCTCTAAAGAAACACGTGCAGCCATCATTGCACTGCACAAAAATGGCCTAACAGGGAAGAGTATCGCAGCTACAAAGATTGCACCTCAGTCAACAATCTATCGCATCATCAAGAACTTCAAGGAGAGAGCTTCCATTGTTGTCAAAAAGGCTCCAGGGCACCCAAGAAAGACCAGCAAGCACCAGGACCGTATCTTAAAACTGTTTCAGCTGCGGGATCGGACTACCAGCAGTGTCGAGCTTGCTCAGGAATGGCAGCAGGCTGGTGTGAGTGCTTCTGCACGCACTGTGAGGCGGAGACTCTTTGAGCAAGGGCTGGTTTCAAGGAGGGCAGCAAAGAAGCCACTTCTCTCCAGAAAAAACATCAGGGACCGACTGATATTCTGCAAAAGGTACAGGGAGTGGACTGCTGAGGACTGGGGCAAAGTCATTTTCTCTGATGAATCCCCTTTTCGATTGTTTGGGACATCTGGAAAACAGCTTATTCGGAGAAGAAGAGGTGAGCGCTACCACCAGTCTTGTCTCATGCCAACTATAAAGCATCCTGAAACCATTCATGTGTGGGGTTGCTTCTCAGCCAAGGGAATCGGCTCACTCACAGTCTTGCCTAAAAACACAGCCATGAATAAAGAATGGTACCAGAATGTCCTCCAAGAGCAACTTCTCCCAACCGTCCAAGAGCAGTTTGGTGCCCAACAATGCCTTTTCCAGCATGATGGAGCACCTTGCCATAAAGCAAAGGTGATAACTAAATGGCTCATGGAACAAAACATAGAGATTTTGGGTCCATGGCCTGGAAACTCCCCAGATCTTAATCCCATTGAGAACTTGTGATCAATCATCAAGAGACGGGTGGACAAACAAAAACCAACAAATTCTGGCAAAATGCAAGCATTGATTATGCAAGAATGGACTGCTATCAGTCAGGATTTGGTCCAAAAGTTGATTGAGAGCATGCCAGGGAGAATTACAGAGGTCTTGAAGAAGAAGGGGCAACACTGCAAATATTGACTTGCTGCATTAACTCATTCTAACTGTCAATATAACCTATTGGTACTCATAATATGATTGCAATTATATTTCTGTATGTGATATAAACATCAGACAAACACTAATAAAAAACAGAGGCCAGCAGATCATGTGAAAATATAATTTTGGTGTCATTCTCAAAACTTTTGGCCATGACTGTATAGTCAGAATTTGGCCGTAAGTATGGCTGCGGTGTTTATTTTTGGTTGGGAGACAGAGGGAGCATAGCTTTTGAGTCATGGCTTGTGGGCACAGTTGACCAGCTAGAGCTGGGTGCATTTGGTCTAATAATATTAAAATTTTGCGGTAATTGTTGATTATTTTAATTTATTGGTTAAAAAATTAGTAATGGGCATTGTACCACCATGTATTTTAAAGCCAGCTATTTTCAGGTAACCCTGCCCTATGGTGGAGTAAGTAGAATTGAGTTCACATGAATAAAGAAAGTTACAGCAGCATGAGATATAAAGTGATACCACTGGTTAAATGAAACCATTGCTAAATAATTCAGTACAAGGTCTGGAAGAGAAAAGTAACAGCGTTCATTACAGTGGTTTCAGCCCTTCTTTACCTCTCACTTATTTTAATCTACTTAATCCAGTTGCAGTTATTGGCAGCTTCTGAAATATGCCAATTTACGATAGTGTGAAAGTGGCTGTGCGGGTGAGGCCTTTCAACAAGGTGAGGAACACCGTGTGATCTTATTTTGACATCATTTTTTTCTTTTGGAATGTATGTGTGGCACAGACGTTGTAATGAAGATTGCTGGGATCCTATTTTAGCAATAGGGATAACTACAAGACCCACGGCTGCATATGGTCTATGACAGCAGATAGCTGTCGGCCAAACTCTCCCAAAACCTTTCCCCCTTTCTTGGCCAAATATGCATCTTTTCTGAATAGGATAGTTAGCTGTCGACAGCTATCTCACCCAACATCTCATACATAGGAATGCAAGGCTCACCATAGTGCTCTGAGGATCTCTATGAGATAGTTTATGTTTGCAGAAGAAAAATAGGATTGGATGTTGAAATCCAACAAGTCGAATCCTTCTCTCCCCCAACATCATCTGTCAGGGGGAGAGTGGAGAGTTGAAATTGCCCATACACATTAAGCTGTTGACGGATATCGGTGTATTAAGCAAAAACTAGATCAATATGAATGCTTGCCTTAAAGGGCTTGTGATAAAAATCTGCAATCAAGAGTGACTGCAGTCTTCTGAACTTTGTCAGCGTGCGGTGCACACAGTGTCAGGATTCACCACTCCTGATCGCCTGCTCTCGATAGTGTGGCGCCCCTGAGGGTTCGACTGCCACAGGAATGCTGCACTTCTGCAATGGATTGTGGTATTCCTCCTGTGAGGTAAGCCCAGTGTGATGGTTGTGACCTAACCTTTTGCATCCAACACCACATCTCCACCAGAGGGAGCTAGTATGCACTAGGTGCTGCTCCCCTGGTTACAGGGAGACTGGGGAACACAAAGTGGTAGGAACCAGTTAGTGGGTGTGGGTGGAGGAACACTAGTTAGTGACACTTCAAATTTCATATTTAATAGAATGCCATCTTTGATCTTGGCCTTTCTGTCCTTTTTGTCTCTGGCAGTCTGTCTGTCAAGTGGTCCGTCCATTGTCTAGACTTTGCTAGTCTGTCGGCTGTCACTGTGCTGTCAAAATACTGTGTGTAATGTGACTTCCTTCCGGGAGCGCAGATCCTGTGTGGGCCTGCACCGGCATGGGACACAGCCCTCGTACCCCGATCTTTGGGACGAGAGGTAGGTTGCAGACAAGGAATGTCTCAACCCAGCCGAGGACCAGGATCGAGAAGGCCCGGGAGCTTTAGAGTGTGGCCCCTAGCAAATGGGTCCCGGGGAGGATGCAGACGGAGCGGAGTACGCCACCTGTCCTCGCCTACCTGATCTATTCAGAGGGATTCCGGCTGCAAGAGGGGTACCGGCCCCCGACACCCGACCTTGTACTCTACGTCCAGGACGGGAAAGCCCGGTTAGGCCCTGAGGATCCCGCCGGGCGTCGGATGGAGAGGAATTGCCACCCGAGCCCTACACCTGAGAGGAGCTCAGAGGGAGACCCGGCCAATCTACACACGCACAGACGGGAAAGGGTGAAGTCTGTAGTGCAGGAACACTCTGGTGTAGGGTCGCTACCGAACACTGGACTTCCTCGGAGGTAGTCGGACCCCCGTCCCTGGTGGCCGCAGGACTCCGCGAGGAGCAGGGAGTCGCCTTCCCGCTAACATCTCTGAGTGAGTAAAGCCTTGGAAGTTCACCCCTATGGCCTCCGGACTATTCATTACGCGCCCTACCACGCGACATGGTGCCCGTACTCCCCGCGCTACTGCTACCCCCCTTCATCCTGTTTGCCTGCCCTGAGGTCTTGCTCCGCCTGTGGGGAGCAGTAATAACTTTAGCCGCCATGACACCGGGCCTCAGCGGACTGCTAGCGGCGCTGGTGGCCCTTCACCAGACACCACAGGTGGCGTAGTCGTAAACAATCAGCCACTCAACCCGGATTAGCCCACACCATCTCTTTCTAATGTGACGGCCCTGAGCACGGGTCGGGCCCGGGCCACGGCTGCATCCCATCTCTTCAACGCAGGGCCCGACACCGAGTCCCCCAACACCCAGGGTAAAACACGGGCTTTCTGAGTAGAGGCGTCACAATAGCAATACCGGTGAACGCACACTGTCAGAATTCAGAAGTCTGCAGTCACGTAAAGTGACTTCAGACTTTTATCAGATGACCAGACAACTCATTTAAGCCTCTGCTAGACATTTATCTCCCATTATCTCTTGGTTTAGTTTTGGGTAAACTAAACTTCAAAGGGGTAGGCATACATATTTTGCAAAGATGAGCTGCATTCTTCTAGCCCCCTCTTAACCAGTGCTGTCTTTTATGGACAAGCGTTCATATGATTTTATTTGTTTATTGCCTGCAAATCGGTATAGGCCATGAGACCCCCCAATGATCACTCAAAAGAGAAGTCATGAGCTCAGGGGTCAGGAACATGCACACAAATAAGAATATGGTTCCAATAGATAGTCAAAGGCTTTCTATTGGATCCATTCTCCGCTTTGTGCACTTGCTCAGGTAGGAGATGTTTGCTTTTGCCTCCTTACCTGCACACTTTTCAGCCATCTTTTGAGAAATCAGTGGGGTCTCAAGACCCAAAACCTCACAGATCTTAAAGTAATTACTGTGCATAAAAAATAGAAAAACCTGTTAAATGTTTAGTTACCATTTAAAATAATGTGACAATCCCTTTAACTTGAAGTTATTTGTACATTTAATTTTATAAAATTTACTTTATTAAATATTTGCTTCCAGAGAGAGAAGGAAGCAGGAAGTAGATGTGTTATTTCCATGAAAGGCAACTTCACAACCATTCATGACCCACGGAATCCAGGTCATGAAAAAACGTTTAAATTTGATCTGGCCTACTGGTCCCATAATGGATTTTTGAAGAATCAAGATGGCACACTAGTTCCAAATGGTAAAGAAAGCAGTTACGCTGGCCAGGTATTATCATTTTATATATATCTTTTTATTTTAGATAGTAGCATGTTTCATCTCATGTATATTTGACTATTTGATTGTAAAACGACTTGTCTGAAAAGCCACATGATATCCTTAATAGTGACCTTACATTTTGTTGTGTTATATGGGGTTTGTGGGTTTTTTTATTTACAGAGACGTAAATGAAAATTACTTGGCAACAAAGGAAAATTTTAACAAGGCCCCACTCACCATGCCATTTATAATGCTGATGTCTTCTTATGTGGTTGAGGGACTTTTAGAGATGTTCATGCACCAGGGCTTGAAATTGACCTCTACATCTTTATTCACCTATTAGTTTCTGCTCATTTGCATGCTTTAAATGTAATCATTCTGAAATGTGTTCTGTTTGAAAACTGCTAATTCATTCCTTTTAACAGTTTTTTACAAAAAATTAATACTTTTTTACTTCACCAATTGTTGCATCGGCGTCTCTGCCTCCTGCTAAGCAGAGACGCCGTCCCTCTCACCTTCCTGCCCAGTGCACGGCGTCCTCCTGCGCTCCTTCCCTCGCTGCTGCCGGCGCGCGCTCCCTCCCGGGCACTGTGCTTAGGGCGCGCGCGCTCCCCCTCTCTTAAAGGGACCGCACGCACCGTCCTAAGGAGTCCCCGGCCAATAGCCGGAGGACTTCCCATATATAAGGCACCTCCTCCAAAATGGAGGTGCCCAAGCAAAGTTGTTACAAAGCATACTCACCTCTGCTTCAGCCCTCAGGTCGCGTTGCCAGCCTGACTTCCAGTCCTGTCTGCCTGCTTGTCTTCCCTTCAGCCCGACAGTCTGTCTCCTGCATCCACCAGTCTGTCTATGGGCAAGTCCACCTGCGGAACAGGAAGCACCTGCCAGTTACCTGCCTGCTACCTGCCGTACCTGCTAGCCCGCTCACCTGGGAGCGCTCACCTGCTACCCGCCTGCTAGCCTACCTACTTGCCGTGACCACCTGCCTGCCAGCCAAGAGACTCTTACCTGCTCACCTGGCAGCGCTCACCTGCTACCCGCCTGCTAGCCTTCCTGGAGGCTCCACCGTCACTTGCCGTGACCACCTGCCTGCCAGCCAAGAGACTCTTACCCGCTCACCTGGGAGCGCTCACCTGCTACCCGCCTGCTAGCCTACCTGGAGCCTCCGCCATCACTTGCCGTGACCACCTGCCTGCCAGCCAAGAGACTCTTACCCGCTCACCTGGGAGCGCTCACCTGCTACCCGCCTGCTAGCCTACCTGGAGGCTCCGACGTCACTTGCCGTGACCACCTGCCTGCCAGCCGAGAGACTCTTACCTGCTCTTCCGTCACTTCCCGTGACCACCCGCCTGCTCACCCAGAGACTGCTACCTACCTGTTGTGTCCACCCGCTACTCCGGTCAGTCCCAGCTATCTGACCCGTGGGAGCCACCTGCTCTAATACATGGTTGTCTTCAGTATAACACCTGCCCCTCAGGGTCCCTTCTTGTTCCAGGGCACAGAGGTTCCACCACCCGGCCCTGTTACAGTTTGCTCGGGCCATGGAATCCTGTGGCGCCCAAGCTCCCTCGTTCTCTGACCTGTTCTACGAAGTCTTCCGTCAGAGATCCCAACAGGAATACATCCTGAACCACCTGCATAATGTCAACTCCCGCCTGGACACACTGACTGCTCCACCTGGACCTGCCTCCAGTCGTACGACTCACGCCCCGGCAGCGCCGCTACCCATCAATGCCATGGTACCCAGTCCGGGTCCCCGGCTCTCTGCACCGCCTCGTTTTGGTGGAGATCCCGTCTTGGCTCGAGGTTTCATTAACCAGTGCACCCTGCATTTTGAACTCTTGGCACACCACTTTACCACCGACCGGGCCAAAGTGGCTTTCATCATGTCCCATCTCACTGGGGAAGCACTGGCTTGGCAAAATCCCCTGTGGGAGAGAGGGGATCCCCTGGTATCCAACTTGTCAGCTTTCCTCACTACTTTCCGGAAAGTCTTCGATGAACCGGGACGAAAGACCTCGTCAGCCTCCTCTCTGCTATGTCTCCGCCAAGGGAGTCTCACCGTAGGCCAATATGCCTTACGGTTCCGTACCCTCGCTTCTGAGCTTGCCTGGGATAACGAGGCCCTGCTGTCCGTCTTCTGGGAGGGTCTTTCCGGTCGGATTAAAGAGAGTCCAATAATGCAGTCCAGGGTCTTTTACTGCAGATATTATCACTGACCCACCAGGAGTACAGGGTAGGAAGGGACCTGGGTGTCTGAGGGCATTCGGGCAAGCTCCACTGGTCAGGGTGAGTGGGTAGGCCTACCGTTCTCTCTCTGCCCTTGCTGACTATATCCCCCTTTAGTGGTATGATAGCCCACATCCCTGAGCTGGCCGTGTACTATGCCTGTATGGTTTGCGACTCGGGCCTTAGGTACCTGTTGCTTCTCTGTGCTGTACCGGTCCCTCTGTGTGGCGGAGCCCCCAGGCTTCTTAGTCCAAGGGACCTGAAATCCCTTGCTGGTTGGTTATCTGCTGCCGGGCTTGCAACCCTGACAGCCTCGGACCCCAGTGTCCGGTTGTGTAGTTCTCTCTCTGCCAGGACCGGCTCTCGTCGCCTCTGTCCCTGGCTTGCTGTTCCTCCTTGCCTCCTGGACTCCTCAGCTGCGGCTGACCTGTCCCTCTCTTCTGGGAACCCTTCTGAATGCTTCAGAAGTGGGTCCTGGTCTCTCTAACTCTGCCATCAGTTCCAGCTTTTATAGGGGCAGCCTGCTCCCCCTACTGGCCTGGGACAGGAGGTGCTGCATGCTAATGGTCCCTGACCAGAGAACCTCCCTCCTGCTCTCAGACACAGCCTTACAAGTTTGTGGCATCCAGGCCTGGGGTGACACAAATATAGGGTACTTAGTGAACTATTTTTGATCAAAAAAAGTATACAAGCCGTCCCACCAGCGACAAGGTGACCCTAAATTGGGACGGTCCTACACTGTCTATATTAAAAACCTTACTGTATATCAAAGTTGAAGTAATGCATATAAAAGGGTAGACAAATAGAACCGGGTCCCAATATCAGACCACCTAAGCCCGTGGTAAGCTACATATATACTAACCAGCTCAACAAGGGGCATGCCACACCCCTAATTTGCACAGAATGCAAACAAGACAAAAAAACAAGCAATGTGAACTGAGGTCTAAGATGGTACACATGCAAGAAATAGGAGCATGTTCACACTAGCAAAAAGATGCAAAACCTACAAGAGACAAAAATATATCTCATACCGTACCATCATTATATATAAATGTAAAGCAAAGTTGCATATGAAATTATAGGGTACTTAGTGAACTATTTCTGATCAAAAAAAGTATACAAGCCGTCCCACCAGCGACAAGGTGACCCTAAATTGGGACGGTCCTACACTGTCTATATTAAAAACCTTACTGTATATCAAAGTTGAAGTAATGCATATAAAAGGGTAGACAAATAGAACCGGGTCCCCATATCAGCCCACCTAAGCCCGTGGTAAGCTACATATATACTAACCAGCTCAACAAGGGGCATGCCACACCCCTAATTTGCACAGAATGCAAGCAAGACAAAAAAACAAGCAATGTGAACTGAAGTCTAAGATGGTACACATGCAAGAAATAGGAGCATGTTCATACTAGCAAAAAGATGCAAAACCTACAAAAGACAAAAAATATATCTCATACCCTACCATCATTATATATAAATGTAAAGCAGAGTTGCATATGAAATATAGGGTACTTAGTGAACTATTTTTGATCAAAAAAGTATACAAGCAGTCCCACCAGCGACAAGGTGACCCTAAATTGGGATGGTCCTACACTGTCTATATTAAAAACCTTACTGTATATCAAAGTTGAAGTAATGCATATAAAAGGGTAGACAAATAGAACCGGGTCCCAATATCAGACCACCTAAGCCCGTGGTAAGCTACATATATACTAACCAGCTCAACAAGGGGCATGCCACACCCCTAATTTGCACAGAATGCAAACAAGACAAAAAAACAAGCAATGTGAACTGAGGTCTAAGATGGTACACATGCAAGAAATAGGAGCATGTTCACACTAGCAAAAAGATGCAAAACCTACAAAAGACAAAAAATATATCTCATACACTACCATCATTATATATAAATGTAAAGCAAAGTTGCATATGAAATATAGGGTACTTAGTGAACTATTTTTGATCAAAAAAAGTATACAAGCCGTCCCACCAGCGACAAGGTGACCCTAAATTGGGACGGTCCTACACTGTCTATATTAAAAACCTTACTGTATATCAAAGTTGAAGTAATGCATATAAAAGGGTAGACAAATAGAACCGGGTCCCAATATCAGACCACCTAAGCCCGTGGTAAGCTACATATATACTAACCAGCTCAACAAGGGGCATGCCACACCCCTAATTTGCACAGAATGCAAACAAGACAAAAAAACAAGCAATGTGAACTGAGGTCTAAGATGGTACACATGCAAGAAATAGGAGCATGTTCACACTAGCAAAAAGATGCAAAACCTACAAGAGACAAAAAATATATCTCATCATATCATCATTATATATAAATGTAAAGCAAAGTTGCATATGAAATATAGGGTACTTAGTGAACTATTTCTGATCAAAAAAAGGATACAAGCCGGCCCACCAGCGACAAGGTGACCCTAAATTGGGACGGTCCTACACTGTCTATATTAAAAACCTTACTGTATATCAAAGTTGAAGTAATGCATATAAAAGGGTAGACAAATAGAACCGGGTCCCAATATCAGCCCACCTAAGCCCGTGGTAAGCTACATATATACTAACCAGCTCAACAAGGGGCATGCCACACCCCTAATTTGCACAGAATGCAAGCAAGACAAAAAACCAAGCAATGTGAACTGAAGTCTAAGATGGTACACATGCAAGAAATAGGAGCATGTTCATACTAGCAAAAAGATGCAAAACCTACAAAAGACAAAAAATATATCTCATACCCTACCATCATTATATATAAATGTAAAGCAGAGTTGCATATGAAATATAGGGTACTTAGTGAACTATTTTTGATCAAAAAAGTATACAAGCCGGCCCACCAGCGACAAGGTGACCCTAAATTGGGACGGTCCTACACTGTCTATATTAAAAACCTTACTGTATATCAAAGTTGAAGTAATGCATATAAAAGGGTAGACAAATAGAACCGGGTCCCAATATCAGACCACCTAAGCCCGTGGTAAGCTACATAGGCTGGCGGGCACGGCAGGTTACTGGCAGGTGCTCCAGGCAGACTGGCGGGCACGGCAGGTAACTGGCAGGTGCTCTGGGTAGGAAGGCTGTTAGACAGACTGACGGGCAGCACTGTTAGACTGACTGGCGAACAGGACTGTTAGACAGACTGGCGGGCAAGGCTGACAGGCAGCGGGACCTGAGGGATGAAGAAAGTGTTAGCACACAAAACAACAATCTTGCACAGGCACCTCCATTTTGGAAGAGGTGCCTTATAAAGTGGAAGTCCTCTGGCCATTGGCCGGGGACTCTTCAGGACGGCGCGCAGCCCCTTTAAGAGGGAAAGAGTGCGCCCTAAGCATAGTGCCCGGGAAGCTGCGCGCGGTGCGCGCCAGAGCAGCGGCAGGAGGGGAGCAGGAAGACGCTGGACCGGGATTGCGGCGGTGAGGGGAACGGGGTCTCTGCCCGGCAGGAGGCAGAGACGCCGATGCTACATTCACATTTAGCTGCAATCATCTCTGCATTCTCCTGTAACTTCTAGTCTGTCCTACTCTGCTTGCTTGCTTGTCGTCCAGCATAGCCTGTTGTCCTGGTCCTTGCCGCTGGGCCATCATCCTCGATACCTACACAAGTATTAAGAATAAGGGAGCATGACCTTAATTAAAAAATAAACGAATAAAACAAAATAAATTAAACACAATTCCAAAATGATGGTCTACATAAATGAAGTGACACCTTAACAAATACGATAATAAGCGCATGCATAATATAAAAAGACATAATAGAATGTTCTCATAATGAACAAGGCAAAAAATACAAATATCATGTCATGTTACCCGTTATAGTATGCGCACGCATGATAACAAGCTTCAAAGCTTATGTCTACACCTTTTCTGTATATCTGGAATAAATGAATCTATTTAACACAAATTGAAAGATATGTAAATTCATGGATGGATTGCGAACTTGCGGATTTTGGCCAAAATATTGACCAATACCTCATATGTTATGAATATGTATCTTCTGCACTTTTTTATTACAGGGTGCAGCCAGGCCCATCAGTGTTGGCATTGCAAACTGGGGTGTCTGTTCTCATGGGCTGCACTAAGATAGTACTGGGCAGCCCGCTTAATCGAATAGTATGGGCATCACTAATAGGCTATAAGCCAGATGCTGTGCACTACCCATGTGTGAACAGCGCCCTATACAAGCCATTTTTGTGTGCAATTTTAATGCTAAGCAATCACCCCCTCCATGAACTGGGTAGGTTGTGAGTGATGTCAGTATTTTGCACCTGTGTTGCCGACATCTTTGTTATATGGGCTTGCTGCATCCTGAGTGCATTAGTTCTTAGATCTGGGCAGGTAAACACTGTTGCCCCTTTTTTAGGTGTGTTTTTTTGAATATATGGAATAAATTAATTTTTTTATTTATTTAACACAAATTGAAGGATATGTAATTTCATGGATGGAGCAAATGCATACCGTAAGAATATATGGTATAATTGTATTGAACAAACACAACATCAATGTAATTCTATCCAAACTCACATGATGTAATATCCAAAGAGATATGAAAGGGAAGTTTAATAAATAAATGTACTAAAGTGATGTAAATCTATTAGATAAGAGAGAGAATTTTATAAACTAGAACCACAGTAATTATGTGATATAGTGTATAAAAAAAAATATAAAAAGGGAAGAAATTAAAGGGGTTGTCCACTACTATGGATAATGCCCCCAATGTATTTTTATAGTGCAAATAAGATTATTTCTAATTACATTGTCCTGTCCTTCTTTCCTGTGAGCAGCGCTATCGCCGGCCGCTCACAGGCATCATGTGACCCCCGGCTGCAGCCGGCTCTGACATCCGCTGATGTCACGTCAATTTCTGGCTGCAGCCGGTCATGACTCAGTGCTGCGCTCCCCGTGATGGATGCTGGGCTGTGGGTGGGGTTACCCCGCGCGTCACAGCTCATCATATACCGCGCACTTTCCAAATGAATGCAGGAGAGGGAAAACGCACGCTGGATGCTAACCCCACCCACAGCCCAGAATCCACCGAGGGAAGCGTGTCACTGATGTCATGCCTCACTTGACGTGACATCAGCGGAAGCAAAAGGCGGCTGCAGCCAGGGGTCACGTGATGCCTGTGAGCGGCCAGCGATAGCACAGCTCACAGGCAAGAAGGACAGCAGAAGGTAATTAGAAATAATCTTATTTCCACCATAAAAATGGGCATTTTAAATATTACCAAATAGTAGTGGACAACTTCTTTAATGACACACACGGAAGAAGCATGGCAGTATAACCCATATAGGTTATTCAATATGTGTGATACAAGTGCAAATGTATGTCACACCATGTGTGTTACATGAATGAAAATGTATATAAAGAAGGGGCAAAGGAGTGAACAATACCCATAGATGGAATATGGACATACAGTTGTGCTCAAAAGTTTACATATCCCAGCAGAATTTTTCCTTTCTTGGCCTTGTATCAGAGAATATGAATGATAACAAAAAAACTTTTTCTCCACTCATGGTTATTGGTTGTGTGAAGCCATTTATTGTCAAACTACTGTGTTTTCTCTTTTTAAATCTTAATGACAACCAAAAACATCCAAATGACCCCGATACAGGGGCAAAGGTGTGAATAATATACGTGGACAGAACATGGCAGCATAACAAACCAAATACAACCTATCTATATGTTACACGCACGCCGCCTAAGTTTAGATAGGGGCGAGACCGGTTACATGAATTCGTTGGAATCCTGGGGGAACCATTACTCAGGGCGACCATAGGCTGCAGTTTCTCTCAGGCACACAATAGATTCACTTGCTGACCAGAGACATGTGACAAGAGTCTTCATAAACGGTAGAACAGTAACATTTAATGAGGCATGGCCAGTGCAATGCTAATGTTTCTTTGAGCAACAGGCTCCAGTAATAACAGTACAGTCTCCTTTGCAGCACAGCAGTACACAGTCTATTATCCGGTAGCACAGTACAGCACAGTTTTAATGCATACACAACCACAGGCTTTTCCTTCACAAGGACTCAATAGTACACAGCATTCTTTATCCCGCATGGAGATGGAGGGGGGGAAGGGTGTGATGAGGGAGATGATCTCTATGACAGGCTTCCTTCCAGTCCTTATCTTCCTGGCCAATAATACTCCACACTGTTAGCTCAGGGAGTCTAACTGACCTTTGTTTAGCTTCCCTCCTTACCTGAACTCTGTTCCCTTGACTTCTGTGAGATACAGATCATAAGCCACCTTTCTTTTCAGCTGTGGCCAGACAGTAAACAACTTCCCCACAATCCCCCTGGGCCTCTGCTAAAACCCTCCTCATCTCCTGTGACTGTGTTAACCCCTCTAGTTGCTGGATGCTTCTGGAACACAACACTCCCTGTCTCCTCTGCTTGTGTTAGTTCTAATAGTTGCTGAATGCAATTAAAGCAACAGCACTACTTCTGCATGTCACACATATGGCACTGATAAGTAATTAATAGAAAAAACTCCTACTGGTAATTTGTTGAGGCAGCACGATGGCTCAGTGGTTAGCACTATAGTCTTCCAGTGCTGGGGTCCTGGGTTCAAATCCCTCCAAGGCCAACATCTACAATGAGTTTGTATATTCTCTCCATGTTTGCGTGAGTTTCCTCCGGGTTCTCTGGTTTACTTGCACACTCCATAGACATACTGATAGGGAATGTAGCTTGTGAGCCCCAATTCTACTCTATGAAATCAGTTCATATTAGATGATGGCAAAAAAAGTTGATGAGAAGCTTCAATAAAGGAAATTGAAAATGCGACATGCTAAGGTTGCTAATTTATAAAAGAAAACCGTGATTATACCAGTTAGTGTATTACAATCTGCAAAAAACACATACATAGTAAAAATCACAAGTAGTCATACAGTACAGACCAAAAGTTTGGACACACCTTCTCATTTAAAGATTTTCTGTATTTTCATGACTATGAAAATTGTACATTCACACTGAAGGCATCAAAACTATGAATTAAAACATGTGGAATTATATACTTAACAAAAAAGTGTGAAACAACTGAAAATATGTCTTATATTCTAGGATCTTCAAAGTAGCCACCTTTTGCTTTGATGACTGCTTTGCACACTCTTGGCATTCTCTTGATGAGCTTCAAGAGGTAGTCACCGGAAATGGTCTTCCAACAATCTTGAAGGAGTTCCCAGAGATGCTTAGCACTTGTTGGCCCTTTTGCCTTCACTCTGCGGTCCAGCTCACCCCAAACCGTTTCGATTGGGTTCAGGTCTGGTGACTGTGGAAGCCAGGTCATCTGGCGTAGCACCCCATCACTCTCTCTCTTGGTCAAATAGCCCTTACACAGCCTGGAGGTGTGTTTGGGGTCATTTTTCTGTTGAATAATAAATGATGGTCCAACTAAACGCAAACCGGATGGAATAGCATGCCGCTACAAGATGCTGTGGTAGCCATGCTGGTTCAGTATGCCTTCAATTTTGAATAAATCCCCAACAGTGTCACCAGCACAGCACCCCCATACCATCACACATCCTCCATGCTTCACGGTGGGAACAAGGCATGTAGAGTCCATCCGTTCACCTTTTCTGCATCGCACAAAGACACGGTGGTTGGAACCAAAGATCTCAAATTTGGACTCATGAGACCAAAGCACAGATTTCCACTGGTCTAATGTTCATTCCTTGTGTTCTTTAGCCCAAACAAGTCTCTTCTGCTTGTTGCCTGTCCTTAGCAGTGGTTTCCTAGCAGCTATTTTACCATGAAGGCCTGCTGCACAAAGTCTCCTCTTAACAGTTGTTGCAGAGATGTGTCTGCTGCTAGAACTCTGTGTGGCATTGACCTGGTCTCTAATCTGAGCTGCTGTTAACCTGCGATTTCTGAGGCTGGTGTGTATCCACCAGACTTCTGCACAACACAACTGATGGTCCCAACTCCATTTATAAGGCAAGAAATCCCACTTATTAAACCTGACAGGGCACACCTGTGAAGTGAAAACCATTTCCGGTGACTACCTCTTGAAGCTCATCAAGAGAATGCCAAGAGTGTGCAAAGCAGTCATCAAAGCAAAAGGTGGCTACTTTGAAGAACCTAGAATATAAGACATATTTTCAGTTGTTTCACACTTTTTTGTTAAGTATATAATTCCACATGTGTTAATTCATAGTTTTGATGCCTTCAGTGTGAATGTACAATTTTCATAGTCATGAAAATACAGAAAAATCTTTAAATGAAAAGGTGTGTCCAAACTTTTGGTCTGTACTGTATATGACAAGACAACCGAAGACTGTAATAATGTTGTAGGGCAGCAATAAGTAGCATAACCAAATGTATATCTGTTAGCAGAGGATTAATCCGCGTGACATCCAGAGTTTAGAACACAGAATGTAGGTTTATTCATATCCAGCATAGGCACAGCATGGAGTCTGGTGTTACTGCAGCATGAGGAAATCAAAACATATAACAACAATACAGGAAGAGAAGGAGGGGGCATCCTGTCTGTGTGAGTTTTTTTTTTTTTTAACTAAACTTTGTTAATAACCTCACAATATGCACAACATATGAAACAGCACAGTAGTTGTTGCAATACACATACAGATTAATATGTATTATTCCAACACCCTCACTCAACAACTACTTATCCTCTTAGTCCCATTGTGGTTCTCAATTCTTGGAACCTAGCTCGTGGCAATTGCTTTGTCATAATGTCAGCTACCATCTTATCAGTTTCACAATAGACAAACTGAATTATGCCACGATCTATCAAATCACGTAGATGATGATGTCTGACGTCAATGTGCTTGGTTCTAGCACTGATCTTTTCATTGCATGCAAGTTTAATGCATCCTTGGTTGTTCTCATAAATCACCGTCGGCTGAGTTGTCGGTTTGCCAAGATCGTCCATCAATTGTCTTAGCCAAACAACCTCCTGGCTTGCATAGGCTGCGGACACATACTCCGCTTCTGTAGATGACAAGGCAACAGACACTTGTTTCCTACTAGACCAGGAGATTGAACTTTCTCCAACTTTAAACAAGTATCCACTTGTGGATTTACGATCACGCGAATCACCAGCCCAATCCGCATCTACATAGCCGGTAAGTTCTAGATCTCCTGCTGCAGATAGTTTTAAATTTACATCTTGCGTTTCTTTCAAATATCGGAAAAGTCTCTTAACAGCTTTCCAGTCTCTTTGGCACGGTTTTTCCACATATCTGCAAAGGATTCCAACTGTTGTTGTGATATCCGGTCGAGTCATAGTTGATATGTATAGAAGTGCCCCCACTGCCTGACGATATTTCTCATAGTTAGGCAACAGGTCATCTTCTCCTTCCAGCTTCAGGTAGGATGGTTCCATTGGGGTTGATATACCTTTGGCCTCGGACATTTTAAACTGATTCAGAATCAAATTAATTTTTGCACTTTGGTTTAGAAGAAAACTTCCATCTTCCTCTCTCTGGATTTGGATTCCTAGATAATATGTCACACTTCCAAGGTCTTTTGTTTCAAAGCGCTGATTCAGAATTTCAGTCATTTTTCCAATTTCTGCGTCGTCTTGATGAACAACAATCACGTCGTCCACATATAAGAGAATATACATCCACTTCCCATCTGTATATTTCGTATATAAGCACGGATCTGCTTGACCTCTTTTAAATCCTTCTTCCAACAAGACTTTATTCATCTTGGTGTTCCATGCTCTTGCTGATTGCTTAAGACCATAGAGAGATTTTTGTAGTTTGCAAACAAGATTCTCTTCACCTCTTTTTACATAACCTTCAGGTTGAGTCATGTATAAGTCCTCCTCAATGTCACCATTTAGAAAGGCAGTTTTTATATCCAAATGCCTGACATACATCTTTTGTACAGCAGCTACAGCTAACAAAGCTCTGAACGTGGTCTGTTTAGCGACTGGAGCAAATGTAGCATCGTAATCTTCGCCATACTTTTGAGAATATCCTTTTGCGACCAACCTTGCTTTGAATCTGTGGACTTTACCTTCAGAGTCATATTTGGTTTTGAAGACCCACTTGCACTTGATTGCCTTTTTGCCCTGTGGTAGCTTGGTGAGTTTCCAAGTTTGGAGTTGATGAAGCGATTTGATTTCCTCATTAGCGGCATCGATCCACTTTGTTCTTTCATGGACAGGTAGTGCTTGCATTTCATCCCATGACTGCGGCTCTGACTCAGGTAGTGTCTTGACAATGTAGGATAGACGTTTAGCTGGTATACCTTTGTTTGATCTTGACGATCTCCTGATTTCAGATTCACCTGATTTTTCTGTTGCTCCTTCATTAGTTGAAGAATCCAGCCAGACCTCTACATCCTCCTTGTTGCTGTCTTGTAATTGTGACTTCGGCTGGACTACTGGCGTGATGTCACAAAACATGGGTGATACAATGTTCTCATCAATCACTACATCTCTACTTATTGTGATCTTGTTTGTTTCTGGGTGTAGAATCCTATAACCTTTCTGGGTTTCGCTGTAGCCTACCAGGATACCTTCCTTAGCGTGAGATTCCCACTTAGTTCGCTTTTCTTTGGGAACATGTACAAATGCTTTACTTCCGAATATTCTTATGTGATGTAGTTTTGGCTTTCTGCTATTCCATTGCTCAAATGGAGTTTTCTCTGTAGCTTTACCTGGTAGTCTGTTCTGAAGATAGCAAGCAGTCATGATTGCTTCTCCCCAATATGCTGTGGGCAGATTTGCATCAAATAACATGCTTCTTCCACTTTCACATAGTGTTCGGTTCCTTCTTTCCGCGACACCATTTTGCTCTGGGTTGTACGGTACAGTGGTCTGAAATAGGATTCAATTTTTCTTTAAAATGCTCTGTGTCTCATTACTTGTATATTCAGTCCCATTATCTGCACGTAGAATCTTTGGCATTCTTCCAAATTTATTATATACTTCAGCTAGGTATATTTCAAGTTTCTTTGGAACTTCCTTCTTGCTGTGAAGCAGGTGGACAACTGTATATCTTGAATGATCATCAATAAATGTGAGAAAATATTTCTTCTTCCCTGGAGTCAGAGTGCTCATTGGACCACAGACATCTGTGTGCATTAAATCTAGTGGCTGTGCTGTTGTTGTACTAATTCTCTTAGGAAAAGCTTTCCTAGACATTTTCCCTTTGATGCAGCTAGTACACTTCATTGTCTGGTTACATAGATCAATTGTAATATCCTCAGCTAGTTGCTTTTGGACTAACTTTCTTATTGCTTCTGGGTCTCTGTGTGCCAGACGCCTATGCCACACATGAATACAGTTTTTATGCTCTTCTTGTTGCGCTGTATACACACACTCTTTGCATTTCAGCTGATAAAGTTCATCTGTGATGTTTCCCTCTGCTAGTGTGTGACCTTCCTTTGAGATGATGCAGCTATCATGCTTAAATGTAACTTCATTTCCTTGTTTTGTGAGTTTCTTCACAGATAGTAGATTACTTTCAAGACTAGGCACATACAGCACATCCTTTACTGGGATCTTCCTGCTTTGTTTTGGTGAGATTTGACAATCAATATAACCATCCCCTATGCCTTCTGAAGTCATGTACTGACCATTAGCCATAATCACTTTCTCTGATTTACTTTGGTCAAGCTTAGAAAAGAAGTCTCTGTTATTAGTTATGTGACTAGTTGCTCGAGAGTCTATACACCATGCATGCTTTGATGTATTTGCACTGACAGTAAATGCAGTTTCAGTATTCACAGAATCATTTTCTCCAGATACAGCACTTTTAACCCTTTGATGACTGCTTTGCTTTTTCAGCTGATTCATTCTAGCTTTCCAGACTCTGCAGTCAGCTTTCAAATGTCCTGATTTCTTGCAAACAAAACATTCACGTGTTTCTTTTATGTACTTCCTGTTATCAGTTAGGTTTTGTGTCTGTAAAGCAGATTCTGTGTTGCATTTCCTACTGTTTACACCTTCTGCCTTTCGCTTATATTCATCTATGAGCTTCCCCCTGACATACTCCAGTGTAAGCTCATCATCTGGACGCGCATCTAGTGCGGTTACAAGCGTATCATAGCTCTCTGGAAGGCCACTAAGCAGTAATGCGGCCACATGAAAGTCCTTTAGATCTTCCCCAATGCCTCTCAGGCGTTCTACAACTTCCAGAACACTTCTTATGTAATCCTGCATATCCTGACCTTTCTGTAGCTTAGACTGGTACAGGTTTCTCATGAGATAGAGCTTATTGCTTAAATTTATCCTCTCATGTACCTTTTGCAACTGCTCCCACATTTCCTTTGCAGTATTACATTTACACACATGCACAATCTGGTCATCATCTATACTGAGTGATATGGTACTTTGTGCTTTCTGATCCATCTCTGTCCACTCCTGTGGCACTGGGTCAGGTTTAGGCTCCTGTGTGTTTATCCACGTACCTTCTCTTATCAGCAGCATTTTCACTTTGAATTTCCAGGATTGATAATTCTGGTTAGTGAGACTTGGCACTGTAAATTTCATGGAGCTGCTGGTGGTGGCCATCTTTGCTTCTTCTCAGTTTGCTGTCTTTCTTTCTTTTCTTTCCTCTGTGTTCTGGGGATCTGTGACTCTGGGACTCTGGTACATCTGGGCCCATAACCTGTTAGCAGAGGATTAATCCGCGTGACATCCAGAGTTTAGAACACAGAATGTAGGTTTATTTATATCCAGCATAGGCACAGCATGGAGTCTGGTGTTACTGCAGCATGAGGAAATCAAAACATATAACAACAATACAGGAAGAGAAGGAGGGGGCATCCTGTCTGTGTGAGTTTTTTTTTTTTAACTAAACTTTGTTAACAACCTCACAATATGCACAACATATGAAACAGCACAGTAGTTGTTGCAATACACATACAGATTAATATGTATTATTCCAACAATATCCCAAGAAGAATATATCGCATGGTAGTCGGTTATAAGACTGCCAATTGGGTAAACTTATGTGGCAAGTATATTGCAAAAGTAATTATAAGTACTTAATCTTATAGAGAAGACAAATTAAAATGAGCTCTTCAGATCATTTCTGTACCTAATTTTGTGTCCATTGTGAAAAGCTAACCTGTCCAGATGTGCCAATGTTTCAACACCTATTGAAATCTAATACACAACAAATTACTGCAGCTCTGAATATTAAAGGAGGTCCAACATAATAATTATTGAAGGATGTCTTTGCTAAAACATATTTTACATATAGTACATAGTAGCTCAGGGCCCATGGGCTTTAAGAGGGTTGGCCGTTTTATGTTTAATATAACAAATGTGTTGGTGTCAAGATTTTGTGGCACTTGCTAATGTATAAGTATTACAGATTCTCCTCCTGTTAGTGTAGCTTTCTTCACATACTGCACAGCTATGCCATCCACAAAATGATGGAGGACCGTGTCACCACATCAGTTTATCAACCTCCTGCAATTGTAAAATGTCTTTGCCATGTGCAGTATTTTTCAATTGGATGAGGCTGATGGACTAGTTTGGCCACATGCTTCTCCTCCAGCAGCTATTTTGTGAACACGGGAGATGTGTACAGGAGAACATGTAATACTTACATGTTACTAAATGCCACAAAATCAAGTGAGTAACACAAATGATAAAATAAAATGGCCAACCCCCTATAAATTATACCTCTACTCTGAGTAGGGGTAAGAGTTTATGTAAGAATTTCATTTCTGAACTTAGAAAGGAATAAGTCCAGCACTATAAGTCCATATAAAATCCATTCTTCGTTTACTTCATAACTTCAAATGGTATAAAATCCATTAAATCACAGTGTAGACATTAAAAAACATATGCGTTTCGACGCAAAGCAGTGCGTCTTAATCATTGATTGAGGTCAATGATTAAGATGCACTGCTTTGCGTCGAAACGCGTATGTTTTTAATGTCTGGACTGTGACTTAATGGATTTTATACCATTTGAAGCCATGAAATAAATGAAGAATGGATTTTATTTGGACTTATAGCGCTGGACTTATTACTTTCTAAGTTCTGAAAACTTGCCGCACAGCAGGATCCGTGCGCTCCAGGAGGTGGTGAGCAGACATTAACTTTTTTGTATGTTTTTCAACTTTCATTTCTGCTCTCCTTATTTAACCATGTTAATTTTTTTTTACCTTCTTTAGAAAGCAGTATTTTGCGACCTTGGCCTTGGGGTGCTCGATAACGCTTGGCAAGGCTACAATGCTACCTTACTCGCTTATGGCCAGACAGGTTCGGGAAAGAGTTATTCTATGATTGGATATGGAGCAAATCGTGGCATAATTCCAGTTGTCTGTGAAGAGTTGTTCCAAGTTATTGAAAATAAAAATGATGATGCCAAAAGTTTTCAGGTCAGTATAGGTTACATAGGCTCAGGATGCAAAGAAAGTTGGCAACTTTATACCTGAATAAACTTACATTTTTGGTTATCTGAAAAACAATTACGGTACATTAGCTATCTTGTTCATGGTCAAGGCACGCCAAAACCCCAGTAAGCCACTAGTATTGAAAATTATTTAACTTTGTATGATTCCCCATGTTAATAGTAAACTTATGTAGCCAAAACTGTGGATCTCATTTTTATAAATTAGCTTTTAGAATGGTTTATGTGGGGTTACCCAACAACATAACAAGTTAAAAATGTAAATATTTAAAACCTACCAATATACAGGACCTTATAGAATCTGGACTAATATCCTGATTTCAGACCCCTCCAGAAACACTCCCTTTCTCTGAGTTGATGATGTGCTTAAAAAGGACTAGATGTCTGGTTCAGTTTAGTAGCTAAAAGAGACCCCTTTTGTGGTTTTCTGCAACAACTGTGAGATAAGGGGTTGGCTTAGTTAATGAACTGAGAGAGTCAACCAGTCTCTATCATATTGCCAACAAATGGAGGGGTAGAAAACATTGGTGGATTTTAAGAGAAGGGTCTTAAATTAGCATATTAAGGTAGATGTGTTACATACTTCTTATGGTAGGGCATTCCACACTCTGACTACTGTAAGCGTAGAAAAAAACCTTTTCATATTTAGATGTGTAAATTTACTAATGAATGTCCCCTCGTTCTTTGCAATATCCTTGGAGGAAATAATAAATCACATGATAGTTCTTTGTATTGACAAGACGTGTATTAAAAAAAAAAAAAAACAGGCCTGATATTTTTTAACCATCTCTATATCTATTAAATAGTAGTGTAAGAGTAGGGGCGCTGGTAAGTATACCACTCAGAACTGCAGCGGATAAGGCAGCTACCACGGGCTGCGGCAAATAGGTGCTGAATAGTGATGAGCGAGTATGTTCTGTTAACCCTGTCAGGCAAAAGGTATTTTTGCCCGAGTTTTAAAAATGAGAGATATTTTAAAAAGGAAAACCCCCACCCCCTATCCGTTTGTAAGAGAAGACATAGAACTCACTTTTGCTTTTCCCCAAACCAGGAATCTTTATGACCCGCCATAAATCCTCAGTCCAGGGCAAGCACTGGTACAAACCGGAAAATCCCTCCAAAAAATCCCATTGTTTAATTGTACAAACGTTTTATGCCAATTTTAATCACGCACAGGTCTGACAGAAACATCGGAACCATTTTTTTTGAATGCTTACCTTTTTCCCATTACAATAGTATAACTTGCATAACTGAGGAATGACCGGGAACTGAGATAATGGATTCTGAGCTTCTGAGCGTCATAGAGGTTTCATATTTAATATCTATCTTCATGAATATTGGTGACGGTCAAGATGATGTCTCCCTCTTGGATGTGGGACCCCCCCACACCAAGATATGGAATCTGAAGGATTTTTAGGTCTTCTGCAGCTGGGTGGGCTCACAAAGTCGAGCCCCCTTGTAAGGTAAATAAGGGGTGTCTCCCAGAGTTTTGGCTGCTTGCTAAAAACCAGATCGGCCATTTTTCAAGCCATTCTTCTCAGGGACGTCGAACGCACGCACATCACGCGGCGTAAGAAGAATCACCTCTAATTTCCGGGGAGCCGTCCCCCCCACAGAATCTGAGTCCATCACCTCGTGGCGCAGGTTTTGCTATTACTTATCCCTTTTATTTTAAGAACTGTTTATGCATACATGTAAATTGTCTCCTTTATAATATCTTGTATATATTTTGTAAACACTGCCCCCCTTTGGGAGTAAATCATTATTATTTACCAGCTTCTTTCTTCTTGTCCTATGTCGAGCAAACACGTTCCTCACCCGCTAATTTACGTTACCTACCAGGTACCGATCCACCTGTTAAGCGATCGGTGGTGGCAGTATACCAGTGTTTATGTGATATTGCGGTTTGAGGGTGGCGGGTCGGAGGTATATATACGTTCCTGGAAGGAACTGGTGGTATATATACGTCCTGTCACATCACGTGCCGCAATAGTCGACATAAATTAGAGCAGCTGCACCCGTGCGTATCCTCGGTCAATACCGTGTTTGACCAGCAGGATAAGGGGGTGCCAGAGAGCTGCAAGGTCTGACCCAAGTGGGTGTCGTTTTCATGACAAATTGGTGGCAAGCGGTGGGATCATAGGACATTAGTGATCTGATTTGAGCAATCATTCCTCTCACTAAAAACTTGCACAAAAGTTTGGAAGATCGAACTCAGTGTTTATTAGATCTGAGACAATACTGTATGTGTAGCAGTTACCCCTACCCTTCTTCGTTTTTTCTTTTCTATTTCTATTTTGGTGATCATGGTCGTAGTTGGGGAGTCCTGGTACAGCCAGCAGAAAAAGGACACTCTTATTGGAATATGTATAATCAAAGGCATTGACCCCCACGGCAAAAGCAGAGAACAAATGATTGCTGAACTGTTACAAGATGCTGCAGAGCCTGTCCGACAGCAGAGCCCTGATGATGGGGCGGCCTGCCAAGGCCCGGATCGTGCTGCTGCAGTGGTCCCACCTGTGATTGCCAGCCATACCCGCAACCAGGGTAGTGTGGACTCCCACCTGCAGATGGCCTTGGAGGAACTCGCTGTAGACGATCGTGAAGGACGACTTCAGCTGATCCTGAAATTCCAGGAGCGAGCAGAGCAACAGGCCCAAGCTGACCGAGAGGCTGCTGAGAGACAAGCTGACCGGCAACACCAGCTGGAGCTAGCCCGGATTCAGAAGGAGTCGCCCTCTACGCAGACCCGTGAGTCCAACAGTGCCAGCTGCTTTAAACCTCGTCCTGAGCACTTCCCTGTGATGGAAAAGGATGGGGACTTGGACACATTTCTTCGAGGCTTTGAAAAGGCCTGCAGGCAGTATCAGCTGCCCACCGACCAATGGGCAAGATATCTAACTCCAGGGCTCCGAGGAAAAGCCTTGGAAGTGTTCGCTTCCCTCCCTCGAGAACAAGATGGAGACTATGAGGCCGTCAAGCAGGCCCTGATAAAAAAAATACCAGCTGACTCCGGAGGTTTACCGGAAAAAGTTCAGAACCCTCCAACGTGGACCACATGACACCTACAGCGATGTGGTAGAAAGGGCTCAGAACCAACTTTGAGCAGTGGATCCAAGGACTGTCAGCGACCACCTTTGAGCAGCTAAAGGACCTGATGGTGAAAGACCAGTTCCTGCATCTGTGTCCGACTGAGGTACGGCAGTTCGTGATGGATCGGGAGCCACCTGATGCCAATAAAGCAGCGCAGATCGCAGACACCTACGAGGCTAACCGGAGACCAGAGGTGCGGAAGCCGGTCGTCACCAGCTGGAAAGGGGGTAAGCCATCAACCACCATCCCTGCCCCTGCCAGCTGACCTTCCAGAGGCCTTTTTCCCGTTACCAAGGCCCTGCCTGCATCTGATGCCCGCAGGTGTTATTCCTGCAACCAGACTGGTCATCTCAGCGCCACTTGCCCAGAGAAGCAGAGGAAGAACCCCCCATCCAAGGCCCCAGGGCCTAATGCCTCAGTTCTTTTGGTGGGTGGGCCGGTTGGGAGGGCCTGTGAAAACTTTCAGTCTGTCAGGGTGGGGGACACTCTCACTGTAGGCCTCAAGGACACTGGGGCCGAACGAACCCTCATCCGACCCGAACTGGTGTCTCCTGAAGCGCTTATTCCAGGAAAGACCCTGACTGTTACCGGGATTGGGGGCGTCCGATGCCCCTTGCCCATGGCCCGGGTTTTTATTGATTGGGGTGCGGGGAGTGGGGTGAAGGAAGTGGGAGTATCCAAAAACCTACCTGCAAATGTTTTGTTGGGAACTGATTTGGAGAGGATGCTTGCTTATTATGTCCCTAACACCCCTCCCCGATCTGATACGGTTGGTAAGGTTAATACTGATACTGTGAATGTCAATGCTTTACCTGATGATGATGATGATGATGATGATGATGATGATGATGATCATGATGATGATGTTGTTGTCTTGGAAGGTGCAGGAGAACTCAGCCATGTCACTCTGCGGGGTGATGTTGCTGAGGATCCCCTAGCCGGAGCAAAGGTCAGTGCCAAGGGTAATGGGGAGAGGCACGAGGACCATGAAGCAGGTGGTGCTGTGCCAGTGACCAGTGTCACAACAGATGGAGACCTGGCTGATGGTAGCTGCCCCATACGTAGCACTGTGCCTGAGGTAATGGAGGATGATGGAGAAGTAGTTCTCATGGCCTCTCAGGCTAATGAGACGGTGTTATTCCCCGGGGAGACGGCCTATATAGCCGCTGTTACCCGCAGTCAGAGTGCCCAGAATGCAAGTAACGCCCTGCCTTCTGGACCCTCCTCGGACAGAGGAATAACAGGATCAGGTATGGACCCAGAGCCGATCCCAGAGGGTCCCAGTGAGGACGTGGCCTTAACCTCACTTCTGGCTTCCTCCAGCCAGGAGTTTCAGGCAGCTCTGCACTCAGATGCTAGCCTGGAGACGTTAAGGAGCCTCGCGGAGAAACCCACCTCCGAGTCGGATAAGGAGAGGGTATTCTGGGACCAAGGGAGGTTGTACCGGGAGACAGTTCCCTGTACACCCCAACAGGAGTGGCTGAGGGAAAGACAGCTGGTCGTCCCCTACCAATTCAGGGACGAGTTGTTGCGGATCGCCCATGAAATTCCACTCGCTGGACACTTGGGGGTCAGCAAAACCAAGGCCCGGCTGTCTCATCACTTTTATTGGCCCAAAATGAGGACAGATGTGGTGAACTACTGTCGTTCCTGTACCACGTGTCAAAGAGTGGGAAAGTCAGGGCCGGCCCCCAAAGCCCCCCTGATCTCTTTGCCAGTGATAGAGGAGCCTTTCCAGAGGATTGCTGTGGACATTGTGGGACCACTGGCCACACCCAGCAGCTCTGGAAAACGTTTCATCCTTACCGTGGTAGACTATGCTACCCGGTATCCGGAGGCAGTAGCCCTGTCCTCAATTAGGGCGGATAAGGTGGCGGACGCCCTCTTGGCCATCTTTTCGCAAGTAGGATTTCCCAGGGAGATGCTTACCGACCAGGGGACCCAGTTCATGTCACGCTTAATGGAGGCCCTATGTAAGAAAATGCTGGTGCAGCATTTGGTATCGAGCGCATATCACCCACAGACCAATGGTTTGTGTGAGTGATTCAACGGTACCCTCAAACAGATGTTAAAAATGCTGGTTGAGACCCAGGGTCGCGACTGGGAGCGTTACCTCCCACACCTGCTATTTGCTTACAGAGAGGTTCCACAGGCCTCAACGGGGTTCTTCCCCTTTGAGCTCCTGTATGGCAGGCGTGTCCGAGGACCCCTTGGTTTGATAAGGGAATTCTGGGAAGAAGAGCCGAGCTCCCCAGGAGTGTCCATCGTGGAGTATGTCATGCGCTTCCGTGACAAGATGCAGACCTTGATGCAGTTGGTGCATGACAACATGGCGCAAGCCCAGGCTGACCAGAAGCATTGGTACGACCAGAACGCCCGAGAACGGACCTACCAGGTGGGTCAGAAGGTGTGGGTGCTGGTCCCCGTACCAAAGGACAAGCTTCAGGTGGCCTGGGAAGGCCCGTACATCATTCACCAACAGCTCAACCCGGTCACCTACGTGATCACACTTGACCACGAGCGGGGTAGGATGGGGAGGATGACCCCCTCTTAGACATGCTCGCCCAAGCGAAGGCCAGCGGGTCCCTAGAGGATGTAGAGCTAAGCGACTTGCTATCCGCAGACCAGAGGTCTCAGATGCAAGCAGTGCTGAAACCCTTCCAAGCAGTGTTCACCAACCTGCCTGGCAGGACTGAAGTGGCGGTCCATGAAGTGGACACCGGGAATCATGCCCCACTCCGGCGGACAGCCTATCGAATCTCCGACGAGGTGCAGCATGTCATGCGCCAGGAGGTCGAGGAGATGCTGCAGTTGGGGGTGATTAAGCGGTCCAAGAGCGCGTGGGCCTCACCTGTAGTCCTGGTGCCTAAGAAGGACCAGACCACACGGTTCTGTGTGGACTACAGGGGGCTCAACGCTATCACCGCCTCTGACGCACAACCAATGCCACGCATTGAGGAGCTGCTGGAGCGGTTAGCCAGCGCGAGCTATCTCTCCATTATGGATTTGAGTCGGGGATATTGGCAGATTCCCTTGAGCCCCGGGGCCCAGGAGAAGTCCGCCTTTATCACCCCCTTCGGATTGTATGAATCCACGGTCATGCCCTTCGGCATGAAAAATGCCCCTGCCACGTTCCAGCGAATGGTCAACCACCTGCTCCAGGGACTGGAGAGGTACGCAGTGGCGTACCTGGATGACATTGCCATCTTCAGTCCCACCTGGGAGGATCACCTCGAGCATCTGCAGCAGGTGCTCAGGCGCATTCACCAGGCGGGCTTGACCATCAAGCCGGGAAAGTGCCAGATGGGCATGAACGAGGTCCACTACCTGGGGCACCGGGTAGGTGGGGGTACTCTGAAGCCAGAGCCTGGGAAGGTGGATGCTATCGTGTCCTGGCCCACCCCCAGGACCAAGAAGCAGGTGCAGTCCTTCTTGGGCACCGCAGGGTACTATAGACGCTTTGTACAGGACTATAGTAGCCTTGCGAAGCCCTTGACAGACCTCACCAGGAAGAGCCTACCCCATTCCGTCAAATGGATGGATGAATGCGAGGTGGCCTTTAGGGCTTTGAAGACTGCCCTGAGCAGCTCTCCTGTACTAAAGGCAGTCGACGGCACACGGCCACTCTTAGTACAGACCGACAACAGTGAGTTTGGCCTCGGTGCTGTACTCAGCCAGGTCGACTCGGGGAACCAAGAACACCCCGTGTTGTACCTAAGCCGGAAACTGCTGCCGAGGGAAGTGGCCTATTCCACCATAGAGAAGGAGTGCCTGGCCATTGTATGGGCCCTCAACCGCTTACAGCCTTACTTGTACGGGTGCCCCTTCACTGTCGTGACTGACCACAACCCCCTGAGTTGGCTGCACACCATGTCAGGTGCCAATGGAAGGTTGTTACGCTGGAGCCTTACCCTCCAGCAGTACGACTTTACTGTTCAACACCGCAAGGGCAGCGAGCATGGCAATGCCGATGGGTTGTCCCGGCGAGGGTAGCCTCCAGACATACGCTTGGAGGAGTACCAGAAGGTCCTACCTCCATAGCGCAGTCTAAAAGGGGGAGGTGTCAGGCAAAAGGTATTTTTGCCCGAGTTTTAAAAATGAGAGATATTTTAAAAAGGAAAACCCCCACCCCCTATCCGTTTGTAAGAGAAGACATGGAACTCACTTTTGCTTTTCCCCAAACCAGGAATCTTTATGACCCGCCATAAAACCTCAGTCCAGGGCAAGCACTGGTACAAACCGGAAAATCCCTCCAAAAAATCCCATTGTTTAATTGTACAAATGTTTTATGCCAATTTTAATCACGCACAGGTCTGACAGAAACATCGGAACCATTTTTTTTGAATGCTTACCTTTTTCCCATTACAATAGTATAACTTGCATAACTGAGGAATGACCGGGAACTGAGATAATGGATTCTGAGCTTCTGAGCGTCACAGAGGTTTCATATTTAATATCTATCTTCATGAATATTGGTGACGGTCAAGATGATGTCTCCCTCTTGGATGTGGGACCCCCCCACACCAAGATATGGAATCTGAAGGATTTTTTAGGTCTTCTGCAGCTGGGTGGGCTCGCAAAGCTGAGCCCCCTTGTAAGGTAAATAAGGGGTGTCTCCCAGAGTTTTGGCTGCTTGCTAAAAACCAGATCGGCCATTTTTCAAGCCATTCTTCTCAGGGACGTCGAACGCACGCACATCACGCGGCGTAAGAAGAATCACCTCTAATTTTCGGGGAGCCGTCCCCCCACAGAATCTGAGACCATCACCTCGTGGCGCAGGTTTTGCTATTACTTATCCCTTTTATTTTAAGAACTGTTTATGCATACATGTAAATTGTCTCCTTTATAATATCTTGTATATATTTTGTAAACACTGCCCCCCTTTGGGAGTAAATCATTATTATTTACCAGCTTCTTTCTTCTTGTCCTATGTCGAGCAAACACGTTCCTCACCCGCTAATTCACGTTACCTACCAGGTACCCGATCCACCTGTTAAGCGATCGGTGGTGGCAGTATACCAGTGTTTATGTGATATTGCGGTTTGAGGGTGGCTGGTCGGAGGTATATATACGTTCCTGGAAGGAACTGGTGGTATATATACGTCCTGTCACATCACGTGCCGCAATAGTCGACATAAATTAGAGCAGCTGCACCCGTGCGTATCCTCGGTCAATACCGTGTTTGACCAGCAGGATAAGGGGGCGCCAGAGAGCTGCAAGGTCTGACCCAAGTTGGTGTCGTTTTCATGACAAACCCTTTCGCCGAGTATGCTCGGGCGAGCTCCGAGTATTTACAGCTGCTCAGTGATCAGGTTGAATCGCTCCCGTGTGTATGATTTGCGACTGTTTGACAGCTTTATTACATGTGAGGAATGTGTAAGAAATAGACATTCCTCATATGTAATAAAACTGTCAAACAGTCGCAAATCATGCACACAGGAGCGATTCAACCATATCACTGAGCAGCTATAAATACTCGGAGCTCGGCCCGAGCATACTTGCCGAAAGGGTTAATAGAACATACTCGCTCAACACTAGTGCTGAAATAAAATAAAGTATCTGGGCTGCACTGAGTGGGCTCAAAGGAAATCAAAACAAATCTATTTGTTTAGATTTCCTTTGAACCCACTCAGTACAGTGCAGATACTTTATTTTATCTCTACATGTAAATACAGTGAAATACAGTGTACATTCCAGAACAAACCACTATCATCTGAATGTTATAGCAGAACTTATGCTGATCGTTATAATTCTACTAATAGTACAGTTCTACTACTTACCTGAACTGTTACTCAAGGAGGAGAGCCCACCCTGCCAGACACTAGGAAGTATAAACCCTGTAAGGAAATTGCATAGCTCTGAGCTGCTCAAGAGACAACTTGAGAATACCTCTTTAATAAGAATACCCTAGTTTTTATCCTGCTCTATTATCACTCATTAGCATTATTCATTTTATACAATTAAATAAATGTATACAATACAACTAATATGCCCAGTTTTTCAATTTACCACCATTTTGAAATGATGTGTTTGCTCTCAGTGAATAAGAACACTTGCTTAAATTCAGAGGTAGCGAATTCATACATGTGTGATGCCCAGCTGTGCTTGGTATCACAGATCCTAGAAGGGTGTATTGAAGGATTCCTCCACAAGAGGCCCCCATAACCATACACACATCTCCACCTCAATCCACCAGAGGGAGCCCGTTAGGGAGATATATAAGGGAAGGTGGAGCCAGGCAGCAGTTAGTCTAGATGGGAGTTGACAGAATGCAAACCTGTTGAGAGAGTTCCTGCAGTGTAAAAGCCTGAGAGAGGTCAGTCTGCAGTGGAGCACGTTCTAGACTCAGTTGTAGCTCAGAGAAGTGAGCTTAGGTGTGCTGGCGCCATAAGATCAGTGAAGTGCGGCACGCTGCCGTTAGTGTGAGTAGCCTATTGAGGGTCCGAGTAGGCCGAAGGCAAAAGAGTAGAGAGTTAGCTCATAGGGGGCAGAGGAGCTTAATTAGCTCACCCCGAAGAAGAAGTAGTCACCGGACACCGGGTCCGAAGCTTGCCGGGATCTCCACGACCCAGTAAGATAAACCAGAATCCCTGGAGAACTATAGGTCCCAGGATCGCTAAAGTGCTGATACGTACCAGAGCCAGGAGACACATAGGCCCTGTAGTCCGGGAGCGTGTAATCCAAGAAGAGGTCCTACCACAAGGTCAGCCAGCGCAGGACAGAGACAAAGTTAGGCCTAGCTCCAGGCAGGTCAGAAACTTACTACGCAGAAGCCAGAACCAGGAGGCCCAAAACCTGCTCATTGGGGAGGATCCGGACATACACCCTTCACCCTACAGTGCTCCGGGGAGTGCCTGAAATTTCACCAGTAAAAGGTATTGAAGTAACTATCGTGTCCGTCCCTGTTCTTGCTCTGGCCCGGCGGAGTCTCTTTGTCTGGCATCCCCGTTCCTATACTGCCCTGAGGCCCAGCTCCACCTGTGGGGAGCTATACCATCCAGCTGCCTTATCACCAGCCTCAGTGGACTGCGCAGCGCTGGTGATTCTCACCAGAAGCCACAGGTGGCGTCACGAACTCTTTCTTTTATAAACTTTACAAATCGCCAACCCTTTTTAAAGGAGCGGCCCAGGGTACGGGCCCGGGAGCCGACCACCGCGACATCCCTAAAGGCCAGGCTAAAGGCCCGGGTACCGAGTCATCCCCATCCCCCTGGGCTAGTCACATGCACTGTCCTCCTCTCAGTTGCCCACAGCAATTTTTATAAACAAATGCATACTCATCTTCCAGTACTCCTGCGGACTCAGCAATGACTGCTATGGAGGTCTCCACCAGATTCCGAAGAGGTGTCTGCACCTTTAGAAGACTTAACACTAGAAGAATGTGTCATCAGGGAAACATTCAATGTACCCTTCCAGTCACCTGACCACTGCAGCCAATTACAGGCTGCAGCAGTGCTGTGACTTCCTAATGGAGTAGACACCACTTAAAAGGATTTTTGCTACCTCATCTGAGAGCAGCCTGATGTAGGCAAAGAGAAGCTGAATCCAATGATCTATCACTTACATCCACCATTGACATTGATTCCTGGGGCCCACCTTAGCCGTACATGATAACAATGCCCTAGAAGTGGAACGCAAAGTACATATTGCTTTAAGCTTCCACTTCTGTTCATACATATTGTTGCGGGGCAGGAAATAGAAGAGCCATTTGTGGCCAAGAGCTCCCTCCATGTTGGGAAGATAAATACATTTTACATATGGAGTTTAGCTTCTCTTGCAGCCCTACACTCATCATGCAGATCAGTGTCAGGCAGAAGAGAATTGTGCAAATATGAACATTTGGAAAGTACGCTAAATGATCAGGCAGAACGCTTCATGAGCTCTGCCCAAGAAATGAACAAGGAGGTTGGCAATGCTGTGCCCCCCTGATCAGGAACCATAAGATCCAGATGTGAAGACCTGGGGTCTTCCGTGGGCGTAACGCTACTCAGACAATACAGGGTGAGGGTAAAACAGCATGGCAATAATTACTTGAATCACAAAGTGGATAATAAACACATAGAAGAGTCGCAGCATAATACCCAAGATGGTACAACATTACACAGTCTCACCCTTCTTTCTCCGCCCGCCTGGGAAAGAACAGCTGCGACTTTGGAGACTTCCAGGGCCGACTACCTCAACCAGTGGCCCCCCTGCTTCTGGCGGACCCTCACTGGAAGAAGGTAGCGCAAGCTTAGGAAGCTAGCGGCAAGCTTAGGAAGCTAGCAGTCCATCGAGGTACCAGGGCTGTGGAGTCGGAATTGGAGTCTGTGTCCATTTTGGTGGAGTCGGAGTCAGAATCGGAGTCGGTATAAAATGGACAGACTCCAACTCCTAAAATATATAATAAATTTGGTACAGCAGTTCAATGCAGCTTGTTTGGAATATTTTTTTCATAAGAATTTGGGAAAGTTATGAAATGTCCTATAAAGGTCTGTCCTATTCCTGATCTAAGGGTCTAGACTTTTAGCTGAAATGAATCTGTGCTACAGTAAATTTATCACTTAAACATGAGCCATGTATGAGGGAGTCGGTGTCATGGAAATTGAGGAGTCGGAGGTTTGGTTTACCAACTCTACCACCCTGCGAGGTACAAGACCAGGAGACTCAAGTGTCTCACACTAGCCTCTCTGAGAGTTTGCATGGAGCCAGATGACCAGTGGGTCCCAATCTGGCTTCTTCGAATTTCTCTATGAGTTCCAGGCGACCGGTGGGTCCCTCCTGGCAACTCCAAACAACATATCCATGGCCAGGTGACTTCTTCGTCCCAACCTGGTCTCCCCAAAATGTATCCATGTCTCTCTGATGGTCAATGGAGCAGATCCGAATTGTTCCAGTCAGGGCCGTACCCTAAGGCTAGAATCATATATAATTCAAATCAGTGTCTCTTTGGGTAATGTCATGCAATCCATCTGCTGTCCTGAAGGATGCCTTTCATTCTCCTTGTAAAGGCTTTCTGACTCTCCTTGATTCTCGTTTGATTCTATCTTCAGCACTACAGACATCCCTCTTTATATTTACATCTGTGTAAGGTCATCAGTCACATGTAAGAGGTAAAGATGCAGGGTTCAGTTATCATTGTTTGAGCTAATCTATTTACATAGTTGGTATCACAGGGGCTATTGTAAATAAACATCTAGCTGACATTTAGTACAATTTTCCATTAGCATAGTAAACTGGTTTGTTTGCAAAGGAATATATCTAAACATTATTATTATGATTTATTATTATAGTGTCATTTATTACATGGCGCTTTACATGTTAAAAAGGGGTATAATACAAGAACAATTACAATAATCTTGAACACAATGTGACAGCGAATGGTACAGGAGGAGCGAGGACCCTGCCCGCGAGGGCTCACAATCTACAAGTGATGGGTGAGGATACAGTAGGCGAGGGTAGAGCTGATCGTGCAGCAGTATGGTGGAGCAGTGGTTACTGAAGGTTGTAGGCTTGTCGGAAGAGGTGGGTCTTCAGGTTCCTTTGGAAGGTTTCCACGGTAGGTGAGAGTCTGATACGTTGGGGTAGAGAGTTCCACAGTAGGGGGGAAGCACGGGAGAAATCTTGTATGCGATTGTGGGAGGAGGAGATAAGAGGGGAGTAGAGAAGGAGATCTTGTGAGGATCGGAGGTTGCGTGCGGGTATGTAACGGGAGACTAGGTCAGAGATATATGGAGGAGACAGGTTGTGAATGGCTTTGTATGTCATGGTTAGGGTTTTTAACTGGAGTCTCTGAGCGATGGGGAGCCAGTGAAGAGATTGACAGAGTGGAGAGGCCGGGGAATAGCGGGGGGACAGGTTGATTAGTCGAGCAGCAGAGTTTAGGATAGATTGGAGGGGTGCGAGAGTGTTAGAGGGGAGGCCACAGAGCAAGAGGTTGCAGTAGTCAAGGCTGGAGATGATGAGGGCGTGCACTAGTGTTTTTGCAGATTCATGGTTGAGGAATGTGCGGATCCGGGAGATATTTTTGAGCTGGAGTCGGCAGGAAGTGGAAAGGGCTTGGATATGTGGTTTGAAGGAGAGTTCAGAGTCCAGGGTTACCCCAAGGCAGCGAGCTTGAGGGACTGGGGAGAGTGGGCAGCCATTGACGTTGATAGATAGTTCAGTTGGGGGGGTTGAATGAGATGGCGGAAGGATGATGAATTCTGTTTTGTTCATGTTAAGTTTTAGAAATCTGGCAGAGAAGAAGGATGAAATAGCAGACAGACATTGTGGGATTTTGGCTAGTAAGGAGGTGATATCGGGTCCAGAGAGGTAGATCTGTGTGTCATCAGCATAGAGGTGATAATGAAAGCCGTGAGACTCTATTAGCTGTCCCAGGCCAAGGGTGTAGATGGAGAAGAGCAGCAGTCCTAGAACTGAACCTTGGGGGACACCGACAGATAAGGGGCGAGATGAGGAGGTAGTGTGTGAGTGGGAGACACTGAATGTCCTGTCTGTAAGGTATGAGGATATCCAGGATAGGGCCAAGTCTGTGATGCCGATAGATGAGAGAGTCTGTAGTAAGAGGGAATGGTCCACTGTGTCAAAGGCAGATGACAGGTCTTGGAGTAGGAGGACAGAGTACTGTCGCTTAGATTTGGCGGTTAGTAGGTCGTTGATGACTTTAGTCAGTGCAGTTTCAGTAGAATGGTGCGGTTGGAAACCAGATTGTAGGCGGTCAAAGAGGGAGCAGGAGGAGAGGTGGGAGGACAGTTCAGAATGGACATGTTGTTCCAGTAGTTTTGAGGCATAGGGGAGAAGTGATATGGGGCGATAGCTAGACACAGAGGATGGGTCAAGGGAGGATGGGTGTGATTGAGGCCTGTTTGAAGCATGAGGGGAAGACACCAGTTGTTAGTGACAGGTTGAAGAGGTGGGCTAGGGCTGGGATGAAGATAGTGGTAAGGTTTGGGATGAGGTGGGACTGGATTGGGTCAAGTTTACAGGTGGTGAGGTGTGATTTGGAGAGAAAGGAGGAAAGTTGATCTTCAGAAATGGTGGAGAAGGTAGTGTTGGAGGAAGAGGGTTGAGTAGGTGTGGGGAGGGGCTGTGGGGGCTTTAGGCAAAAGCTTTCAGGGTTATACAAATACTGGTGTGTTCTTATTGACCAGACACAAATATAATAGGGTATTTCTCTTGGATTAACAAATCTAAACGTCTGGCTTATTAAGATTTCAAGCGGTATCGTCACACCAGACTTTTAAACAAGATATTTTTTCTTGCTAAAAAGTGTGTCCTATAGTTCTAAAAGTTTATTATATAGAAAAAAACTTTAATGGAGTTGTCCTAAATAAATAAAATGATGCACACAGGTAGCAATGTATATTCACCCTTGTAGCTGGAGGCAGCTCCAGTGCCATGTCTCCGATGCTTCTATTCACATGGGCTGCAGATGACTATGCATTTTTTGCAGCTTGTCAGTGGCATTCAGCTCGAGACCATGAGACCAGTGATCTGCAGTCATTGTAAACAGAAGTATCAGGGAATGCCACACTAGAGATGCCAGAAGCTAGAAAGATGAGCATTTATAAGTTTATTTACATGGTTGTCCGGACAAAAGGTGCTAATTACCTGGAGGCCAGATTCTGTAAAAATAACAAAATAAATCATATTCCCCTGTTATCCCCTTCCCGGATCCATCGCAGTGTGCCTCGTGATTTGCATTAGCATCAATGATGCCACTGACTCGCCCCCTGGGCCGTGGGGTACCCGGAACCGGGCCTTCTGGTGTACGGTGCTGATGGGGGTAGTAGTGGCAACCCGATCCCGTGGCTCAGGGTGGTCAGACCAAATTGTGGCAGTCTATTTATCAGTGTTTTGAATGTCCGACTACGCCACACGTGGATTGCGGTCAGGGATAACCGCTGCTGCAAGGCAGGCCGCTGAGGCTGGTGTTGGTGTGCAGCACAGGGGTAGGATAACTCCCCACGGGAAGAGTGTAGCCTCAGGGCAGGGTAGATGAATGCTGGGGGTGATAGTGCAGGCCGCAATAGTAAGAGTTCAGAGTCCGCTTCAAACAGTCCAGGGTCTTTATTGTAGGGATTATTAATGACCCAAGAGTAATACCGGTTAGGAATGGGCCTGGGTGTCTGAGAGCATTCGGGCGAGCCTCACTGGTCAGGGTGAGTGTGTAGGCCTACCGTTCTCTCTATGCTCTTTCTGACTATCCCCCTCTTCGTGGTGTAATAGCCTATGTCCCTGAGCTGGCCGTGTACTTCTCGCCTGTATGGCTTGCGACTCGGGCCTTGGGTACCTTTTGCTTTCTCCTCGCTGTATTGGTCCCTCTGTGTGGTGGAGCCTCCAGGCTTCTTAGGCCAAGGGGCCTGCAATCCCTTGCGGGTTGGTTCTCTGCTACTGGGCTTACAACCCTGACAGCCTCGGACCCCAATGTCCGGTTGTGTGATTCTCTCAGCCAGGACCGGCTCTCGTCACCTCTGTCCCTGGCTTGCAGTTTCTCCTCTGCCTCACGGACTCCTCAGCTACAGCTGAACTGTCCCTCCTTCTCTGGGACTAGTCTCAGTCCTGAGCTAGGTCGTCCAATTCTCTCTAACCCTGCCCCCAGTTCCAGCTTTTATAGGGGCAGCCAGCTCCCACTACTGGCCTGGGACAGGAGGTGCTGTATGCTAATTGTCCCTAACCAGGGAACCTCCCTCCTGCTCTCAGACACAGCCTTTAATATTTGTGGCATCCAGGCCTGGGGTGACACATTCCCCCCTAGTAAAATTTAGTACTCCAGACTAAACAGGAAACACAAATACAGGGTATAAATGACAACATAACATATTTACAAGTACATTTTGTCCTTAAGGTCACGGCGCTTCCGTGACCGGGTGTCCGTATCACCCAATAAGGTGCAGTTTCGAACGGTGCAGGGACCTGTCTCCATAAACCCCAAGTTCCTGGCCTTGGGCGTGGCGACAAGGCTGAGCTACCTACTTTGGGCCACAAGGGAGCCACGCCGGACAGGTTTTTCTTCTGCGGCCATCTTCGCAAGAGGGCACCAAGTGCAACTATCTACAACACAGTTCCGGCCATTCAGTGTCCATGACCTGTCAGTCCATTGTACTAGGAAAAACAGTATTAATAACCAGGTAACAAATATAAAACATTAACTATATACTGGTTAATATATACTTTACATTTAGATCTTCCAGCGAGCTGGTATTTAACCCCTAGTGCTCCGGGTTGACCTGCGTAACCCACTGTCTGGTGGTGGTCTAACCTGGCTTTCCGCACTAGCATTTAGGGTACAGCTACTAGCTGGGTTTACAGGCAGGGCAGGCAGCTGTCTGCGGGTCCTTTGGCTTACCGCAGGCATGGCAGGCTCATTGTCAGCGGAGGGTTGACTCTCCTGGGCTGCTGGCATGGGTTCTTCTGTCTCCGGGGCTGCTTGTTCCTCTTGTTCTTCCTGCTCTCCTGTAGGTTCCTGCTGGGTTGGCTGAAGGAAGTGTAGGACGGGTACCACTATGGCATCGTTTATCTGAGTCCAGGACCGGGGGAACTCTCCGAGAACGGTGCTGACCATTTCTTCCTTGTCCACTGCGGGCTCAAGGTCAACTTGATCTTCTCCTGCACTCTGTAGTTGCTCGGGGCACCGTTTTAGGTGGTCTCTGGAGACAGTGCTAGTGGTTTCTCCTCCATACTTGGTAATTACACATAACTTCGAGTTGTCGTGGTTGGACGGCAGTACTGTGTACGGATCTCTCTCCCACTGGTCATCCAGCTTGTGAAACTTTCTCTTCCGCTTCAGGACCTGCTTGCCAGGTTCCAGGGGACCAGCAGGGTCGTGTTGGTTGAAGAGCCTCTCTTGCTTTTCTCTCGCTTGAGCCAGACTCCTCCCCACACTCTCCTGTACCTTCTTGTACTGTAGCCGCCGTTCCATATCCCAGTCCGCGTCTGGGGAGGTGTCCTCGGGTGTCAGGACTCCCATCTCCAGGTCTATCGGCAGCTTACCTGGTCTTGCTCGCATCAGGTAAGCCGGGATGCAATTGGTAGCATTCACCGGGATATGGTTGTACAAGTCTATCAGGTCTGGCAGCTTCTCCGGCCACAGGTTGCGTTTTTTTTAGGGGCAACGTCTTGAGGAGATCAATGACGATATTATTCATTTTCTCACACAGCCCGTTGGTTTGCTGGTGGTAAGGCGTTGTCCGAATCTTCTTACATCCGTAGATGTTGCAGAACTCCTGGAAGATTTCTGCCTCGAACGCTGGACCTTGATCTGTCAAGACCTGTTCCGGATACCCATGTGGACGGCAGAAGTGTTGTTGGAAGGCTCTGGCCGCTGTTTGGACTGTCAAGTCTTTAACGGGAACCACCACCAGGAACCGGGAGTAGTAGTCCACTATTGTCAGGGCATAGACGTAGCCCGACTGGCTTGGAGCCAATTTCACATGGTCCAGAGCTACCAGCTCAAGAGGTTGCCTGGTGAAAATGGGCCTCAAGGATGTCTTCTGGCTGGTACTGTTATGATCTGATACAAAAACTAAGGAAACAAAGGAGATCTGTCCCTACAATAGAACTAAGCTAGATCCCTACGGTGTAACGGGGAACCTGATCCTGCGATCTGACCCGCTAAAGTCCTCGGCTAGTCTGTACGAAGACCTATAGATGCAAGGGAGGGATCCCTACAAGAACTAGGGACTGGGATAAAGTTGGACACCTCCTAGCAGAAATTGTAGCAGTAAAAGACAAACACACAACATAGAACATAAAGGTCCGAAGACCTAGCTAAACTGACTGAGAAAGGTACTTAGCACCAAGCTAGCTTAAGAGTAGAAATTACAATGAAGTCCAGCAAGGCCAGGAGGGCGGAGCAGGACTAAATAGGCAAAAAAGAACATGTGACCAGCAAGATAGAAAAAACCTATCAGGAGAGTTCTAACAGTACCCCCTCTTCTAAGAGGATCCTCTGGATCCCCTAGGCCCAGGCTTATCAGGAAACCTCCTATGAAACGCTCTGATAAGTCTGGAAGCAGAAAAATCATCCGCCCTCACCCATGAGTTATCCTCGGGTCCGAAACCCTTCCAAGCAACGAGATACTGCAAACTCCCTCTATACCATCTAGAATTTAGGATGCGGAAAATTTCGTATTCCCCGTCCTCCACCACCGGAGGAACAGTGACAGAGGCGTCTCCATCCGATACATAAGCTCTTTTCAACAGAGAAACATGAAACACCGGATTAATCTTCCAGGAGGTAGGAACCTCCAACCTAACAGCAGATTGGTTAACTACCTGAAGCACCTTAAAGGGCCCTACAAACTTGGGACCCAATTTTTTAGAAGGAATCCTCAACCGCAGATTCTTAGGGGACAACCAAACCATGTCAAAAAATAGCAAACAAAACCTCTTGCCGTTTCCTATCAAAGTACCTCTTAGATTTTTTGTTAGCCTCCTGAAGATTACCACGCACATCCGTCCAAACCCTCTCCAAATCACCGGAACAACTCTCCTCCTCAGGCACAGCCAATACCAATTTGGAGAATGACCCAAAAGACGGATGTCTCCCAGAACAGCAAAAAAAAGGCGAACAACCAGCAGAAGAGGATGTATGGTTGTTAAGAGCAAACTCAGCAAGTGGCAGAAACTCAGACCACCCCTCCTGATTGTCTGCCACAAAACAACGCAAGAACTGCTCAACATCCTGGTTCTTCCTTTCTGTCTGGCCATTAGACTCAGGATGATATCCGGATGAAAACGACAAATGAACTCCCAACCTGTCACAAAAAGCACGCCAAAAACGAGCCACGAACTGAGGTCCCCTATCCGAAACAATGTCAGTAGGAACGCCATGTAATCTGATAATTTCCTTGACAAAGGCCTTAGCGAGTGTCTTAGCGCAGGGCAGTTTGATGAAAGGAACCAAGTGACACATCTTGCTAAAACGGTCCACGACCACCCAGATGACCGTGAAACCCTCAGAGGGGGAAGGTCAGTAATAAAGTCCATAGCCAGATGTGTCCAAGGTGCACTAGGAACCTCCAGAGGGCAAAGCAGCCCCGCTGCAGGAGTATGTGAAGACTTAGATCTAGCACACACCGTACATTGACGCACCCACTTAATAACTTCCTTCTGCCATCCAGGCCACCAAAAACTGCGACCCACAAGTCTCTTGGTCTCAGAAATTCCTGGATGACCTGCCAACCGAGACTCATGACACTCAACAAACAAATCTCTCCTAAAGGTCCTAGGCACAAACAACCTCCCATGGGGAGTGTTAGATGGGGCATTCTCCTGTGCTTTAAGAATCTCATCTTCCAAAATGGAGTCCAAAGCAGCAATCACAACAACTTCTTGTAAAATGCTCTCCTCCTCCTCAGCACCGACCATGGGAGAAAAGCTGCGAGACAAAGCATCAGCTTTAACATTCTTGGTACCCGGGATGTAAGTAACGGAAAAATTAAACCGCGAGAAAAAAAGTGCCCACCTAGCCTGACGGGCATTCAAGTGCTTGGCAGCATCAAGATAGATCCGATTTTTATGATCAGTGAAAACCTGAATGGGAAATTCAGCACCTTCCAAGAGATGACGCCAGTGTTCAAATGCGAGTTTAATAGCCAGCAATTCCCGATTACCAATATCGTAATTAAGTTCAGTCTCAGAAAATTTTTTTGAAAAAAAAGCACAGGGATGTACTCCATCCTTGTTTTTCTGAGACAACACTGCACCGACCCCCACCGAAGAAGCATCAACCTCAACCAAAAACGACTTAGTCACATCAGGCTGCATAAGGATGGGAGCAGAGCTGAACCTCTCCTTTAGAAACACAAAAGCTTCAATGTCCTCAGTAGTCCACTGAACCGCATTAGCACCTTTCCTGGTGAAATTGGTCAGTGGTTTGACAATAATAGAAAAATTTTTAATGAATTTTCTGTAATAATTGGCGAAACCCAAAAACCTCTGTATCGATTTCAAACCAATAGGCCTAGGCCATTCCTGCACAGCTTGAACTTTCACCGGGTCCATCTCAAAGCCCTCGCTGGAGATAATGTAGCCCAAAAAACGAATTCTCTGTACAGCGAACTCACATTTCTCCAGCTTAGCAAAAAGCGAATTGTCAATTAATAACTGTAATACCTCACGTACGCTCCGCCAATGAGACTCCAGATCAGGCGAATAAATCAAAATGTCATCCAAATACACAACCACATTTTTGCCGATCAAAGGTCTAAGGATGTCATTAATAAGATTCTGAAAAAATGCTGGAGAATTGGTAAGACCAAAAGGCATAACCAGATTCTCAAAATGACCCAGAGGAGTGTTAAAAGCTGTCTTCCATTCATCACCCTCCTTCATGCGCAACAAATTGTATGCCCCCCGGAGATCAATTTTAGAGAACCACTTGGCCCCCAGTAACTGGTTAAACAAATCAGGAATCAATGGCAGTGGGTAAGGATTGCGTACAGTAATTTTATTAATCTCATGAAAATCCAGACAAGGACGTAAACCGCCGTCCTTTTTTTTAACAAAAAAAAATCCAACAGCCACAGGAGACTTGGAAGGCCTAATGTGACTGGCGGCCAAGCTTGTCTGTATGTATTCCTCCAAAGCCTTTCTCTCAGGAATAGTAAGATTAAATAAACGACTTTTAGGAAGAGTCGCTCCAGGGACAAATTCAATGGTACAATCATAGTCTCTATGGGGAGACAAAATTTGTGACTCCTCCCCAGAAAAAACTCTCCAAAAATCCTGAATAGGTACAGGAAATTCCCCTTTTTCCACCGCAGCAATACGTCCGTTACAACACTTGTCATAACACTTAGGGCTCCAGGACTTAATTTCATTGGTAGACCAATCCAGTACAGGATTGTGCAATTTTAACCAGGGCAACCCCAAAACTACTAGAGAAGGCAAATTATTTAATACTACCAAATCCAAATTCTCTTGTGAACACCATTAATAGTGAGGGGAAATTCACAGACCTTGTGAGTAACACTCTTCAAGGGAGAGCCATCGACAGAAACCACAGCAATAGGGGATGACAAAGGTTTGGGTTTTAATTTAAGTTTTTCCAAGAATCCCCCATCAATCACATTCAGAGTAGAACTACAATCCACAAATACCCAAAATTCAATTAATTCTTCTTGAGTAGCGGTAGTAGCAGATAGGAATACCCCCTTAGTATTTAAACAGGCTATACGGCGTAACTGACCTTTTTTTTTTCTTTGTTCATACGAAGCACACAGTTCTTAATGATATGATCAGATTTTCCGCAATAAAAGCACAAACCTTCAGAAAATCTGCGGTCTTTTTCCTGAGAGCGGGGTGCCATCGCCCCAATCTCCATCGGCTCTCCAATGTCAGTACAGACCCTCTCAAGACTCGGAGCTGACATGGCAGACGATTTACTCTCATTAACCCTTGCACGCAGTCTCCTGTCCACCCGTATAGCTAATTGCATTGCCTCCTGCAAGTTTCCAGGTGTGGGATAAGCAATCAGCAAATCCTTAACCCTTTCCCCTAGCCCCGCAAGAAACAAACTTTTCAAAGCTGAATCGTTCCACCCCACCTGGGCAGACCACCGACGGAAGTGAGAACAATATTTTTCCACATTACCTGATCCCTGCCTCAAACGTCTCAATTCAGTCTCAGCTGATGAGACACGGTCAGGATCATCATACAACAAACCCAAAGCAGAAAAAAAACTATCCACTGATCTAAAGCATGGATCACTAGGTTGGAGAGAAAAGGCCCAACCCTGAGGTTCTTTGCGCAAAAGTGACATTATGAACCCTGTGTGCTGTGATTCATCACCAGAGGATCTGGGTCTCAAACGAAAATACAACAAACAAGCATTTTTAAAGGAAAAAAATTCTTGTTGATCACCAAAAAATAAATCAGGCAAACGTATCTTTGGCTCCACAAAATGTGCTCCAGAACAGCTACTCACGTGTTGTTGGAGCTCGGCTACCTCCAGAGAGAGTCCCTGCAGGCGTTGAGCCAAATCCTGAACTGACACCATGATGGAAACGGGAAGTCTATCCTTAGAGATATTTTTAGGCTGGGCTTACTGTTATGATCTGCTACAAACACTAAGGAAAGAAAGGATATCTGTCCCTACAGTAGAACTAAGCTAGATCCCTACGGTGTAACGAGGAACCTGATCCTGCGATCAGACCCGCTAAAGTCCTGGGCTAGTCTGTACGAAGACCTATAGATGCAAGGGAGGGATCCCTACAAGAACTAGGGACTGGGATAAAGTTGGACACCTCCTAGCAGAAATTGTAGCAGTAAAAGACAAACACACAACATAGAACATAAAGGTCCGAAGACCTAGCTAAACTGACTGAGAAAGGTACTTAGCACCAAGCTAGCTTAAGAGTAGAAATTACAATGAAGTCCAGCAAGGCCAGGAGGGCGGAGCAGGACTAAATAGGCAAAAAAGGTCATGTGACCAGCAAGATAGAAAAAACCTAACAGGAGAGTTCTAACAGGTACAGTCCTTCTTTCTGAGGTTACATGGGCCGCAGTCCCTGCACCACTTCTCTATAGCCCCTCTCATACCGACCCAGTAGAACCGCTCTCTCAGTAGGAACTCCAGTTTCTTCCACCCGAAGTGTCCCGCTCTGTCATGGTAGGCCTCCAGGACCATTGCTGCATCTTGTCTTGGGACCACTACCTGTCAGGTCAGCTTGTGCGTCCGGTGGTTGACAAGCCTTCTGCACAGCTTACCTTCCTAAAGGAATAGCCTGCTTTTCTCCTTCCATAACTGCTTGGCTTCCTCTGGAGCGTCCGGGCCAGGGCTAGTGTCTGCCTGGGTTAACAGGTCTTTCACCAGGCGAATTGAAGGGTCACTATTTTGCGTTTCCGCCCAGCCGTGGTGGGGTAAGGGGTTGAACATGACGGTGGTTAGGTCTCTGTCTCTTACCCGGTGAGAATACTGAGTGGCCCCATACCGGTGGAACGCAGGGAGCTCTACTTCCTCCAGCTCTTCCGAGTCTTCATCCCCTTCGGGTAGGTGGGGCATTCTCGATAGGGCATCTGCATTGGCGTTGGTTCTGCCTGTCCGGTATTTGACTGTGAAGTCATAGTTCGATAGCCGGGCCATCCACCCCTGTTCCAGGGCACCAAGTCTTGCATTGATTGCTCCTAAGGCTTCCTGTAAATTTAGGGCATAATCTCTGATGCTATCTTGAGCTCGCTGCTTACATCCATAGAACCACATTTTGATTTCTGCTGAGGTACGGGTATCAAAGGTGTCCCGTAGACGGATCAGAACCCCTCTTACAGTCCTTTTCTCCTCAGCTGTCCAAGACTTTACCTCCCGCTGGGCCGCACCAGTTAACTGCCCTATCAGTATGCTTACTTTCTGTTCTTCTGTCAGGGGATAAACTTTGAACAGGCTATACAGCCTTTCTTTAAAGTTGCCCAAGGTATGTGACTCGCCGGCATACTGTGGCAGCCAGGCCGTTCCGGGGATATAGGGCATGGAAAACGGCATCACAGCTGCAGCGGCTACGCTTGTGGTAGAGGGTACCTCCGTTTCCGACATCTTCCTCCCCCCTAGTTAACCATGGCCTACCTTCCGGCGATCTTCTTCTGTAGTCCGCGGCTCCCCTCGCGATGCTCTGGGCGAGGACCTTGCGTCACTGGGTGATGACGTCGGCGTCCGCAGGATCTCCTTCCAGGACCTTGCGCAGCGTCTCAGCGCAGGGCGGGGCTTCAGGTCTTGCGCGGTTTTGATGTCCACGCCCCTCTTCTTCCCGCGCGGCGTCCCGAAGATGGCGCCCGATAGCAGGAAACGGCTCCGATTGGCGGGAAATGGCCCCGAATGGCGGGAAACTTCACTCAGGTAAGTATAAAGTCTTTTTCAGGCACGCAATACCCGTTTGTGGCGGGTTGGTCACAATCCTGCCTACTACGCCAAAAAGCTGACTCGCCCCCTGGGCCGTGGGGTACCCGGAACCGGGCCTTCTGGTGAACGGTGCTGATGGGGGTAGTAGTGGCAACCCAATCCCGTGGCTCAGGGTGGTCAGACCAAATTGTGGCAGTCTATTTATCAGTGTTTTGAATGTCCGACTACGCCACCCGTGGATTGCGGTCAGGGATAACCGCCGCTGCAAGGCAGACCACTGAGGCTGGTGTTGGTGTGCAGCACAGGGGTAGGATAACTCCCCACGGGAAGAGTGTAGCCTCAGGGCAGGGTAGGTGAATGCTGGAGGTGATAGTGCAGGCCGCAATAGTAAGAGTTCAGAGTCCGCTTCAAACAGTCCAGGGTCTTTATTATAGGGATTATTAATGACCCAACAGTAGTACTGGTTAGCAATGGGCCTGGGTGTCTGAGAGCATTCGGGCGAGCCCCACTGGTCAGGGTGAGTGTGTAGGCCTACCGTTCTCTCTATGCTCTTTCTGACTATCCCCCTCTTCGTGGTGTAATAGCCCACGTCCCTCAGCTGGCCGTGTACTTCTTGCCTGTATGGCTTGCGACTCGGGCCTTGGGTACCTTTTGCTTTCTCCTCGCTGTACTGGTCCCTCTGTGTGGCGGAGCCTCCAGGCTTCTTAGGCCAAGGGACCTGCAATCCCTTGCGGGTTGGTTCTCTGCTGCTGGGCTTACAACCCTGACAGCCTCGGACCCCAATGTCCGGTTGAGTGATTCTCTCAGCCAGGACCGGCTCTCGTCGCCTCTGTCCCTGGCTTGCAGTTTCTCCTCTGCCTCACGGACTCCTCAGCTACAGCTGAACTGTCCCTCCTTCTCTGGGACTAGTCTCAGTCCTGAGCTAGGTCGTCCAGTTCTCTCTAACACTGCCCCCAGTTCCAGCATTTATAGGGGCAGCCAGCTCCCCCTACTGGCCTGGGACAGGAGGTGCTGTATGCTAATTGTCCCTAACCAGGGAACCTACCTCCTGCTCTCAGACACAGCCTTTAATATTTGTGACATCGAGGCCTAGGGTGACACACCACCATTCTACCAGACACAGGACTGGTGCAGCTTGTGATGCATACAGTTCAAGTCACCTGACCTCTGCCGCCTATCACACAATGCAGTGCTCCTGTGTCTGGTAGAATGGTTGCATCATTGATGCTGGCGAAGACCACAGATCAATCTGCGCTGGATCCAGAAGAGTGACAGCAGGCGAGTATGATTTATTTTGTTATTTGTACAGAATCTAAGCGCATTTGAACTTTTTGCTCAGACAATCTAACATACATGTATTACTTCTGGTGTGCAGCACTTTCATTATTTTGAAACCCCTTTACCACCTTGGGTTTTTCCGTTTTTGAGTTTTCGTTCTTTGCTCCAATTCTTCCCAGAGTTGTACTTCTGAACGACACCATTGGTTTTTCCATATCGTGTACTGGAAAAAGGAAAAAAATTCCAAGTGCGGTGAAATTGCAAAAAAAGTGCATTTCCACAATTGTTTTTTTGGGTTTCCTTTTACCATGTTCACTAAATGCTAAAACTGACCAGGCATTATGATTCCCCAGGTCATTACAAGTTCATAGATACTAAACATATATAGGTTCTTTTTTATTGAAGTGGTAAAAAAAACAACAACAAAGTTTGTAATAAAAAAAAAAGGGGCCATTTTCCAAGATCCGTAGCGTCTCCATTTTTCGGGATCTGGGGTCTTGTGAGGGCTTATTTTTTGCATTCTGGGCGGACGTTTTTATTGGTACCATTTTGGGGTGGATATCATGTTTTATTATTTTGCATTGCATATTATTGCAATGTTGCGGCAACCAAAAAACTGTAATTCTGGCATTTTGATTTCTTTTACTCGTTATGCCGTTTACCAATCGGATTAATTCTTTTTTTATATTGATAGATCAGGTGATTCTGAAAGCGGCGATACCAAACATATATATATATATATACAGTATATATTTTTTAATGGCTTTATTTTGAATGGGTTGAAAGGGGGTGATTTAAACTTTTTATATATATATTGGAGACTAGAAGCTGCGATCATCTGATCGCCAGTGTTACACATAGCAGGGCTTCCTCCTGGCAATGACAGCTGCAGGGATCTCCTGTAGACCCTCACCAACCCATCAGCAACCAGCCGTCATGTGACACGGGCGGGTCTTTTGACGTGCTCCGAGCGCAATCTTGTTAAATGCTGCTGTCAAAGTTTGACAGCGGCATTTTACATGTTAACAGCACCGGGTGTACTTATACATCCAAGGTTGTAAAGGGGTTAACAACTGATACCTACGATCCACGGGCTGCATGTATCAGGCACCAGCTGTATGACCAAATATTGAACATGTGAAAATGGCCATAGGCAGAGACCTGTCAATCAATGACAGCGGGTGGGAGGGAAGCCGCCAGGGACCCACCTGTCTGACTAGTCTACAGCACAGCTAGGTCTCCGGCTGCTAATAAAGCCTGTTTTTCTCTGAAATGCCGCAGTTTTGGAGTCAGAAATTCCTGGCTGGGATCATACAGCCGGTGCTTGATAAATGGAGCCCACAGTTTGGGCAGCATGTGTCAGGTTCACTTTAGGCCTCTTTTACATGTCCGTGTTTCCAGTATGTGTGGTGATAGTTTCCACACGTACTGGAGACACTGACACACGCAGACCCATTCAAATCTATAGTTCTGCGCATGGACAGTGTGTCCGTGGGCAAAACACGCTGACATGTTCATTTTTTTTTCACGCTGCACAGGCCGCAAAACGTCCCACAGTGATGACACACTGATGACATCTGTGTGACGCGTACCGGTGCCTGAGAATCACTGTACAGTTAGTGCTGTTCCCAAGCACCGGGTGCTGAACGCTGCCCTCATCATTGTCCCCTACCGGCGCTGTGATCAGTGCGAGCATTTGACAATAATGAGAATAGTATTCTGACCCCACTATGTCCTGGAGTAAAAATAAGAATAAAAATGTAAAAATCCTTATACTCACCTGTCCGAACAGTTGGAGAGAATGACTGGCTCCAGCAAACGGGCCCCGGAGCTACGCTGAGCTCACTGAGTGGTGACCTGACACTCACTGAGCTCAGCCCTCAGGGGCAGGTCAGGGGCCGGCGCACTGGAGCGATTCATTCTCCCCGGCGTGAGCGGTCAGATTACAGTAGGGGGCACCTTCGGACAGGTGAGTATAAAGATTTTTTTTATTTTATTCTTATTCTTATTTTTACCCCAGGACACAGTGGGTGCAGAATACTACTCTCATCATTGTCTCTTGCCGTGCTGATCACTGCGCCGACACGGGACAAAGATGAAGGCAGGCGCTCAGCACCCAACACTTGGGAACATCGCTAACTGATTCCCGGCACCGGTACATGTGCTCCTGATGTGGCAGATGGGCGGCACACGGTTGCCACACAGGTGGAGTCGGAAACGGATATCTCTGGTACTGGCTTTTGCAGTACTGGAAAAATCAGGATGTGTGAAACCAGCCTTAAATATATTTATTCACCTGTATGTACACATGTGGCACTTCAGCCCCACCACATGGGCCTTTCTTAAAACTTGTAATGGAGCTGAAATGCCGCATATGACCATATGTGAATACATGGATGTACTAAGTACATGTGCATTACATACACATATGTACACAGATACATGGACATGATGTAAGGTGCCCCAGCGAGGTAGTCATGGGCAAGCTGTGGCCTCACTCTAGCACCCTACAGACAATGCGTGTCCTCCCTCTGATTTGCTGCAGTGTATGTGGTGCTCTCCACTTACGTCGGACCATCGGGTCGCGGCTGTCTCCAGGCATTTCTCTTCTGGAACCAGGGCAGCAATAAATTCAGAGGACACAAGGTTGTTAACCATAACTGGGACTTTACTTGGGGAAGAGGAATATGTACAATATTTACAGGCAGATATAATGGATAAGGCCCAACGGGTTGTCATCTCTCTGGCAGGTACTGGAAATAACTTGAGCCTTGGTTCCCTCTTTAAGTGAAGCATCTCGTTGGCTCTATTCTCTAACCCTAGAGAATCTTTCTCACCATTGGCAGTATATCCGGATCCTATTGCTCCCCACGTCCTAGCCTTGAGTCCTAGCTTCTTCTGCAGCCTGTAAACAGAATGTGCCCCCAGGTCCTCAATACCTGTTGAGTTTCTCCAGCTGACTAAGGGGACTCTTGCATAGGGAGTCTTTGCTCTGGTGATTCTACTGTCTGGAGTATGGGGATCCCATTTGCCCTAGCAGCCACTATACTCATGCCGCCCGTACAGTTCTCTGTCCAAACTCTCTCTGAGTTCCTTCTGGAAACTCACCATAGGTTTCCTAAAGTGCACACCCTCTATGGCCTGTCCTCACACACATTTAACTCTTCACTGTCATACATGTCTGTAATCCTGCTAGCAGACTTGCACTATCAACTGTGCCTGGGACAGTGGCATCTTTTGGCTGGTTACCAATACTACAGCCCACAAGGAATTATATCAGGAACAAGCTTTATACACAATTTATGCTTGATCATGGCACTAAGTTCCCCCTCTACTCTACTGGCTGGATCATCAAAGCTAACTCCTTAACTGGACCTAACAGCAGCTCAGAGAGATCTAACTATGGAAACATTCTCTTTTAACTCTTTAGTGCCAAAGGAAGGCTATGTCCTTCCCCACTACTACAATGACACACATAGAAACATATTAGAAAGACACACACATATATGAACACAAATTACACATGCACTTACCCTCTCTGCAGATGATGCATGCTGCCCTGGAAAGCAATGGGGCCCTCACTTGCCAGCTTTTTCTTCCTGACTTCCTGTATCCTGTACTTCTGTCTTCTCTGTGGTGCAGCTTCCCCTCCTTCTGGGTCCCGACCGCAGAGCTCTCCTGCTGTAATTGCGGGGCAGAAGGCAGGAGGGGGAGAGCGGAGTATTATTATACAGAGCTGGGAGGGGCAGGGAAAGCAGTGGTCATACTGTAAGCAGCCTCTCTCTGTTCTGCTGGAGCCAGAGCTGGTGGGCTGAACCTCCTCTCCTGCTCTAACAGAGCAGTGAGGCGTCCTCTGGGAGCCTCTTTCTCCCAACTCTGGGCCCACCGAATCCTCTGCTGATTCTGACCAAGCCTGAGTGTTTTAAACTGTATCTTCATCCTAATGATGCAGATACTGTTGAAATTCTGATGAGGGGATAGAGAGGTCCGGTGCTGTTACACACTGGGACACCCTGTCTCACGGGCCCTATAGCAGCTGCGTGGGCTGCCACTATGGACGGTATACCCCTGCCTGCCTGTCTATCAGCCGCACCTGCCTGATTGTATACCAAATGTGCCCGCCTGCCTGTCTGTCTGTCAGCCGTTTCCACCTGAACCAGCCTACTTATACTCCAATTTTGACCGTATGTACCTGCCTGGCCATTTGTCAGGCATGCCAGTCATCATACCAGTGGTGTCGGCCTATCTACCATCCCTGGCCGTACCTGCCTCCTGTCCCCTGGGGGTCAGCTGTCATCTGCTGAGGTCAGTCCAGGAGTAGCACCTGGTCCCGCCTCCCTAGTCTCTCCTAGGATCATGGTATCTTCAAGCTGCTGTACATCCGAGGTCTGACTTGGTGAGGTCCCTTGTCACGCCCCTCCAGGCTCTCCTCGGATCACGGCATAGTGGTTCCACCACCCAGCCCGTTACAAGCAGTTACTTTATTTTGTAATACTCTTGGACAACACCTAAGATGTTTGATTGGCTACAACTAGGAACCTCTCTATCTGACATATTTTTCTATGTTTTCTTTGGGTTCATCATTATAGAGAGGCAAATGTCTTTTGTATACATTGTGTGGACAGCATCATATTATTCCTTTGTTAGGTTTGTAATGCAAAGTGTATGCAATTGTTTCTCAAGTAGGTTTGTAATGCAAAGTGTATGCAATTGTTTCTCAAGCTTATACAGGTTACAATGTAACACTGTCTCTAAATAATTATGGCCTCGATTCCTCAAGACTGGCGTTATTCATGCGCTTGTCAATCAGGCACATCTGACAAATGGCATGCGCCTCCTGGCGGCTTGCCACAAATTTTACTCCAATCACTGACTGGAGAAAGATTTCTGGTGTAATGTAAACCCTATCGTGTCCCCTTTCCCTTCCCTCACCAGAAGGGCAGAGAGAAACTGGCGTGAAAACAGCAAAAGATTTTTCAAGCCTTTTTACCCCAGTGTTCTGGCATTAAAGCTTTGATGAATGGGGGCCTTAGTGTTCTGGACAAAGCTACTATTTTCTAAATTTAATAGTGGAATGATGCAATATAGATATATTAATATAATCATTGACTCTTTGCAGGTAACATTCAGTACGCTGGAAATTTATAATGAACAGGTAACTATAATTATATCTATAGTATGTCTGCTTGGAATAGTTTATGTTATACCCAACAACACAAGACTTAATGCTAGACTTAGAACAGCTCAAAGTGCTCAGCGAGTACAATATAGGACAAGTGCATGATACTCACTGAGCATAACACCAACATAAAGCACGTGGTTGTGCCTGCTGTCAAATTGGGCAGGAGATCACACCTGCCCGGACACTTAAAGTTTGTTGCCCAAAAAAAATTAACCAACTACATGTTGAGTGGCAAGTTTTCACCGTAGGCCATGTTGAGTGGAGAGCTTTCTGCTGTCTTCTTAAACCAGTGTTTCTCAACTCCAGTCCTCAGGAACCCCCAACAGATCATGTTTTCAAGATCTCCTTAGTATTGAACAGGTGAGAGAAGCTGTGGCATTTTTGATGCCTTGATAATAATTCCTTCACCTGTGCAATACTAAAGAGATCCTGAAAACCTGATCTGTTGTGTGTTATATACAGTACAGACCAAAAGTTTGGACACACCTTCTCATTTAAAGATTTTTCTGTATTTTCATGACTATGAAAATTGTACATTCACACTGAAGGCATCAAAACTATGAATTAACACATGTGGAATTATATACTTAACAAAAAAAAGTATGAAACAACTGAAAATATGTCTTATATTCTAGGTTCTTCAAAGTAGCCACCTTTTGCTTTGATGACTGCTTTGCACACTCTTGGCGAGTTTCAAGAGGTAGTCACCGGAAAGGGTTTTCACTTCACAGGTGTGCCCTGTCAGGTTTAATAAGTGGGATTTCTTGCCTTATAAATGGGGATAGGACCATCAGTTGTGCTGTGCAGAAGTCTGGTAGATACACAGCTGATAGTCCTACTGAATAGACTGTTAGAATTTGTATTATGGCAAGAAAAAAGCAGCTAAGTAAAGAAAAATGAGTGGCCATCATTACTTTAAGAAATGAAGGTCAGTCAGTGCGAAAAATTGGGAAAACTTTGAAAGTGTCCCCAAGTGCAGTTGCAAAAACCATCAAGCGCTACAAAGAAACTGGCTCACATGAGGACCGTCCCAGGAAAGGAAGACCAAGAGTCACCTGTGCTTCTGAGGATAAGTTTATCCGAGTCACCAGCCTCAGAAATCGCAGGTTAACAGCAGCTCAGATTAGAGACCAGGTCAATGCCACACAGAGTTCTAGCAGCAGATACATCTCTTCAACAACTGTTAAGAGGAGACTTTGTGCAGCAGGCCTTCATGGTAAAATAGCTGCTAGGAAACCACTGCTAAGGACAGGCAACAAGCAGAAGAGACTTGTTTGCGCTAAAGAACACAAGGAATGGACATTAGACCAGTTAAAATCTGTGTTTTGTTCTGATGAGTGCAAATTTTACATCTTTGGTTCAAACCACCGTGTCTTTGTGCGACGCAGAAAAGGTGAACAGAAGGACTTTACATGCCTGGTTCCCACTGTGAAGCGTGGAGGAGGAGGTGTGATCGTGTGGGGGTGCTTTGCTGGTGACACTGCTGGGGATTTATTCAAAATTGAAGGTATACTGAACCAGCATGGCTACCACAGCATCTTGCAGCGGCATGCTATTCCATCCGGTTTGTGTTTAGTTGGACCATCATTTATTTTTCAACAGGACAATGACCGCAAACACACCTCCAGGCTGTGTAAGGACTACAACTTTAATACATGTGAGGAATGTGTAAGAAATAGACATTCCTTACATGTACTAAAGCTGTCAAACAGTCGCAAATCATGCACATGGGAGTGATTCAAACATAACACCGAGCAGCTCTAACTACTCGGTGCTCGGCCCGAGCATACTCGCCGAAAGGGTTAACAGAACATACTCGCTCATCACTACTAGCTACATATCTATCTATCTAGCTAGCTATTTATCTTCATTAGGAGCTTTGCTAGGGTCCTAAAAGATCAGGGGTCCTAACCCCAAAGTGCATGTCTCCTTATATAACCCTCCTACAGCCATTTAAAAGAGGATATATACATTTAAAAGGCCAAAACAATATGGCCACACAATGCCCACTAACACTACACAGCGAATACATAATATTATAATATCACCATAACCACTACATAACAAAACAATCTATACAAACACCAATGATACCATCATACACCTTCTACTACATAATGACTGAAATACATTAAGTTGTTACTAGATTAAAAAAAAAAAATACTAAAATGAGCAATATCACCACCTTACAGTAACCATATAGTGGTAGATACCAGTCCTTCAGAACATGTAAGAGATTACAGTATAGTTACGGATAGTGACTCACTGCTGACGTTGTCTCTCATTGGAGTCGTTCACTTTTCCCGTCTTTTCTAACTGGTTCAGACCTCCATGACAACTTCTGCCAGCCACGACTCGTCTGCAGATATTACAACGAAAACACATCTGACATCTCACATTTCCAGCCCCATCCTCATCTATTCCCAACCTGCACAAACACCTCAATCTGTGTGCACCTGCGGCATGGAATCGTGACCCCAAAATGTAAAAAATTGTGTCAAACTATGATTACACCCCCAACAAATTAAATAGTGTCCCATAGAAAGTATTAATGCCCCCACTATGCTACATAGAAAGGTCCTGTATGCTCCTTTGAAGAGTATATTATCCCAAGTGCCCCCTTCCAACAACAAATAACCTTGAGTGTCCACTTAAAATTAACAATTCTGCCCCCCCCTAAAAAAATAGAAATGGAACCTGAGTGCCCCTATCAAAACTAATAATGTCCCATTTATAACAAATAATGTCCTCTGAGTGCCCACACAGCTCTGTATATACAGTATGGTCGTACTACAGCCCCTAATACACAATGTGAAAGTTCCCATAGCCCTTTATTATACATTGAGGACCCCAGAGCTCCCTATTTATAGTAAAATGGCTACATAGCCCCCTATATACAATATGATGTCCCCACTGCCCCTTATATATAGTATGAGGCTCTACATGTTCCTATTTATACTCTGATGGTGCCCACAGCTCCGCACAAATAGTATGTCATCTCAACAACCCCCTTTATATACTATGATGGTCCCGACAGCTCTCTATTGATGATATTATGTCCCCCACAGCCATGGGCATACATAGAAATTATGAGGCCCCATAGCAAAATTCCTAATGAGGCCCCCCACCAGAAAAAAAATATTTGTTGAAGCAGGTTTGGACACAGTGCATAAGCTTCGACGTAGAAGGGCATACCTCCCATGTCTTGTGGCACTTACAAAGTAATTTTGCCCCTATTGAAGCGTCTTAATAACACAGGCTAAATGCAAGGGCCCATAGTGGCCTTGTGGCTTGCCACCATTAGTGGTTAGCTACTGTTTCATAGAATGATTTTTGCTGGCTTCGATTTGCTGCTATTTGTATTTCTGATGTCTAGTAGTGATGATCGAGCATGTTCGCTACTTCTAGGTGCTCGCCCGAGCATGTCACTGCTCAAGATGCTCGGCACTCGCCAAGTATTTCCGGGGTTGCTCGACGAGAGCTCGTGTCCCCTCCCTGCATGTTTGGGGCTCTTTACAGAGCCAATGAACATGCAGGGATTGTCTGCCACTCACTTTAATGCCGCAGCCATGTTGGTTGTGGCATTACATTGATTGGATGGCCGCACAGCGTCATCAGGTCTATATCAGACCTGGCGGCGCCATGCTCGTCACAGTCACTCCGGAATCAGACAGTGTAGGGAGAGGTGCTGCTGAGCTAGGGAGAGATTTGCTTGTTTCTAGTTAGTGTAGGTATACCAAACTATATTAGAGACACATATCCATCTCAACAAACAGTCCTTCTCAGGACTAATCCATCTGCAGAGATATCAGGCAGGCAGTGTTTATAGGCAGGCAGGCAGTGTATATAGCAGACTGCAGTGCATATAGCACAAGAGGATCCATTCTAGTTTTGTCTGCTGCTACTGCTGTTAGATATTTCTAGAAATAGTCCCAGGTCTCAGGGGCCAGGAATAATTTTCTTTAGGATCTTAATCAGGCCCTGCTCCAGGTTTTTGTGGGCCCTGGGCGAAAGAGTCTCAGTGGGCCCATTTAACACATACCACGATTCATGATGCACAGATACTGCAGAGAAATATATACGGTACAGAGCAAAAGTTTGGACACACCTTCTCATTTAAAGATTTTTCTGTATTTTCATGACTTTGAAAATTGTACATTCACACTGAAGGCATCAAAACTATGAATTAACACATGTGGAATTATATACTTAACAAAAAAGTGTGAAACAACTGAAAATATGTCTTATATTCTAGGTTCTTCAAAGTAGCCACCTTTTGCTTTGATGACTGCTTTGCACACTCTTGGCATTCTCTTGATGAGCTTCAAGAGGTAGTCACCGGAAATGGTTTTCACTTCACAGGTGTGCCCTGTCAGGTTTAATAAGTGGGATTTCTTGCCTTATTAATGGGGTTGGGACTAGTGTTGAGCCACCCCCGTAGTGTTCGAGTTCGGTTCGGTTCGTCGACCACCCTTGTGTTCGCCGAACTGTTCGTCGAACTGTTCGTTGAACACCTTCGAACACCGTTAAAACCAATGGCAGGCAAACAAAAACACATAGAAACACATAGAAAACACCTTCAAAGGTGTCCAAAAGCTGACAAACTGCTCAGAAGACATAACTAACACATGGAAAAGTGACAAGTACATATAGTCATGCGAAAAGAAAAGAGGTGGAGGAGTAAAAGGAGGGGGAGACACAGATATAGGCATGTCATGCCCTTCTAAAATCCAAAAAGTGAGACGCCGACACGGCCAGTCCGTTCCTGCCCGTGCCACCTCCGTGTCGCCGGGTGTATGCCAGAGCCGCGGTGGACCCTGACGGCCAGCCCCCCTCTCCCAATACTGGTGCCTGTCCGCTGGTGGGTCGAGCGAGCCCCCCTGTGGTGGAGGCAGCTCTAAGCTTTTTAATTTAAATTGTCTCTCTAATTTGAATGAATACACTTTAAATCCTTTTACAAGGATCTATTGGAGGGCAAGTCTCATGCCAGCAACTGCGTAATTCCAGCTCCAGTAGCGTTCACTAAAGCTGCTGCAGTTAAAAAGCTTTTATAAGGATCGAGCTGGGATAATCCGCTGACTAGCAGACACTGCTACTAGGCACAAAGTATTTCCTGGGCTAGATGCAGTTAAAAATTTGTAATTAGGTACTCTCGTTGGATGCTGAGAAAGCATTTCATAGAGTCTCCTGGCACGCCATATATTATTTTCTTAAAAAGCTTGGGGTAGGGGTCTAGGGGACCCTTTTATAGCCAAAATCACGGCCCTGTATCGCAATACGTCACCTAGGCTGAAGATAAATGGAACTGTAGCACCCCGAGGGCTCGGTTGCTACAGAGGTATTGCACCTCACCCAGAGGTGTGATATCTCACTTTCAGGTAAGGATGGAGTGTGGATCAGGACCCCGACACCTGCATGCATTACACCACATTGCCGTGGGGCAGGGTGACCAATATATATGCCCCTGAGATGGGCACGACAGTCCCTGTCCCTGGCTGGAGTGGGGGGAGGGAACACCGAGGAAGGGGAACCCTGTAGTGCAGGAGCAGGGAGGAAGCAGTTCCTGGGTGCATTGAGAAGGGAGTATAAAAGGTGGGCACCATCTTAGTTCAGTGCAGAGAAGTCTGAGCAGAAGTGACAGGGAGCAGGGGCTCTGCATGAGCTCTGCTCCGGAGGCGGGCCTAGTAACAGAGGCCCAGGCCTGGAAGAGGGAGAAGGAAGGAAGAGGAGCGGAGAAGGCTCCAGGAACGAGGAACGAAGGGATCCCAGGGTGCGGACGGGCGAGTCGCCACCGCACGCCCGAATCCACCTGCGTGGAGGGGTCAGGCCAAAGGGGGAGACCGGTCCCCGAAACTAGTGGAGGCGAGAAACCACCCTCAGCTAGAAACCGGAGGCTGTGACATTTTATGTGGCGCAGCCCCTCGCTACAGCCACTAGGAAGGCACAACATAGGGTGAGGGAAACTGGCGCCAAGTTTACCAAGAGGAGGCCCGAGGCAGCCGGACAGAAGGGTTGGTAAGAAAGGCCAGACAAAGGACACACAAAGGGGGTCCTGTGAAGTGCTCCAAAGTTATCTGGGAGTTGTCTGAGCCCCTCACCTGGTGAGCACAGTACAACGTGGACAGCCGTTACCTGCAGAAGTGGTCTGGATAATAAGAACTGTTAGTAAAGGCCCTGGACTGCATCACTGACTCCGTGTCGTTACTGCTGCTGCCCTGCACCATCACCCCCATCCTCCACATACACTGCCCTGAGACTATACTCCTCCCGTGGGGAGCTATACTACGCTCTGCTGCACCCACAACACCAGCCTCAGCGGTCTGCCCTGCAGCGGCGGTTCACTCTGACCGCAATCTACGGGTAGCGTAGTCGGACATTTAAACATCAAAACCACATAAATAGTTCCGCCACTGGTTTGACAGCCCTGAGCCACGGAACCGGGTCGCCGCCACGGAGACTACAACCACCAGCATCCACCAAAAAGGGTCCGGCTCCGGGTGTCCCAAGGCCCAGGGGGCATGTCAGAACATTTTCATCACCTTTAATAATCACCAATGGGACAAGGCAGGGATGTCCTCTGTCCCTCTCTTATACATCCTAGTGACGGAGCACCTGCTCTCATCAATTCGCCATCACCCCAATATTAGGTGGATTGAGGTGGGAGGCACCAAGTACAAGTGCTCTGCATTTGCTGATGATGTCCTAGTATATATCACTCAATCACATATATCCATCCCTGCTGTTATGGCTGAAATAGATCACTTTGTTACATGGTCAAATTTTAAAATGAATGCAGCGAAGTCTGAGGCCCTCGATGTCTCCCTCCCCAAATCCATACAGGATTCCATCCAGTCCAACTTTCCCTTTGCCTGGCCCTCACAGGGTATCAAATACTTAGGAATTCCTATTCATAGACACCTCTCCCGTCTATGTTATCTTAATTTTGGGCCCTTTATTGAACAACTCCATACAGACCACGGTTGGCAAGTTAGAAATGTAAGATTCACTACGTGAACCACTGGTGTTTTGTGGAAAAGCACATGTACACTGTGTTCCAAATTATTATGCAAAAAGTGTTTCGGAGTGATAAGGGAAGAATTTGTTTGTTTGTCAGTTAAACTCATTGATGGTGATGTGTGTAAGGGCTCTTTATATCACTGTAAGCAATTGCAGACACCTGTGCTAATTAGTTTGGCAGGTGTGTCCAATGAAAGACAAGACTACTTAAGAAGGCTGTCCCACATTATTAAGCAGCCTACATTTTCTGCCAAAATGGGAAAGAAAAAGGATGTGTCGGCTGCTGAGAAGCAACAAATTGTGGAGTGTTTAGGTCAAGGCATGACTACAATCAACATTGTGCGATGATCAGGATGAAGTGTCTTGGCAATCAAGAAGTATGTAGCTGATTCACAGTACACATGTGTGCGTGCTGATAAGGGAAATTGAGGACTCTTTTCTACAGGTAATTACGTCAGGTTAAAAGAGCAGCGGCAAAAAAGCCTTGCCATAGCAGCAGACAAGTTTTTGAAGCTGCTGGTGCCTCCAACGTCCCCCGAACAAAAAGATGCAGGGTCCTTCAGAGGTTTGCAGCTGTGCGTAAGCCATCCTGTCGACCTCCTCTATCCACTGCACACAAGCAGAAATGGCTCCAGTGGGCCAAACAATACATGAAGACTGACTTCAAAACTGTTTTGTTCAAGGATGAGTGCCATGCAACACTCGATGGTCCAGATGGATGGAGTGGAGGATGGCTGGTTGATGGACACCCCACGCAAACACGGCTACAGCGCCAACAAGGAGGAGGTGGAGTAATGTTTTGGGCTGGAATCATGGGGAGAGAGATTGTCGGCCCCTTTAGGATCCCTGAAGGGGTAAAGATGAACTCCATGTATGTGGAGTTTCTCAAACAGCACTTCCTGCCATGGTTCAAGAAGAAGAACCGTGTATTCCACAGCAAGATCATTTTCATGCATGATAATGCACCGTCTCATGCTGCACATAACACATCTGCATCTCTGGCTGATATGGGCATAAAAGGGGACAAACTTATGGTGTGACCCCCATGCTCCCCTGACCTCAACCCCATTCAGAACCTCTGAAGCATCATTAAAAGGAGCGTCTATGATGGCGGGAGGCAGTTCACATCTAAGCAACAGCTCTGGGAGGGTATTCTGTCCTCATGCAAAACAATTGAAGCAGAAACCATCCAAAACCTGACAAATTCAATGGACGAGAGAGTTCAGAAGCTCCTTTCGAACAAGGGGTCCTATGTGCAAATGTAACATCACCTAGATTAAAGTTTTGAGTTGAAAACTGTTTGATTTCAGTTTCTAATAACCCGCTAATGCTTATAATTTCAAAAATGACCATTTTTTGGTTCTTTATTAAAATGAAAAGGTTGATCGAAGAGTGTGGGGGATCAAAGAGTGTGGCAACCCAGTAGTCAGGATTACTTCGAATTCTGACAATCTGAGGGTCATGTTGCAGGTAGTGCAGCAAGAAGGCACTCATGTGTCTTGCGCATCTAGGAGCCCCAAAATTATTTTCCGGGCTAGATGCAGCTAAAAATTATTATTAATTTTAAATCTGGTGGAGCTTAGTATAGATGGCCTAATAGAATCATTACTGCACACTGCTACAAAGCCCAAATTATTTTCCAGCCAAGATACAGATAAACATGATTAGTAATTTTAAATCTGGTGGAGCTTAGTATAGATGGCCTAATAGAATCATTACTGCACACTGCTACAAAGCCCAAATTATTTTCCAGCCAAGATACAGATAAACATGATTAATAACTTTAAATCTGGTGGAGCTTAGCATTGATGGCCTAATAGAATCAGTACTGCACAATGCTACAAAGCCCAAATAATTTTCCAGCCAAGATACAGATAAACATGATTAGTAATTTGAAAGCTTAAAACAGTTGGTGAGGTGATTTTAACCAATCATCAAGCTTTTACTCTCCCCAGGATGACACAGGAGTAGAAAAGTCATTTCGGATCCATGATTTGTTCATCTTTATGAACGTGAGTCTGTCTACATTATCAGTGGAGAACCACGTGCGCTTATCTGTCAGCAAACCACCAGCAGCGCTGAACACACGTTCAGATAGAACGCTGGCTGCGGGGCATGACAAGATCTCCAAGGCATAAGTGGCGAGCTCCGGCCATTTATCCAGATTGGAAGCCCAAAAAGAGCAAGGGTCCAGTGACACAGTCATGGCTTCAATGTTTACTTGGAGATACTCCTGTACCATCGTCTCTAGGCGTTGACTATGTGTCAGACTTCTTGTCTCCTGTGGCCTTGCAAAGGATGGGCTAAAAAAGTGGTGAAATGATTCCGCAAAATTGATGTTACCAGCAGATACTGTGTTTCTGTTACGGTTTGAGTGCTGAACACTCGACGGTCCCACGGTTGGCAAGTTGGAACTGTGAGATTCACTACGTGCACCACTGTTGTTTTGTGGAAAAGCACATGTAAGATTCTGCAACAGTCTCTGCTGATACTCCTGTATCCCTTTCTATGGCAGGAATAATTCCTGCAAATTTACTTTTGTACCGGGGATCTAACAGTGTGGCAACCCAGTAGTCAGGATTATTTCTAATTCTCACAATTTGAGGATCATGTTGCAGGTAGTGCAGCAAGAAGGCACTCATGTGTCTTGCGCATCCAGGAGCACCAAGTCCCTGTTGTGTTGGTGGCGAGGTAACAATCATGCTTCCTTCCTCTGTCCTCTCCCCCCAACCTCGCACAACAGAAATGTGATCAAGGTCTCCCTCATCTGATGAGTCTTCCATCAGTTCGTCCTCCACTTCTTCCTGGGCTCCTGCACCTTCCTCACTAGTTTGGCTACTACCATGCGCCCTGGTAAAACCATCTCCCCCACCCTCACATGCCTGCCGTCTTGGTGCTGCCGACCGTCTGGACCTTGCAGATGTTAGCCCTTCCGCATACAACGCCTCCTCCTCTACTTCCTCCACCTCCTCTTGTGCCACCACCTGACTCAGAATTCTGTTTAACATGTGCTCCAGCATGTAAATCACCAGAATAGTCATGCTGATAATGGCATCGTCAGCACTAAACATCTTCGTCGCCATTTCAAAACTGTGCAGAAGGGTGCATAGGTCCCTGATCTGAGACCACTCCTCCACCGTGATTTTCCCCACCTCTGGATCTCGTTGGCCCAGGCTATACGTCAGAACATATTGCACCAGGGCTTGTCGGTGCTGCCACAGTCGCTGCAACATGTGCAGAGTTGAATTCCACCGGGTAGGCACATCGCATTTTAGCCGATGAAGTGGCAGGCCCAACAACTTCTGTAGAGATGTAAGTCGCTGAGTTGCGGGAAGCAAACGGCGGAAGTGAGCACACAGCGACCGTGCCCTCTGAAAAAGGCCATCTAGTCTGGGATAGTGGGCTAAAAATTGCTGGACAACCAGGTTCAACACGTGAGCCATACAAGGCACGTGTGTGACATTGCCCCGGCGAAGGGCCGCACCCTGGTTTGCAGCATTGTCGCACACAGCCTTCCCTGGTTTCAGGTCCAGTGGAGACAACCATTCATGAAATTGGTTCTCCAGAGCTGACCACAACTCCTCAGCTGTGTGACTCACATTTCCCAAACATTTCAAAGTAAAAACCGCCTGATGACGTTGAGCCCTACTGCCAGCATAGTAAGGAGGTGTGCAGAATCCCTTCTGCGCAGTTAGAAAGCTTGTGGCATGACCAGACAGGCTTTGGGTGCAGGTGGAGGATCGAGAGGAGGTTGAGGAGGCAGAAGCAGTGGAGGAACTTTGAGATAAAGAGGATTGATGCACAACTCGTGGGGACAGCAAGACTTGGACAGCAGCCCCTTGTCCTGCTGTCACCATAGTTACCCAGTGTCCAGTCAGCGACATGTAACGCCCCTGTCCATGCCTTCTCGTCCAAGTGTCTGTGGTGAAATGCACCCTGTCACACACAGAGTTTCTCAAAGAAGCGGTGATGTTGTGTGCGACATGCTGGTGGAGCGCAGGCACACCTTTCTTTGAGAAGTAGTGCCGACTGGGCATCTGGTACTGGGGCACTGCGACAGACATAAGGTCTCGAAAATCCTCTGTGTCCACCAGGCGGAAAGGCAGCATTTCTGTAGCCAAGAGCTTGCAGATGGTGAAATTCAACCTCTTAGCTTTCTCATGGCTAGGAGGAACTGGTCTTTTACTTGTCCTCATCTGAGGGACCAAGGGCTGGCTGTTGTGCTTAGACGGGGTTGATAAGGGTGTCCCCGGCAAACTGCCGGTCTGTGAGGAAGATGCAGGCGGACATGTTAGGTTTAGTGTTGAGCCACCCCCGTAGTGTTCGGGTTCGGTTCGGTTCGTCGAACACCGGGATGTTCGAGGAACTGTTCGTCGAACTGTTCGTCGAACACCTTAGAACACCGTCGAACACCGTTAAAACCAATGGCAGGCAAACAAAAACACATAGGAACACATAGAAAACACCTTCAAAGGTGTCCAAAAGCTGACAAACTGCTCAGAAGACGCTTTCTTTAAAAAAGCCGGCCGGCATTTCAGCAGCGGCATACACCGGTACCCGACAATTTATACATGAAGGAATAGAGCATCACACATAGATTAGATAGATAGAAACATGTCAGTCACATATATATGAAGTACAGTGACAGTGTTGCTTACTGTACTTGTCATTTAGTGTAAAGGATTTATTAAAAAATATAATAGTGTTTTCGTGCACCGTCTCTTTAAAAAAGCCGGTCGGCAATTCAGCAGCGGTACCCGACAATTTATAACAGACAGAATAGAGCTTCACACATAGATTAGATAGATAGAAACATGTCAGTCACATATATATGAAGTACTGTGACAGTGTTGCTTACTGTACTTGTCATTTACTGCAAAGAATTTATTAAAAAAAATAATAGTGTTTTCATGCACCGTCTCTTTAAAAAAGCCGGCTGGCAATTCTGCATCTGTACCCGACAATTTAGAATAGAAGGAATAGAGAATCACACATAGATTAGATAGATAGAAACATGTCAGCCACATATATACGAAGTACAGTGACAGTGTTGCTTACTGTACTTGTCATTTAGTGTAAAGGATTTATTAAAAAATATAATAGTGTTTTCGTGCACCGTCTCTTTAAAAAAGCCGGCCGGCAATTCAGCAGCGGTACCCGACAATTTATAACAGACAGAATAGAGCTTCACACATAGATTAGATAGATAGAAACATGTCAGTCACATATATATGAAGTACTGTGACAGTGTTGCTTACTGTACTTGTCATTTACTGCAAAGAATTTATTAAAAAAAATAATAGTGTTTTCATGCACCGTCTCTTTAAAAAAGCCGGCTGGCAATTCTGCATCTGTACCCGACAATTTAGAATAGAAGGAATAGAGAATCACACATAGATTAGATAGATAGAAACATGTCAGCCACATATATACGAAGTACAGTGACAGTGTTGCTTACTGTACTTGTCATTTAGTGTAAAGGATTTATTAAAAAATATAATAGTGTTTTCGTGCACCGTCTCTTTAAAAAAGCCGCCGGCAATTCAGCATCTGTACTCGACAATTTATAACAGACAGAATAGAGCTTCACACATAGATTAGATAGATAGAAACATGTCAGTCACATATATATGAAGTACTGTGACAGTGTTGCTTACTGTACTTGTCATTTACTGCAAAGGATTTATTAAAAAAAATAATAGTGTTTTCATGCACCGTCTCTTTAAAAAAGCCGGCCGGCAATTCAGCATCTGTACCCGACAATTTATAACAGACAGAATAGAGCTTCACACATAGATTAGATAGATAGAAACATGTCAGTCACATATATAATAAGTACAGTGACAGTGTTGGTTACTGTACTTGTCATTTAGTATTAAAATAAAGGATTTATTATTAAAAAAAATTGGCGTGTGGTTCCCCGTAATTTTAGTCTCTAGCGGAGGTTAAGCAGACAGCTGGGGCAGATGTTTGAAGCCTGGGAAGGGGGTAATACCCACGGAGCTTCCCAGACTACTAATATCAGCCCCCAGCTGAATACCTAGCCTTTACTAGCTATTAAAATGGGGGACCCCCCAAAAAAATGACGTGGGGTCCCCCCTAATTTAATAGCTAGCAAAGGCTAGGCAGACAGCTGGGGGCTGATATTAATAGCCCAGGAAGGGAGCCATGAATATTGGCCCCCTCCCAGGCTAGAAACACCAGCCCTCAGCCGCCCCAGAAATGGCGCATCCATAGGATGCGCCAATTCTGGCACTTAGCCTCGCTCTTCCACGCTGCCCTGGTGCGGTGGCAGGGGGTAATAGGGTTGGGGTTGATGTCAGCTTATAATGCCAGCTGACATCAAGCCCAGGTTAGTAATGGAGAGGCGTCTATAAGACACCCCCATTACTAACCCCATAGTCAAAGTTAAAAAAAAACACAAACACCCAGAATAAAGTCCTTTAATTGAAATAAAGACACAATTCTTTATTGTTCTAAATTAAACCATACTTACCATCACGCCCATTCCAGCTGAAGCCAACGATCTCCTGCAATAAAAGAAAAATAATAAAGCAACCTCATCCTTACTTTTCCATGGTTCCCAGGACAGCTCCAGCTCTGCTACATCGAGATGACAGGCTGGACCGCAGCAGAACGCTGCCATCCAGCTTGCCATGCCGCACACACTGAGAAGCGCAGGCATGCTTGCGCTCCTCAGTGTCTGACTGTGACGGCATCCAGATGAGCCGACAATGAACTCGGCTCACCTCATGTACGTCACTGACAGCGTGGGAAAATTCTCCTGCACTCAGCGCTTCAGCGTGAGAATTTTCCCACGCTGTCAGTGACGTGCATGAGGTGAGCCGAGTTCATTGGACATGACCTCGGCTCATCTGGATGCCGTCACAGCCAGACACTGAGTAGCGCAAGCATGCCTGCGCTTCTCAGTGTCTGCGGGATGACAGGCTGGATGGCAGCGTTCTGCTGCGGTCCAGCCTGTCATCTCGATGTAGCAGAGCTGAAGCTGTCGTGGGAGCCATGGAAAGGTAAGGATGATGTTGCTTTATTATTTTACTTTTATTGCAGGAGATCATTGGCTTAAGCTGGAATGGGCGTGGCGGTAAGTATGGTTTAATTTAGAACAATAAAGAATTGTGTGTTTATTTCAATTAAAGGACTTTTTTCTGGGTGTTTGTGTTTTTTTTAAATACTTTACTAGAAATTCATGGTGGTCATGTCTAATATTGGCGTGACCCCATGAATTTCGGGCTTAGGGCCAGCTGATAATGCCAAGCTGGCCTTAACCCCTTTATTACCCAGTGAGCCACCGCACCAGGGCCCTGGATGAGTTGGGTACAGCGCCAGAAGATGGCGCTTCTATGAACGCGCCATTTTCCGGGGCGGCTGCGGACTGCAATTTGCAGCGGGTGGGGCCCAGAAAGCTTGGGCCTCCCTGCGCTGCAGATTCCAGCCCCCAGCTGCCTAGTTGTACCTGGCTGGACACAAAAATAGGGCGAAGCTCCACGTATTTTTTTTTTAAATTCATGAAATTCATGGAATAATTAAGAAAAAAAGGGCTTCCCTATATTGTTGTGTCCGGCTAGGTACAAATAGGCAGCTGGTGGTTGGGAGCAGCCCGTTCCTGCCTGCTGTACCTGACTGGACACAAATATAGGGCGAAGCCCCACATCAATTTTTTTTTCATTATTTCATGAATTTCATGAAATAATTAAAAAAAAATTGACGTGGGGCTTCGCACTATATTTGTGTCCAGCCAGGTACAGCAGGCAGGGACGGGCTGCCCCCAACCACCAGCTGCCTATTTGTACCTGGTTGGACACAACAATATAGGGAAGCCCTTTTTTTCTTAATTATTCCATGAATTTCATGAAATAATTTAAAAAAAAAATGCGTGGGGCTTCGCCCTATTTTTGTGCCCAGCCAGGTACAACTAGGCAGCTGGGGGCTGGAATCTGCAGCGCAGGGAGGCCCAAGCTTTCTGGACCCCACCCGCTGCATATTGCAGTCCGCAGCCGCCCCAAAAAATGGCGCGTTCATAGAAGCGCCATCTTCTGGCGCTGTACCCAACTCATCCAGGGCCCTGGTGCGGTGGCTCACTGGGTAATAAAGGGGTTAAGGCCAGCTTGGCATTATCAGCTGGCCCTAAGCCCGAAATTCATGGGGTCACGCCAATATTAGACATGACCACCATGAATTTCTAGTAAAGTATTTAAAAAAACACAACACCCAGAATAAAGTCCTTTAATTGAAATAAACACACAATTCTTTATTGTTCTAAATTAAACCATACTTACCGTCACGCCCATCCCAGCTGAAGCCAATGTCTTCTGCAATAAAAGTAAAATAATAAAGCAACCTCATCCTTACCTTTCCATGGTTCCCACGACATCTTCAGCTCTGCTACATCGAGATGACAGGCTGGACCGCAGCAGAACGCTGCCATCCAGCCTGTCATCCCGCGGACACTCAGAAGCGCAGGCATGCTTGCGCTCCTCAGTGTCTCGCTGTGACGGCATAAAGATGAGACAAGCTCATGTCCAATGAACTCGGCGCACCTCATGCACGTCACTGACAGCGTGGGAGAATTCTCCTGCACTCAGCACTTCAGCGTGAAAATTCTCCCACGCTGTCAGTGACGTACATGAGGTCAGCTTAGTTCATTGGACATGAATGAGCTCACCTCATGCACGTCACTGACAGCGTGGGAAAATTCTCACGCTGAAGCGCTGAGTGCAGGAGAATTTTCCCACGCTGTCAGTGACGTGCATGAGGTGAGCTCATTCATGTCCAATGATCTCAGCTCACCTCATGCACGTCACTGACAGCGTGGGAAAATTCTCCTGCACTCAGCGCTACAGCGTGAGAATTCTCCCACGCTGTCAGTGACGTGCATGAGGTGAGCTCATTCATGTCCAATGAACTCAGCTGACCTCATGCACGTCACTGACAGCGTGGGAGAATTCTCACGCTGAAGTGCTGAGTGCAGGAGAATTCTCCCACGCTGTCAGTGACGTGCATGAGGTGCGCCAAGTTCATTGGACATGAACTCGTCTCATCTTTATGCCGTCACAGCCAGACACTGCAGAGCGCAAGCATGCCTGCGCTTCTCAGTGTCTGCGGGATGACAGGCTGGATGGCAGCGTTCTGCTGCGGTCCAGCCTGTCATCTCGATGTAGCAGAGCTGAAGCTGTCGTGGGAACCATGGAAAGGTAAGGATGAGGTTGCTTTATTATTTTTCTTTTATTGCAGGAGATCGTTGGCTTCAGCTGGAATGGGCGTGATGGTAAGTATGGTTTAATTTAGAACAATAAAGGAATGTGTCTTTATTTCAATTAAAGGACTTTATTCTGGGTGTTTGTGTTTTCTTTTAACTTTGACTATGGGGCTAGTAATGGGGGTGTCTTATTGACGCCTCTCCATTACTAACCTGGGCTTGATGTCAGCAGGCATTATAAGCTGACATCAACCCCAACCCTATTACCCCCTGCCACCGCACCAGGGCAGCGTGGAAGAGCAAGGCTAAGTGCCAGAATTGGCGCATCCTATGGATGCGCCATTTCTGGGGCGGCTGACGGCTGGTGTTTCTAGCCTGGGAGGGGGCCAATATTCATGGTTCCCTTCCTGGGCTATTAATATCAGCCCCCAGCTGTCTGCCTAGCCTTTGCTAGCTATTAAATTAGGGGGGACCCCCACGTCATTTTTTTGGGGGGGGTCCTCCATTTTAATAGCTAGTAAAGGCTAGGTATTCAGCTGGGGGCTGATATTAGTAGCCTGGGAAGCTCCGTGGGTATTACCCCCTTCCCAGGCTTCAAACATCTGCCCCAGCTGTCTGCTTAACCTCCGCTAGAGACTAAAATTACGGGGAACCCCACGCCAATTTTTTTAATAATAAATCCTTTATTTTAATACTAAATGACAAGTACAGTAACCAACACTGTCACTGTACTTATTATATATGTGACTGACATGTTTCTATCTATCTAATGTATGTGAGAAGCTCTATTCTGTCTGTTATAAATTGTCGGGTACAGATGCTGAATTGCCGGCCGGCTTTTTTAAAGAGACGGTGCATGAAAACACTATTATTTTTTTTAATAAATCCTTTGCAGTAAATGACAAGTACAGTAAGCAACACTGTCACAGTACTTCATATATATGTGACTGACATGTTTCTATCTATCTAATCTATGTGTGAAGCTCTATTCTGTCTGTTATAAATTGTCGGGTACCGCTGCTGAATTGCCGGCTGGCTTTTTTAAAGAGACGGTGCACGAAAACACTATTATATTTTTTAATAAATCCTTTACACTAAATGACAAGTACAGTAAGCAACACTGTCACTGTACTTCGTATATATGTGGCTGACATGTTTCTATCTATCTAATCTATGTGTGATTCTCTATTCCTTCTATTCTAAATTGTCGGGTACAGATGCTGAATTGCCGGCCGGCTTTTTTAAAGAGACGGTGCATGAAAACACTATTATTTTTTTTGATAAATCCTTTACACTAAATGACAAGTACAGTAAGCAACACTGTCACTGTGCTTCTTATATGTGTGACTGACATGTTTCTATCTATCTAATCTATGTGTGATTCTCTATTCTTTCTGTTCTAAATTGTCGGGTACCGGTGTATGCCGCTGCTGAATTGCCGGCTTTTCATGTTTCACTGTGAGCACTGTTCCCATCGATTTGGGCAATCACTGTAATGCCACAACCACCATGGCTGTGGCATTACAGTGAGTGGCAGACAATCCCTGCATGATTGGTGCTCTAAATAGCGCCAGACATGCAGGACACGCTTTTGGTGCACGAACAGTTATCGAACATAACCTCGAACAGCCGAATTTTTTGCAAATCGTTCGGGTTCGTCGAACAACTCGAACACCGCCCAAAACAGCTCGAATTTGAGATTGGCGAACAGTTCTAGTCGAACACCGCTCATCTCTAGTTAGGTTGCCTTGATCCAAAGGTTGTGCTATCGATGTCGGACAGTGCTCAACACCAGCTGGTGTTACCACCTCCAAAGAAAATGATGACCTGCCAATCACGCTGGCTGCTGCTTGTAAAGAGGTGGCAGGTCTGCGTCCCAAAACAGGTGTGACTGCTGTCCCCCCAGTCACAGAGGATGAAGAGGCCGTGGATGCACAAGATGTGGCAGACAGTGGTTGGCTCGGCCGGCTAGGCTTCATTGTAGCACAGTGAGCTTCCCACTGCAACTTATGCTTCATGTCCATGTGCCGGTTCATGCATGAAGTACTCAAACTATGTATTTTTTGGCCTCTACTTAGCTTTTGCTGACAAATGTTACAGATAACACTAGTTGGGTCATCTTTATCGATCTGAAAAAATGCCCAGGCTATGCAAGGCTTAGCACCCATGCGACCTGAAGAGACACCACGACTTGTGGTCAGAGGCAGAGTTGTGTTTGAGGATGCAGTTGCTGACGTGCTTCCAGTACTACGTCTCTGTCCAGGAAGGCGCAACCTGACCTCGTCGTCACTAGCATCCTCCTCCACCTCCTCTGCTGACCTCATCGACTGGCTGACTGTGGGTTGACAGTAAGAGGGATCTCCAACCTCATCATCATCACCCTGTGTGTTATCACACCCGTCGTCCTCAGAGCCAACCTGTTCCTGCCCTGACAAAAAACTAAAGTTGTCGCTCCAGTCAGGTATTTGAGTCTCATCATCGTCTTCCTCATTGTCTCCACCAACAGGAGTTACAGTTTGGGAATGAGGGTCTACATTATGGTCAGAACCTTCTGCGTCTGGTCCTGGATCCGACTCATAAAGATTCTGGGCATCAGTGCAGATCATTTCCTCGTCTGGATTCACAGAAGCTTTGGAGCCGACCTCTGATTCCCAGGCTATAGTATGAGTAAACAGCTCTGCAGACTCAACCATCTGTTCTACCCCATACTCAGATGGGCAGCTGGAGACTTGGGAGCTGTGAGGAAGCAAGTGCGATTGGGGTGACACCTCTGAGGACTGGAGAATTTGTGATGTTGAAGTTGAGGTGGAGGAGAGCCCACTTAAAGGAGCACTTGATATCCGTTGAAGCGCCTGCTGTTTTTGTGCCTCATTTGGAATTTGTAGCGATTGGCGTGGCCGTAAGAAAGGGATCTTATCGCATTGTCCGCTAAAAGAAGAAGACATTTTAGTTTGGCTGAAAGATGGTCTTTCTTCTGCAGATGTTAATGTTGCTTTAACACCTACCCCACTGACACAACCTTTTTTCCCCTTCCCAACATGCCTATTCCCCTTTCCACCAGCAGCAGGCCTTTTTCCACTCATTTTGGTGGTTAACTAATTCACAACTCTGGAGTTGTTTGCACAAAAAAACAATGGATGGGAACCAAGCAGAGCTGAGTGGCCAAACTGTGGTATTAGGCTAAACTATTGGCTGGGTTAGATGCAGATAAAAATGATATTGAATTTGCAACCTGATGGAGGTCAGTATAGATGGACTAATAGAGCAAGTCCGACACACTGCTAGAAGCCCAAATATTTTTTCAGAGCTAGATGCAGAAAAAAATTATTTTTAATTTGCAAACTGATGGAGGTCAGTATAGATGGACTAATAGAACAAGTCCCACACACTGCTAGAAGCCCAAATATTTTTTCAGATCTAGATGCAGAAAAAAATATTTTTAATTTGCAACCTGATGGAGGTCAGTATAGATGGACTAATAGACCAAGTCCCACACACTGCTAGAAGCCCAAATTTTTTTTCAGAGCTAGATGCAGAAAAATATTATATTCAATTTGCAACCTGATGGAGGTCAGTATAGATGGACTAATAGAACAAGTCCCACACACTGCTAGAAGCCCACATTTTTTTCAGAGCTAGATGCAGAAAAAAATTATATTCAATTTGCAACCTGATGGAGGTCAGTATAGATGGACTAATAGAACAAGTCCCACACACTGCTAGTAGCCCAAATATTTTTTCAGAGCTATATGCAGAAAAAAAATAATTTTAATTTGCAACCTGATGGAGGTCAGTATAGATGGACTAATAGACCAAGTTCCACACACTGCTAGAAGCCCACATTTTTTTTCAGAGCTAGATGCAGAAAAAAATTATATTCAATTTGCAACCTGATGGAGGTCAGTATAGATGGGCTAATAGAACAAGTCCCACACACTGCTAGAAGCCCAAATATTTTTTCAGAACTAGATGCAGAAAAAAATTAATTTTAATTTGCAACCTGATGGAGGTCAGTATAGATGGACTAATAGACCTAGTCCCACACACTGCTAGAAGCCCACATTTTTTTTCAGAGCTAGATGCAGAAAAAAAATATTTTTAATTTGCAACCTGATGGAGGTCAGTATAGATGGACTAATAGACCAAGTCCCACACACTGCTAGATGCCCAAATTTTTTTTCAGAGTTAGATGCTGAAAAAAATTATATTCAATTTGCAACCTGATGGAGGTCAGTATAGATGGACTAATAGAACAAGTCCCACACACTGCTAGAAGCCCAAATATTTTTTCAGAGCTAGATGCAGAAAAAAAATATTTTTAATTTGCAACCTGATGGAGGTCAGTATAGATGGACTAATAGACCAAGTCCCACACACTGCTAGAAGCCCAAATTTTTTTTCAGAGCTAGATGCTGAAAAAAATTATATTCAATTTGCAACCTGATGGAGGTCAGTATAGATGGACTAATAGACCAAGTCCCACACACTGCTAGAAGCCCAATTTTTTTTTCAGAGCTAGATGCAGAAAAAAATTATATTCAATTTGCAACCTGATGGAGGTCAGTATAGATGGACTAATAGACCAAGTCCCACACACTGCTAGAAGCCCAAATTTTTTTTCAGAGCTAGATGCAGAAAAAAAATATTTTTAATTTGCAACCTGATGGAGGTCAGTATAGATGGACTAATAGACCAAGTCCCACTCACTGCTAGAAGCCTAATTTTTTTTTCAGAGCTAGATGCAGAAAAAAATTATATTCAATTTTCAACCTGATGGAGGTCAGTATAGATGGACTAATAGAACAAGTCCCACACACTGCTATAAGCCCAAATATTTTTTCAGAGCTAGATGCAGAAAAAAATTATATTGAATTTGCAACCTGATGGAGGTCAGTATAGATGGACTAATAGAATGATGCTATGCCCAAAAGGTTTTACTTCACTAGGTGCAGTAAAAAAATTGGTATTCTATACACAGGTGGTGTAGCTTGCAACACAGATAGGCTACTCCACTGACTAACACACTCTGCAATAGGCCAAAAAGTATTAGCTTTGCTAGATTTAGCCAAATGCTGTGAAAAAAACTAGTCTGTATGTACTCCTCCAATATGTGTGTGTGTCAAGCACCACCGACAACTGCAAGTTGATGTTGGACGGGCTGCCATTGCTTCTGCAACAAGCTCAATTGCAGGACTTCCTGGGAGAAATGACACGCAGGGTAGATATGGTTTCCCTCTATGCCAGTCCTTTCACCGAGCTAAATACAACTCTTAGCAAAAAAAAGTTGTGGACTGGCTCCGTACTGTCCCTGGTCACATTCACCTGTCCACGTGTTTGTGGTTAGGCGGTCCTTCCCAGTAAGTGCACTGGGGAGGGCATGGGTAATGTTGTGGGACTCGTGTTTGTGGAAGGCGGAGGAGATACCGGGAAATATAGTGGCGGCTGGGGACTGAGTATGGACACCCGGCCGCTGCCGGCATGAGGTTCCGAAAAGCTTCCGCCTCCACGAGCCTAAAAGGCCACATTTCAAGTGCAAGCAGCTGTCAAAAATTTGGCAGTATAATATTGCAGCCGGTGGGTGGGTGACTGCCTGCATACTTGCGCTTGCATTCCAAGGAATGGGGTAGGGACAACTGAACGTTGCACTGGGACAAGGATGTGGACGGTGATTTGCAATGACAGGTGCATGGCGTGAGGCTTCTTCGCATACTCCAAGGATCACTTATGATGGGCACACTTTTAGACAGTGACCTGGAAGTCAGAGATGCTTCCAGAGGTCTTCCCCATGCTGTTCCCATGTCTTTTCAGCACTGTATGCATGTGTCTGATTATGTGTCAAACACCACATGGCCAGATAAGGTTGAAAAATGTTAAAATGACATTTCCTGATGAATGCGTTTGTCTTGGTTGAAAGCAATGCAAAAGTGCAAAAACGCATCAAAAACGCTATGTATGAACATAGCCCAAGGTGTGGAGGAGTATTTTTGGTTTTGGTTATTTATTTTGCCTTATATACAAGTCATTACCCTGGAAATAATGTTCCTTAACATATTTCCCAGGAAAATCCATTTTGGTTTAGTTTTTCTATGTTTTATTGTGAGTCCGTAAAAGTGGCGTAATACTCTGACAACGTTGTTGACAGCAGTGATCTGGGAGTCAGAGATGCTTTCAGGGGTCTTCCCCATGCTGTTCCATTGTTACTTGAGCACTGTTCCCATCAATTTGGGCAATTTTTAGGCCCTCTGCAGACCGCCGGGGGGAGCTGCCTGAAAAATGCTCGAGTTTCACATACACTTACATTGGGCTCGTTGCTCGGGTCGAGCACCCGAGTATTCCAATTTGCTCGACCCGAGCAACGAGTACCCGAACATTTTAGTGCTCGCTCATCACTACTGATGATCTATCATTATGGTCAACATAGGCCATTTTGGACGACTTTTAACTTTATGTGTATTGGGGCCTTTAGACTTCCAAATAATATTCAGCAGGAAATCAACATATTTCTTGGGGGGGTGGGAGGGGTTAATTTTAAAAAGTAAGGTCATATATTGGCTTATCAAAGTAATTAGCAGTAGTCTGTTGACATGTACAAAGAAAAATAATAATTGATTAATATTGATACGGAATTATACTATCAACAAACTTTACATAAACCAATAATACAGGGCATTGTAAAAAAGAAGTTTGTAATATATCTCATCAGATAAATCAGCCTTCTTCACCACTTATCAGACACTTTTTATTAGCCATGCATGCTCCTCTGGGAAATTAAATATTCAAATTGTCTCTTCAGAGAGGAAGAGGACTAGAACTCTAGTGCCACGTATTGGAAGCAGCGATTCAGAGGAGCATGCATGGCTTATAAGTCTCCTCACTCTAATATGCCAGGCTTCGCTTGTCACTCTCCACAAGGAGAAAAGTTATCCCTTAGACCACAGATGAGAGCCTCTCACCTAGCCAAATCAAATCTCATACTTTGCGCTGATGAGGAGCAACAACCCGAAACACTGTGCTTGCAAATTTGCACTGATGAGGAGCAACAACCCAAAACACTGTGTTTGCTAATTGAAATTCTGGTTTGGCTTTTATTCTAAGTCATATTGCAACGTTCGTTAAAGCTTCAATATTAACTTTTAGGATTGTTGCTTCCAATATGTGGCACTAGAGTTCTAGTCCTTTTTCTGTGAGTTAAAAAGTGAATTAAAAGCAGGCATTATTCTCTTTGTGCTGTGCTGTCTATGGGAGAAATTACTGCACTCATCTCCTTCCCCCAGCACACAGTGGTTTGCAAGTTACAGATAGAGCATGAATAGGGGGAAACTGGTGAGAATGCAGGAAAGAGTCACATAAGGCCAGAAACTGTGTTATTCTTCATATAGACATACAGGACACTTTATTATGAAAAGTTACTTGAAAGCACAGTTATCCTTTAAAAATGTATGATCACTGGAGATCCCACCACTGTGACTCTCAACATTCAGAGTCGCAACAATCAAGCATTTATCATGTAACCTATGGATAAGTGATAAATGTTGTCTATGGGAAATCCCCTTTAATCTCATAATTTTTTTTGGTCCTTCCCTTCAGTGAAGAAGATGTTGTTGTTGATCCTTTGGAGTTATTAGGAAGAAAAATTGTTTTCCAGATTCATATACAACAGTGTCTTGGTGTTCGATGGCTAAAGGAGGCCACAGAAAGAGGAATTCAAATAGGGTAAGTGAGAAGTAGCATAGTAAGGTTACTTACTCAAAAAATAAAGGGAACACTTATACAACAGAATATAACTCCAAGTAAATCAAACTTCTGTGAAATCAAACTGTCCACTTAGGAAGCAACACTGATTGACAATCAATTTCACATGCTGTTGTGCAAATGGAATAGACAATAGATGAAAATTATTGCCAATTATCAAGACACACTCAATAAAGGAGTGGTTCTGCAGGTGGGGACCACAGACCACATCTCAGTACCAATGCTTTCTGGCTGATGTTTTGGTCACTTTTGAATGTTGGTTGGGCTTTCACACTCATTGTAGCATGAGACGGACTCTACAACCCACAGAAGTTGCTCAGGTAGTGCAGCTCATCCAGGATGGCACATCAATGCGAGCTGTGGCAAGAAGGTTTGCTGTGTCTGTCAGCGTAGTGTCCAGAGGCTGGAGGCGCTACCAGGAGACAGGCCAGTACCCCAGGAGACATGGAGGGGGCCGTAAGAGGGCAAAAAACTAGCAGCAGGACCGCTACCTCCACTATTGTGCAAGGAGGAACAGGAGGAGCACTGCCAGAGCCCTGCAAAATGACCTCCAGCAGGCCACAAATGTGCATGAGTCTTCACAAACGGTTAGAAACCGACTTCATGAGGGTGGTATGAGGGCCTAACATCCACAGATGGGGGTTGTGTTCACAGCCCAACACCATGCAGGACGCTTGGCATTTGCCACAGAACACTAGGATTGGCAAAGTCGCCACTGGCGCCCTGTGCTCTTCACAGATGAAAGCAGGTTCACACTGAGCACATGTGACAGTTGTGACAGAGTCTGGAGATTAGTGTTGAGCCACCCCCGTAGTGTTCGGGTTCGGTTCGGTTCGTCGAACACCGGGATGTTCGAGGAACTGTTCGTCGAACTGTTCGTCGAACACCTTAGAACACCATCGAACACCGTTAAAACCAATGGCAGGCAAACAAAAACACATAGAAACACATAGAAAACACCTGCAAAGGTGTCCAAAAGCTGACAAACTGCTCAGAAGACACTCTCTTTAAAAAAGCCGGCCGGCAAATTCAGCAGCGGCATACACCGGTACCCGACAATTTAGACAAGAAGGAATAGAGCATCACACATAGATTAGATAGATAGAAACATGTCAGTCACACATATAAGAAGCACAGTGACAGTGTTGGTTACTGCACTTGTCATTTAGTGTAAAGGATTTATTAAAAAAAATATTAGTGTTTTCATGCACCGTCTCTTTAAAAAAGCCGGCCGGCAATTCAGCATCTGTACCCGACAATTTAGAACAGAAAGAATAGAGCTTCACACATAGATTAGATAGATAGAAACATGTCAGTCACATATATAATAAGTACAGTGACAGTGTTGCTTACTGTACTTGTCATTTAGTGTAAAGGATTTATTTAAAAAAATAATAGTGTTTTCATGCACTGTCTCTTTAAAAAAGCCGGCCGGCAATTCAGCAGCGGTACCCGACAATTTAGAACAGAAAGATAGAGCATCACACATAGATTAGATAGATAGAAACATGTCAGTCACATATATATGAAGTACAGTGATAGTGTTGGTTACTGTACTTGTCATTTAGTATTAAAATAAAGGATTTATTATTAAAAAAATTGGCGTGGGGTTCCCCTTAATTTTAGGCTCTAGCGGAGGTTAAGCAGATGGCTGGGGCAGATGTTTGAAGCCTGGGAAGGGGGTAATACCCACGGAGCTTCCCAGGCTACTAATATCAGCCCCCAGCTGAATACATAGCCTTTACTAGCTATTAAAATGGGGGACCCCCCCAAAAAAATGACGTGGGGTCCCCCCTAATTTAATAGCTAGCAAAGGCTAGGCAGACAGCTGGGGGCTGATATTAATAGCCCAGGAAGGGAGCCATGAATATTGGCCCCCTCCCAGGCTAGAAACACCAGCCGTCAGCCGCCCCAGAAATGGCGCATTCATAGGATGCGCCAATTCTGGCACTTAGCCTCGCTCTTCCACGCTGCCCTGGTGCGGTGGCAGGGGGTAATAGGGTTGGGGTTGATGTCAGCTTATAATGCCAGCTGACATCAAGCCCAGGTTAGTAATGGAGAGGCATCTATAAGACACCCCCATTACTAACCCCATAGTCAAAGTTAAAAAAAACACAAACACCCAGAATAAAGTCCTTTAATTGAAATAAAGACACAGTCCTTTATTGTTCTAAATTAAACCATACTTACCGTCACGCCCATTCCAGCTGAAGCCAACGATCTCCTGCAATAAAAGAAAAATAATAAAGCAACCTCATCCTTACCTTTCCATGGTTCCCACGACAGCTTCAGCTCTGCTACATCGAGATGACAGGCTGGACCGCAGCAGAACGCTGCCATCCAGCCTGTCATCCCGCAGACACTGAGAAGCGCAGGCTTGCTTGCGCTGCTCAGCGTCTCTCTGTGACGACATCCAGATGAGCCGAGTTCATGTCCAATGAACTCGGCTCACCTCATTCACGTCACTGACAGCGTGGGAAAATTCTCACGCTGAAGCGCTGATTGCAGGAGAATTTTCCCACGCTGTCAGTGACGTGCAGGAGGTGAGCTGAGTTCATTGGACATGAGCTCACCTCATGCACATCACTGACAGCGTGGGAGAATTCTCCTGCACTCAGCACTTCAGCGTGAGAATTTTCCCACGCTGTCAGTGACGTGCATGAGGTGAGCCGAGTTCATTGGACATGACCTCGGCTCATCTGGATGCCGTCACAGCGAGACAGTGAGGAGCGCAAGCATGCCTGCGCTTCTCAGTGTCTGCGGGATGACAGACTGGATGGCAGCGTTCTGCTGCGGTCCAGCCAGTCATCTCGATGTAGCAGAGCTGAAGCTGTCGTGGGAACCATGGAAAGGTAAGGATGAGGTTGGTTTATTATTTTTCTTTTATTGCAGGAGATCGTTGGCTTCAGCTGGAATGGGTGTGATGGTAAGTATGGTTTAATTTAGAACAATAAAGAATTGTGTCTTTATTTCAATTAAAGGACTTTATTCTGGGTGTTGTGTTTTTTTTAAATACTTTACTAGAAATTCATGGCGGTCATGTCTAATACTGGCGTGACCCCATGAATTTTGGGCTTGGGGCCAGCTGATAATACCAAGCTGGCCCTAACCCCTTTATTACCCAGTGAGCCACCGCACCAGGGCCCTGGATGAGTTGGGTACAGCGCCAGAAGATGGCGCTTCTATGAACGCGCCATTTTCCGGGGTGGCTGCGGACTGCAATTTGTAGCGGGGGGGGGGCCCAGAAAGCTTGGGCCTCCCTGCGCTGCAGATTCCAGCCCCCAGCTGCCTAGTTGTACCTGGCTGGACACAAAAATAGGGCGAAGCCCCACGTACTTTTTTTTTAATTATTTCATGAAATTCATGAAATAATTAAGAAAAAAAGGCCTTCCCTATATTGTTGTGTCCGGCCAGGTACAAATAGGCAGCTGGTGGTTGGGGGCAGCCCGTTCCTGCCTGCTGTACCTGGCTGGACACAAATATTGTGCGAAGCCCCACTTCAATTTTTTTTAATTATTTCATGAAATTCATGAAATAATTAAGAAAAAAAGGGCTTCCCTATATTGTTGTGTCCGGCCAGGTACAAATAGGCAGCTGGTGGATGGGGGCAGCCCGTTCCTGCCTGCTGTACCTGGCTGGACACAAATATAGTGCGAAGCCCCACTTAAATTTTTTTAAATTATTTCAGGAAATTCATGAAATAATTTTAAAAAAATTGATGTGGGGCTTCGCACTATATTTGTGTCCAGCCAGGTACAGCAGGCAGGAACGGGCTGCCCCCAACCACCAGCTGCCTATTTGTACCTGGCCGGACACAACAATATAGGGAAGCCCTTTTTTCTTAATTATTTCATGAAATAATTTAAAGAAAATTGACGTGGGGCTTCGCCCTGTTTTTGTGTCCAGCCAGGTACAACTAGGCAGCTGGGGGCTGGAATCCGCAGCGCAGGGAGGCCCAAGCTTTCTGGGCCACCCCCGCTGCAAATTGCAGTCCGCAGCCACCCCGGAAAATGGCGCGTTCATAGAAGCGCCATCTTCTGGCGCTGTACCCAACTCATCCAGGGCCCTGATGCGGTGGCTCACTGGGTAATAAAGGGGTTAGGGCCAGCTTGGCATTATCAGCTGGCCCTAAGCCCGAAATTCATGGGGTCACGCCAATATTAGACATGACCACCATGAATTTCTAGTAAAGAATTTAAAAAAAACACAACACCCAGAAAAAAGTCCTTTAATTGAAATAAACACACAATTCTTTATTGTTCTAAATTAAACCATACTTACCATCACGCCCATTCCAGCTGAAGCCAACGATCTCCTGAAATAAAAGAAAAATAATAAAGCAACATCATCCTTACCTTTCCATGGTTCCCATGACAGCTTCAGCTCTGCTACATCGAGATGACAGGCTGGACCGCAGCAGAACGCTGCCATCCAGTCTGTCATCCCGCAGACACTGAGAAGCGCAGGCTTGCTTGCGCTCCACAGTGTCTCTCTGTGAGGGCATCCAGATGAGCCGAGTTAATGTCCAATGAACTCGGCTCACCTCATGCACGTCACTGACAGCGTGGGAAAATTCTCCTGCACTCAGCGCTTCAGCGTGGGAGAATTCTCACACTGAAGCGCTGAGTGCAGGAGAATTCTCCCACGCTGTCAGTGACGTGCAGGAGGTGAGCTGAGTTCATTGGACATGAGCTCACCTTATGCACGTCACTGACAGCGTGGGAAAATTCTCCTGCACTCAGCGCTTCAGCTTGAGAATTTTCCCACGCTGTCAGTGACGTGCATGAGGTGAGCCGAGTTCATTGGACATGAACTCGGCTCATCTGGATGTCGTCACAGAGAGACGCTGAGCAGCGCAAGCAAGCCTGCGCTTCTCAGTGTCTGCGGGATGAGAGGCTGGATGGCAGCGTTCTGCTGCGGTCCAGCCTGTCATCTCGATGTAGCAGAGCTGAAGCTGTCGTGGGAACCATGGAAAGGTAAGGATGAGGTTGCTTTATTATTTTTCTTTTATTGCAGGAGATCGTTGGCTTCAGCTGGAATGGGCGTGACGGTAAGTATGGTTTAATTTAGAACAATAAAGGACTGTGTCTTTATTTCAATTAAAGGACTTTATTCTGGGTGTTTGTGTTTTTTTTAACTTTGACTATGGGGTTAGTAATGGGGGTGTCTTATAGACGCCTCTCCATTACTAACCTGGGCTTGATGTCAGCTGGCATTATAAGCTGACATCAACCCCAACCCTATTACCCCCTGCCACCGCACCAGGGCAGCGTGGAAGAGCGAGGCTAAGTGCCAGAATTGGCGCATCCTATGAATGCGCCATTTCTGGGGCGGCTGACGGCTGGTGTTTCTAGCCTGGGAGGGGGCCAATATTCATGGCTCCCTTCCTGGGCTATTAATATCAGCCCCCAGCTGTCTGCCTAGCCTTTGCTAGCTATTAAATTAGGGGGGACCCCACGTCATTTTTTTTGGGGGGTCCCCCATTTTAATAGCTAGTAAAGGCTATGTATTCAGCTGGGGGCTGATATTAGTAGCCTGGGAAGCTCCGTGGGTATTACCCCCTTCCCAGGCTTCAAACATCTGCCCCAGCCGTCTGCTTAACCTCCGCTAGAGCCTAAAATTAAGGGGAACCCCACGCCAATTTTTTTAATAATAAATCCTTTATTTTAATACTAAATGACAAGTACAGTAACCAACACTATCACTGTACTTCATATATATGTGACTGACATGTTTCTATCTATCTAATCTATGTGTGAAGCTCTATTCTGTCTGTTATAAATTGTCGGGTACAGATGCTGAATTGCCGGCCGGCTTTCTTAAAGAGACGGTGCATGAAAACACTATTATTTTTTTTGATAAATCCTTTACGCTAAATGACAAGTACAGTAAGCAACACTGTCACTGTACTTCATATATATGTGGCTGACATGTTTCTATCTATCTAATCTATGTGTGAAGCTCTATTCTTTCGGTTCTAAATTGTCGGGTACAGGTGTATGCCGCTGCTGAATTGCCGGCTTTTCATGTTTCACTGTTGGCACTGTTCCCATCGATTTGGGCAATCACTGTAATGCCACAACCACCATGGCTGTGGCATTACAGTGAGTGGCAGACAATCCATGCAGGACACGCTTTTGGTGCACGAACAGTTATCGAACATAACCTCGAACAGCCGAATTTTTTGCAAATCGTTCGGGTTCGTCGAACAACTCGAACACCGCCCAAAACAGCTCGAATTTGAGATTGGCGAACAGTTCTAGTCGAACACCGCTCATCTCTACTGGAGATGCCATGGAGGGCAATCTGCTACCTGCAACATCCTTCAGCATGACTGGTTTGGCAGTGGGTCAGTAATGGTGTGGGGTGGCATTTCTTTTGAGGGCCGCACAGTCCTCCATGTGCTCGCCAGAGGTAGCCTGACTCCCATTAGGTACCGAGATGAGATCCTCAGACCCCTTGTGAGACCATATGCTGGTGCGGCTGGCTCTGGGTTCCTCCTAATACAGGACAATGCCAGACCTCATGTGGCTGGAGTGTGTCAGCAGTTCCTGCAAGATCATAGAATCATAGAATGGTAGAGTTGGAAGGGACCTCCTGGGTCATCTGGTCCAACCCCCTGCTCAAAACAGGATTCACTAAATCATCTTAGACAGATATCTGTCCAGCCTCTGTTTGAAGACGTCCATTGAAGGGGAACTCACCACCTCTCGTGGCAGCCTGTTCCACTCATTGATCACCCTAACTGTCAAAAAGTTTTTTCTAATATCTAATCTGTCTCTCCTCCCATTCAGTTTCATCCCATTGCTTCTAGTCTTTCCTTGTGCAAATGAGAATAAAGATGATCCTTCTACAATGTGACAGCCCTTGAGATATTTGTAGACAGCGATTAAGTCTCCTCTCAGTCTTCTTTTTTGCAAGCTAAACATTCCCAAATCCTGTAACCGTTCCTCATAGGACATGGTTTGCAGACCGGTCACCATTCTGGTCGCTCTTCTCTGAACTTGCTCCAGTTTGTCGATGCCTTTTTTAAAATGTGGTGCCCAAAACTGGACGCAGTATTCCAGATGATGTCTGACCAAAGAGGAGTAAAGTCCGATAATGACTTCACGTGATCTAGACTCTATGCTTCTCTTAATACATCCCAGAATTGTATTTGCCTTTTTTGCTGCTGCATCACACTGTTGACTCATGTTCAGTCTATGATCTATTAGTATACCTAAGTCTTTTTCACATGTACTGTTGCTTAGCTCTATTCCTCTCATTTTGTATATGCTTTTTTCATTTTTATTGCCCAGATGTAGTACTTTGCATTTTTCCCTGTTAAAAACCATTCTATTAGTTACTGCCCACTGCTCCAGTTTATTTAGGTCTTTTTGAATCCTCTCTCTCTCTTCTCTAGTATTAGCTATCCCTCCTAGCTTTGAGTCATCAGCAAATTTAATCAGTTTACCCTCAATTCCTTCATCTAAATCATTGATAAAGATGTTGAACAATACAGGTCCCAGGACAGAGCCCTGTGGTAGCCCACTTGAGACATTCATCCAACTGGATGTGAAGCCATTTACGACCACTCTTTGAGTCCGATCACTAAGCCAGTTATGAATCCACCTAACAGTTGCCTTGTCCATTCCATACTTGGCAATTTTTTCAATAAGGATGGTGTGAGATACTTTGTCAAATGCTTTGCTGAAGTCAAGATATACTATATCTACAGCATTTCCCTGATCCACCCAGTCAGTGATTCTGTCATAGAAGGAAATTAAGTTAGTCTGACATGACTTGTTAGTTACAAACTCATGCTGACTCTGGTTAATCACTTCATTCTTATCCAGGTATTACATACATGTTGTTTAATAATTTGTTCAAAGATCTTTCCTGGTATAGAAGTCAGACTCACCAGCCTATAGCTCCCTGGGTCCACCTTCTTCCCCTTTTTGAAGATAGGAACAACATTTCCTCTTCTCCAGTCTTCTGGGACTTCTCCTGTTCTCCAAGAATTTTCAAAGATTATGGAGAGTGGCTCTAAACTTTCTTCTACGATCTCCTTCAGTACTCTGGGGTGTAATTCATCTGGACCTGGAGACTTGAACTCATTTATGTTAGCTAAATATTCCCTCACAATCTCTCTGTTTACAAATAACCTGGATTCTTCTATTCCTTTAATAGGACAGTGAAGATCAGTTGATGTTACATTTTCTTTCTGAGAGAAAACAGATGCAAAATAGGAATTAAAAAGTTCGGCCTTCTCAACATCCTTTCTTACCATTTCACTATTTTCATCCTGTAGAAATCCTATAGCATCTTTGACTTTTCTTTTACTTTTGACATACCCCCAAAATCCTTTTTTATTGCTTTTGACATGATGAAGGCATTGAAGCTATGGACTGGCCCGCCCGTTCCCCAGACCTGAATCCGATTGAGCACATCTGGGACATCATGTCTCGCTCCATCCACCAATGTCACGTTGCACCACAGACTGTCTAGGAGCTGGCGGATGCTTTAGTCCAGGTCTGGGAGGAGATCCCACAGGAGACCAGCCGTAACCTCAACAGGAGCACGCCCAGGTGTTGTAGGGAGGTCATACAGGCACGTGGAGGCCGCACACAATACTCAGCCTCATTTTGACTTGTTTTAAGGACATTACATCAAAGTTGGATCAGCCTGTAGTGTGTTTTTCCACTTTAATTTTGGGGGTGACTCCAAATCCAGCCCTCCATTGGTTAATAAATTTGATTTACATTGATGATTTTTGTGTGATTTTGTTGTCAGCACATTCAACTTTGTACAGAACAAAGTATTCAATGAGAATATTTCATTCATTCAGATCTAGGATGTGTTATTTGAGTGTTCCCTTTATTTTTTTGAGCAGTGTATATTCATATCACCTCTTGAAAATGCTTTGTGTTTACAGCCTTACATCTTGTCTATTTATATCTCATAACCTGAAAAATATTCTTATGCAGATGACATCCATTTTCCATCATTGCCTCTTTGAAATGCATGGTTATCCTGGCCCATAATATTTTATCTTCGAACTCTTTCTTGGCTCTTAGGTTTAAATAAGAGTTAAAATAATCGGGTCAGTCACGTCTGACTGAGTCCATGTGGAGCAATGTGTGTTTGGTCGCATCGGCACTTGCACGTTGACTACCATTGATCAATCAGACCATTTTACTCCAACATACTGTACTACTATGTTGCTCCCCCTCACCCTCCCCTCCCCTTCACCCCCAGGTTATTTGGGTTCTTAATTCTTAATTTCATGTTTTGCTACATTTGATATAAGTGACTTTACCTTCAACATCTCTACTGGTCACACAATTCTTCAACCTCATATCCTCATTTACCCCCTTCACCAAAATGTATGTATTGTTTGCCAAGAAATATTCATGCCCGAGATATGCAATATGTATCATTTTTTGGTCACATTTGTTCAAATATCTTTTAATTCTTGGTCATGAGTACATTTCTGCCACTTAGGAGGCTAACATTAGGTAGAAAAAAGTGTTAGCTCTGCCTGATGGGTTATTCCCTCTCCTCAGACTCTAAGCACCTCAGTTTTAGCTTAGTGTCTAGTGTCTGTAGGAAGAAGACACTAGAAAACTTATATCAATTACATAACTTCCAGGGCAGGGACAAGGTATTTTGGTGCCCTAGGAAGAAGACGCCAATGGCGCCTCTTCCCCCACTACCCCGATGAACCCTCAGCTCCCAAGTAAAGGAATGGGTCAGAGACTAAGGTAAAAGGACCCCTAACACACATTCTCTCCGCCTCCGATGGTTCAGGTAACAAACTCTGATGACCATTTCCACTACAATTGTTACCTTTTTCACCAAATATACCAGCAAAAGTAAAAAAAAATAAAAGTGTTGTCCATACTATGCCCTAAATAAGCCTCCTATGGTATTTGGCCCCCACACTGTCCGACTTAATGATGTATAACCACCCCACTGTCTGCCATCATCAGCTATAGCCATCACACTGTCAGCTCGTATGAACTATGGCCTATACCATGGCTGTCCCCTCTCCACTGTTTCACCTTACACTCTCTGTATCTCCACAGTGTCTTCTCGCCATGCTAACCTCTCTCCATATTGTGCTTCCATTTCACACTTCCCAATTTCCATATCCATTCTGTGCCCCCTTTTCCTACTATGCCCTCATACCGCCGACCACATTGTCTTCTCCAAACTGTACTCCTTCCTAACACCATCCCACTTCATAGTATGATAGTCATCACAGCCGCCCATACAGTATTATATCCACAACCCCCCCATTATACTCCATGATGTCCACCAGTCCCGACCAATATACAGTGTGATGTCCACCACATCCCCATATACAGTATAATGTCTTCAACAGCCACCTATACAGTATTGTGTCTCCACAGCCCCCAAAATAATGTCCCCCTCAGCCCCCTATACAGTATGATGCTTCACCACATATCCTATAGAGTATGATGTTCCCACAGCCCAGATATAATATCTCCATAGCTCCCAGTATAATGTTCCCCACAGTCTCCCATATAATATGATGTCCCCCACAGCCCCTTTTGTTATGTCCCACACAGCTATCTCCTCTTGTTATATCCCGACAGCCAGCTCCATGTATGTCCCCACAGCCAGCCCCACATATGTCCCCAAAGCCAGCCCCACATTTGTCCCCACAACCAGCCTCTCATATGTCTCCACAACCAGCTCCTCATATTTCCCCATAGCCAGTCGGACGTAGGTCCATACAACAAGCCCCATGTAAGTTGTGAAAGCCAACCCCATTTAGGTCCCCACAGCCAGCCTCATGTATTTCCCCACAGCAAGCCCCACATATTTCCCATACCTAGCCTCACATATTTCCCCACAACCAGCCCCACATAGGTCCCCAAAGCTAGCTCGACATAGATCCCCACAGCAACCCCCATGTAGGTCCCCACAGTCAGCCCCCCAGCCAGCCTCTCTTGTTATGTCCCCCATTAATTGGCAAACTAATAAGAAAAATAAAAAAAAAGCTTATACTCACCTAATCCAGGCTCCTGTCAAGCGCAGACTCCATCTCCTCTTCTGTCACGTGCAGCAGTGCCTGTTGAACAGCGTCACACCATGCAACGTTCCCTGCATGAGCCATCTCCTTCAGTGTGCAGGACAGATGTGGCCTGCTTTCTGCTGGAGTTCCCAGAGGAGCAGGTGGCTGATTACAGCTCCTCTGCTCCAGTCCCGGGCGGCACCGACATCAATTGCATGTGCGTCTGACACACGTGAATACAATTGAGTGAAGGGAGGGAGCAACGGCCAGGGCGCAGGCAGAGAGAGAAGCGAGTAGTGTCAGTGATTGACAATGTTACCCTGTGTGCCTGCGCCCTGGCCGTCAATATGCTAAATGCCTGTGACTGGGGAAAGGCGCCAGGAGGCTGCAGGTATTCAGCAATGTTACTTTTTTACCCCAAAGTGTGCCCCCCTCGGGGATATAGGAGGTAGCGCCCTAGGCAGGTGTCTACCCTGCCTATCCATTATCCTGACCCTGATCACTTCTGCTGCAATTTTTTTTTCTTATGAGATGTGGACATACCTCGACAATTTGTCTTCCTGTCCAGATAGATTACAGCACGTATGCCACACTATTAGTTCTTATTTGGTGGTGTAAACTTGATTGCCTGTCATCCACCACCAAACTTCCTTCCAGAGAGGAGTGCCATTGTCCCCAATTTCACTACGAGAACACCAAAAGGGTAACCTTACGGACAGCAGAAGGCATTTTACAAATGAGTGTCACCTTGCATTTCTCCAGGAAAGTTTGCACCCCTCCTACTCAGTCTGGTACCTCATCTATTCTTTACTTTGTTGGGGTAATTTAATTGTTGGTCCCTTAATTTTCATTCCATTCTAGGCCTCTATCTTTTTTCTATTTGAAACCTGTAGTAGGTGTCACGCAAGGTGTGGGTAAGACTTAGTGCAAAACAGAGGGAAGAGGGAAAGGGAGCCCAGACACTAGGGAAATGGGGGAGTGGAGACCTCCTAGTCTGGTCTAGTGTCACCCTGTCTCAACTACCGTACCTATATTGGCTCTTCACCAATCGCCGCACGCGTGCCTCGCCCTGACTTTCCCTGGCATATGGTTAAGGCTAGGGAAGGAAGGAGATGAGCACTAGTCGATCTCCACTAAACTCAATAGACAACAAGGGTAGACAAACTGGGGGGAATTGCTTAGCTTTAGACGACTCCAAACAAATGCTCACACGGCCTCAAGCTCCAGAGAGGACGAAGTACTGCTCCTGCTAAAGCCTCACAAGTAGTAATGAATCACGCCGGCGCCTCCCTCTCAGACACACCAGGTATTTATACACCCAGGCCAGGGAGTTAAATATACAGAGGGAGGTAGCCGCTGGGTCCTAGAGACAGCCAGACTCTAAGATGATGTCTGTAATGCCAAACATAGAGATCTCCTGCAACCAACTGCAGGGCGACTGTCTGTCACCTCTGACACACCCATCACAGTACCCCGCCCCTCTACAGTGGCCTCCGGACACTCAGGACCGGGTTTCTCTGGAAAAGAGATGTGAAATGAGAGAACCAATCTGGGAGCATTCACCTCTGACGCTGAAATCCACATCCTCTCCTCTGTACCATAGCCTTTCCAATGCACCAAGTATTGTAGAGAATGACGTTGGAGATGAGAATCTACAATCCTCAAAATCTGGAACTCCAGATTACCATCAACCATTACTGGGGGCGGTGGTAGTAAGGAACTATGGAACACGTTGTGGACTTTAAGAGCCTGAGGAAGTTCAAGACGAAACACTACTGGGTTAATGATGGCTGTGTTTTTATAGGGACCAATAAACCTAGGTCCCAGCTTCCAAGAAGGAACTTTCAATCTTATAGTCTTGGTAGACAACCACACAAAGTAATTTACATTCAAGACCTGGCAAGTGTTTTCTGTCAGCTATACGTTTATACCTGTCTCCCATGATCTTTAAATTACTCAGCACACCCTGCCATACAGAGGAGAGTGACGAAGCAAACCGTTCCTCCTCAGGAATTCCTGAAGCTCCTCCCCCATTAAAGGTACCAAACTGTTATCACTCGTATGCACTGAAGAACAGTGACCTGCCAGTGGATTCTTGACGATGATTATTAATGTCAAATTCTGTCAGCGGTAGGTAGAATACCCAATCCTCCTGATTTTTATAAACAAAGCACCTGAGGTAGGTCTCCAAATTCCGATTGACAGGCTCAGTCTGTCCATTCGACTGAGGGTGGAAGGCAGAGGAAAAGGACAGCTGCATCCCCGGTCAAGAACAGAATGCCTTCCAGAACTTGGAAACAAACTAGGTCCCCCGATCTGACACCACATCGGAGGGAACCCCGTGAAACTTCACAATCTCATTTATGAACACCTAAGCAAATGTCTTGGCATTTGGAAGAGCAGGCAATGCGACAAAATGAACCATTTTACTGAACCAATCCACTACTGCCTGCAGAAACCGGTAGGTCAGTAATTAAATCCATGGATAAGTGTGTCCTTGGCCTACTAGGAATAGGTAGCGGAAGAAGAGTACCAGACGGACGGGTATGCGAAACCTTAGAACGCGAGCAAATACTACAAGTGTTAGAACTCTCCTGTTAGGTTTTTTCTAGTTTGCTGGTCACATGACCTTTTTTGCCTATTTAATCCTACTCCGCCCTTCTGGCCTTGCTGGACTTCATTGAAATTTCAACTCTTAACTAGTCAGGTGCTTTGTTACCTTACTCCGTCAGTTTAGCTAGGTCTCTTGACCTCTATTTTCTATGTTGTTTGTTTGTCCTTTTCTGCTACAATTTCTGCTAGGAGGTGTCCATCTTACTCCCAGTCTCTAGTTCTTGTAGGGATCCCTCCCTCACATCTATAGGTCTTCGTACAGACTAGCTGAGGACTTTAGCGGGTCTGATCGCAGGATCAGGTTCCCCGTTACATGGTAGGGATCAAGCTTAGTTCTATTGTAGGGACAGATCTCCTGTCTTTCCTTAGTGCTTGTAGCAGATCATAACAGTAAGTCCAGCCCAAAAATTTCTCTAAGGAAAGACCTCCAGTTTCCATCATGGTGTCGGTTCAGGATTTGGCTCAACGCTTGCAGGGACTCTCTCTGGAGGTGGCTGAGCTCCAACAACACGTGAGTAGCTGTTCTGGAGCGCATTTTGTAGAGCCAAAGGTACATTTGCCTGATTTATTTTTTGGTGAACAACAAGATATTTTTTTCCTTTAAAAATGCTTGTTTGTTGTATTTTCGTTTAAGACCCAGATCCTCTGGTGATGAATCACAGCGCATAGGGTTCATAATGTCACTTTTGCGCAAGGAACCTCAGGGATGGACCTTTTCTCTCCTACCTAGTGATCCGTGCTTTAGATCAGTGGATAGTTTTTTTTCTGCTTTGGGGTTGTTGTATGATGATCCTGATCGTGTCTCATCAGCTGAGACGGAATTGAGACATTTGAGGCAGGGATCAGGTAATGTGGAAAATTATTGTTCTCACTTCCGTCGGTGGTCTGCTCTGGTGGGGTGGAACGATTCTGCTCTGAAAAGTTTGTTTCTTGCAGGGCTAGGTGAAAGGGTTAAGGATCTGCTGATTGCTTATCCTACACCTGGAAACTTGCAGGAGGCAATGCTATTAGCTATACAGGTGGACAGGAGACTGCGTGCAAGGGTTAATGAGAGTAAATCCTCTGCCATGTCAGCTCCGAGTTCTGAGAGGGTCGGTACTGACATTGGAGAGCCGATAGAGATTGGGGCGATGTCACCCCGCTCTCAGGAAAAAGACCGCAGGTTTTCTGAAGGTTTGTGCTTTTATTGCGGAAAATCTGACCATATCATTAAGAACTGTGTGCTTCGTGTGAACAGAGAAAAAAAAAGGTCAGTTACGCCCATATAGCCTGTTTAAATACTAAGGTAGTATTTCTTTCTGCTACTACCGCTGCTCAGGAAGAATTAATTGAATTTCGGGTATTTGTGGATTGTGGTTCTACTCTGAATGTGATTGATGGGGGATTCTTGGAAAAACTTAAATTAAAACCCAAACCTTTGTCATCCCCTATTGCATAGTTTCTGTCAATGGTTCTCCCTTGAAATGTGTTACTCATGAGGTTTATGAATTTCCCCTCACTATTAATGGTATTCACCAAGAAAATTTGGATTTGGTGGTATTAAATAATTTGCCTTCTCCAGTAGTTTTGGGTTTGCCCTGGCTAAAATTGCACAATCCTGTACTGGATTGGTCTACCAATGAAATTAAGTCCTGGAGCCCTAAGTGTTATAACAAGTGTTGTAAAGGACGCATTGCTGCTGTGGATAAAGGGGAATTACCTGTACCTATTCAGGATTTTTGGAAAGTTTTTTCTGAGGAGGAGTCGCAAATTTTTCCTCCTCATAGAGACTATGATTGTACCATTGGATTTGTCCCTGGAGCGACTTTCCCAAAAAGTCGTTTATTTAATCTTACTATTCCTGAGAGAAAGGCTTTGGAGGAATACATACAGACGAGCTTGGCCGCCGGTCATATCAGACCCTCTAAGTCACCTGTAGCTGTTGGATTTTTTTTTGTTAAAAAAAAGGACGGTGGTTTACGTCCTTGTCTGGACGTTCGCGAGATTAATAAAATTACTGTACGCAATCCCTACCACTGCCATTGATTCCTGATTTGTTTAACCAGTTAGTGGGGGCCAAATGGTTCTCTAAAATTGATCTCCAGAGGGCATACAATTTGTTGCGCATGAAGGAGGGTGATGAAGGGAAAACTGCTTTTAACACTCCTGTGGGTCATTTTGAGAATCTGGTGATGCCTTTTGGTCTTACCAATGCACCAGCATTTTTTCAGAATCTTATTAATGACATACTTAGACCTTTGATTGGCAAAAATGTGGTTGTGTATTTGGATGACATTTTGATTTATTCGCCTGATCTGGAGTCTCATTGGCGGAGCGTACGTGAGGTATTGCAGTTATTGATTGACAATTCGCTTTTTGCTAAGCTGGAGAAATGTGAGTTCGCTGTACAGAGAATTAGTTTTTTGGGCTTCATTATCTCCAGCGAGGGTTTTGAGATGAACCCGGTGAAAGTTCAAGCTGTGCAGGAATGGCCTAGGCCTATTGGTTTGAAATCGATACAGAGGTTTTTGGGTTTCGCCAATTACTACAGAAAATTCATTAAAAAAATTTCTATTATTGTTAAACCACTGACCGATCTCACCAGGAAAGGTGCTAATGCGGTTCAGTGGACTACTGAGGCCATTGAAGCTTTTGTGTTTCTAAAGGAGAGGTTCAGCTCTGCCCCCATCCTTATGCAGCCTGATGTGACTAAGCCGTTTTTGGTTGAGGTTGATGCTTCTTCTGTGGGGGTCGGTGCAGTGTTGTCTCAGGAAATCAAGGATGGAGTACATCCCTGTGCCTTTTTTTCAAAAAAATTTTCTGAGACGGAACTTAATTACGATATTGGTAATCGGGAATTTCTGGCTATTAAACTCGCATTTGAACACTGGCGTCATCTCTTGGAAGGTGCTGAATTTCCCATTAAGGTTTTCTATCTTGATGCTGCCAAGCGCTTGAATGCCCGTCAGGCTAGGTGGGCACTTTTTTTTTCGCGGTTTAATTTCTCCGTTACTTACATCCCGGGTACCAACAATGTTAAAGCTGATGCTTTGTCTCGCAGCTTTTCTCCCATGGTCGGTGCTGAGGAGGAGGAGAGCATTCTACAAGAAGGTGTTGTGATTGCTGCATTGGACTCCATTTTGGAAGATGAGATTCTTAAAGCACAGGAGAATGCCCCATCTAACACTCCCCATGGGAGGTTGTTTGTGCCTAGGACCTTTAGGAGAGCTTTGTTTGTTGAGTGTCATGAGTCTCGGTTGGCAGGTCATCCAGGAATTTCTGAGACCAAGAGACTTGTGCGTCGCAGTTTTTGGTGGCCTGGATGGCAGAAGTAAGTCATTAAGTGGATGCGTCAATGTACTGTGTGTGCTAGATCTAAGTCTTCGCATGCTCCTGCTGCGGGGTTGCTTTGCCCTCTGGAGGTTCCTAGTGCACCTTGGACACATCTGGCTATGGACTTTATTACTGACCTTCCCCCCCTCTGAGGGTTTCACGGTCATCTGGGTGGTCGTGGACCGTTTTAGCAAGATGTGTCACTTGGTTCCCTTCATCAAACTGCCCTGCGCTAAGACACTCGCTAAGGCCTTTGTCAAGGAGATTGTCAGACTCCATGGTCTTCCTACTGACATTGTTTCTGATAGGGGACCTCAGTTCATGGCTCGTTTTTGACGTGCCTTTTGTGACAGGTTGGGAATTCATTTGTCATTTTCATCTGGATATCATCCTGAGTCTAATGGCCAGACAGAAAGGAAGAACCAGGATGTTGAGCAGTTCTTGCGTTGTTTTGTGGCAGACAATCAAGAAGGGTGGTCTGAGTTTCTGCCGCCTGCTGAATTTGCTCTTAACAACCATACATCCTCTTCTGCTGGGTGTTTTCCTTTTTTTTGTTGTTCTGGGAGACATCCGTCTTTTGGGTCATTCTCCAAATTGGTATCGGCTGTGCCTGAGGAGGAGAGTTTTTCCGGTGATTTGGAAAGAGTTTGACGGATGTGCGTGGTAATCTGCAGGAGGCTAACAAAAAATCTAAGAAGTACTTTGACAGGAAACATCAAGAGGTTTTGTTTACGGCTGGTGACATGGTTTGGTTGTCTTCAAAGAATCTGCGGTTGAGGATTCCTTCTAAAAAATTGGGTCCCAAGTTTGTAGGGCCCTTTAAGGTGCTTCAGGTAGTTAACCAATCTGCTGTTAGGTTGGAGATTCCCACCTCCTGGAAGATTAATCCGGTGTTCCATGTTTCCCTATTGAAAAAAGCTGATGTATCTGATAGAGATGCCACTGCCACTGTTCCTCCGGTGGTGGAGGACGGGGAATATGAAATTTCCCGCATCCTTAATTCTAGACGGTATAGAGGGAGTTTGCAGTATCTCGTCGCTTGGAAGGGTTTCGTTCCCGAGGATAACTCATGGGTGAGGGCGGATGATGTTTCTGCTTCCAGACTTGTCAGAGCGTTTCACAGGAGGTTTCCTGATAAGCCTGGGCCTAGGGGATCCGGAGGATCCTCATAGAAGAGGGGGTACTGTTAGAACTCTCCTGTTAGGTTTTTTCAAGTTTGCTGGTCACATGACCATTTTTGCCTATTTAATCCTACTCCGCCCTTCTGGCCTTGCTGGACTTCATTGTAATTTCAACTCTTAACTAGCCAGGTGCTTTGTTACCTTACTCCGTCAGTTTAGCTAGGTCTCTTGACCTCTATTTTCTATGTTGTTTGTTTGTCCTTTTCTGCTACAATTTCTGCTAGGAGGTGTCCATCTTACTCCCAGTCCCTAGTTCTTGTAGGGATCCCTCCCTCACATCTATAGGTCTTCGTACAGACTAGCTGAGGACTTTAGCTGCTCTGATCGCAGGATCAGGTTCCCCGTTACATCGTAGGGATCAAGCTTAGTTCTATTGTAGGGACAGATCTCCTGTCTTTCCTTAGTGCTTGTAGCAGATTATAACAACAAGCAGTTATGGGTTCAATTACATCCCGATACAACCCCGGCCATCAAAAACGACGAGAAAGGAGGTCCGCGGTTGCCTCACCACCTGGATGTCCAGCAAGCACAGAGTTATGATGTTCCTTAATTACAACGATCATGGCAACGATCCAAGAGCCGAGGGGCTTTTGTCCCTCTGCTCACTCGCTAAATGCTGCGATCGCAGCATTTAGGGGGTTAAAGTGCTGGGAGCGGTGCGTGCACCGCTCCTGGCACTGAGTGCCAGTTGCCCAATCAGCTGACACCCGGCGGCGATCGCATACAGCCTGTGTTGCTGGTGCAATCGCCATGACATAATAATATGTACTTGGTCCATAAGGCGAAGGCACAGGGACGTATTATTATGCCTCACGTCAGAAAGGGGTTACATTATAGTCCTATGGTTTCCAGGCCTACTTTTTGAATATTAGCACTACATTTGCTATGTGGGTGTTTGAGCTTTCTGCACTCTGCTGCAAGGCGCAAGGCTTTCTTTCCTACTTCTCCATCAGGACAAGATGGTCTTATGCTATGCCATCCTTTCTACAAAAGTGCTGTGTCCTCCAATGTTGTTAAAAGTGGAAAACAGCACTTTTGAATGCATCATAAAATCCTTTTCACATTGAATACATTGTGGGAAGAGTTTATGTGCTTGTTAGTGACGCGCCCCCTGGGCCGTGGGGTACTCGGTGCCGGGCCGGTCGTTGCTAGGGAAGATGTCACAGTGGCGGTGACCTGGTCCGTGACCCAGGGCGGTCAATAAAAAGGGGTTATTTACGGGGAATTAAAGTTCTTATATACAGTTCGTGACGCCACCTGTGGTATGCGGCTAAAGGGAGCCGTTGCTGCGGAGCAGGTCCTCTGGAGCTGGTGTGAATGCAGCAGAGTTGGTTCAGCTCTCCACAGGCAGAGCTTAGCTCCAGGGCACTGTAGATGTTGCTGTTATGGAAGTAGCACTCGTGGTGCAGTGTAGTGCAGGGAGTGATGGCGCAGCAGCAATAACTGACAAAGACAGTGGGGTGCAGTCTTCAGGGTTTTTACTCACGATTTTCAGACTCCAAGTTACCAGGACCAGGGTAACTTCCCACGTCGTTCTGTGCTTACTCAGGGAGGGGTTCAGCCAACCCTCAGGTACCTCCGGAGTACATAGCGGGACCCCCTTCTGTGTGTTCCTTCTGGCCGTCTCCCTGCACCTCACACCTAGTGTCCCAATCCAGTGACCGCGGACCTTGTCGGGCGACATCATCTCTGTCCCCTGGGTCCTCTATGGCTACCTTCTTGGTGAGACAGATGTGGATTGTGGCTGCAGTACCTGAAATACTGCAGCCTCCGGTTTCCTAGTTGAGACTTGAAGAACTCTGCTAGTTTAGGGACCGGTCCCCTCTGTGCGACCTGACCCCTCCACCTCCTGGTAGATTCGGGCGTATGGGTGGCCTCCAGCACTACCCGCACCCCTGGCGTCCCTTCCACGTTCCTGGAGCCTTTCCTGCTCCTCTCTCTCTTCAGTCTTGGGCCTCTCTGGCTAGGCCCTCCTCCTGAGCAGAGCTCCTACAGAGCTCCTGCTCCTCTCACTGTCCTCCTCTGACTGAACTGTTCTTTCAAGATGGCTTTGACTCGCCCCCTGGGCCTGTGTTGTGCGTGCACGTGTGTGCGGGGAATACCCGGAGCCGGATCGCTGGGGGTTGTAGTCTCCGTGGCGATGACCCGGTCTGTGCCCAGGGTGGTCAAATCAGTGGCAGTCTTATTAGTATGATAATGGTCCGACTACGCCAGCCGTGGATTGCGGTCAGTTGGGACCGCCGCTGCAAGGCAGACCAATGAGGCCGGTGTTGTGTGTGCAGCTAAGAATGGGATGACTCCCCACGGGAGAAGAATAGCCTCAGGGCAGTTGGTGTGGATGATGGGAGTGATGGTGCATGAGCGCAGCAGGAACAACTCAGAGTCTGTGCAGTGCAGTTCAGGGTCTTTACTGGTGTTATAAAGCAGACCCTCCCGGGAGTACTGGTTAGCAGTAGAGGCCTGGTCAGTCTGTGAGCAAGCAGGATCTCCCCTGGCCAGGTGGAGTTGTAGGCCTCCCCGTCTACCTGCACTCTTCCTGGCTACCTTGCTGTATGCGGGTAGAAGTAGCCCACGTCCCTGAGTGTACCGTGTGGTGCTCACCCGTATGGCCGGTGACTTGGGGCCTTCTGTTAGCCTCCGCTCCACGATGGCGGTGCTGGTCCCTTGCTTGTGACCGTGCCTCCGGGCTTCTATGGCCAGAGGACCTGGAATCCCCTGCCGGTTGGATTCTGCTGCTGGACCTGGATGTCCCCACAGCCTCGGACTCCGTGTCCGGGCTAAGTGTCTTCAGCCAGGGCGAGCTATCTGGCTTCCAGCCCCTGGCACTCGCTCCTGCTCCTACAGAGCTCCTAGTTCTTGCTTTCCCTGTGTCTGCTGTCCTCCAGACTGGACTGCGTCTCTGTCTGGGACTTCACTCTGTCTCACTAACCCCGCCCCAGACCCAGTTTATATAGGGCAGATTCCTCCCCTCCCAGGACTGGGGCAGGAGGTATGGCATGCTTGAGGGCTCCTGACCAGGAGACCTCCCACTTGCTCTCAGACATAATATTTCTATTACTGTGGTAACCAGACCCCTGGGGTGCCACAGCTTCTCTTTTTATATAATTCCTAACAAGTGCTCCCCTGATTTACTTCCTCCACCCACACCCACTACATGGTTCCCCCTACTTTGGTTCCCCCCACTCCAGCCAGGGACAGGGCTCAGCAGGGAAGCGACGCATCTTGCCCCTCCTGCTGGTCTGGAGTAGTGTAGTGTTGGATGCAGGTGTTAGGGTCCCGGGCAGTACTCCTTCCTTACCTGCGTGTGAGATACCACACTTCTGGGTGAGATGCAGTACCTCTGTGGCGACTGAACCCACAGGGGCGCCACATTAGCAAGATCAGTTCTGGTTGCTTTTGTGTGTTGTTCTCTTTGCTCGCTTCTGATCATGTTCGCTCATGGTTACGTGTGGTTACAGGTTGTTGTTTTTTTCTCGTTTGACACAAAACTGAGATGCCTAGTGTCTGAGGAGGTGGTGTAGCCCACAAGGCAGAGCCGACACTTTAGTGTCAGCCTTCTGCTGGAAGGACCTATACCCATGCTGTTCTGTCACCTAATGTATTCAACAAGAAGGGATTTTTACAGTGACAACAATAAATCATTTGTTCATTTACTTTTACAGGTATTGCTTTTATGATGTTCCTCAGTCTGTACGTACAAAACCAGTCTGGAAAAACATAAATCCTGTGATTGATCATAAGCTGCATTTTCTTGCATTAAATGTTTCGAATGGACTTTTGAACTACCTACAAAAAAATGCATTGGTTGTTGATCTATGGGGGCTTCAAGGTAAGATATATTTAATATACTATTAATTAAACCTTTTCGGTATTCTGCAGGATATAAAATAGTATACAGGCAGTAATGGAATGAGACTAAAATTCAGCCCTGGCATTTCAAAGCACACAGGCTTATGCCGGCTCCGATCCCTTTCTCAGATTGGGGTCTCTATTACTTAAATGACCCTGCCAGCAGGAAATCAAGATGTACTACTACCTATATTTCCAATAACACCACTACATAAGATATAATAATAATAATAATAATAATAATACTGCACTATAACAGACAAATAACACCAGCATTTACAGTAGTGTAATACCACCATGTTGGATATTAACCCCTTTACCCCCACGGGTGGTTTGCACGTTAATGACCGGGCCAATTTTTACAATTCTGACCACCATCACTTTATGAGGTAATTACTCTGGAACGCTTCATCGGATTACCCTGATTCAGAGATTGTTTTTTCGTGACATATTGTACTTCATGATAGTGGTAAAATTTCTTCGATATCACTTGCGTTTATTTGTGAAAAAATCGGAAATTTGGTGAAAATTTTTAAAATTTCTCAATTTTCAAGATTTTAATTTTTATGCCCTTAAATCAGAGAGAAATGTTACACAAAATAGTTAATAAATAACATTTCCCACATGTCTACTTTACATCAGCACAATTTTGGAACCAAAATTTTTTTTAGTAGGGAGATTTAAGGGTTAAAAGTTGACCAGCGATTTCTCATTTTTACAACAAAATTTACATAACCATTTTTTTAGGGATCACATCACATTTGAAGTGACTTTGAAGGGCCTTTATGACAGAAAATACCCAAAAATGACACCGTTCTAAAAACTGCACCCCTCAAGGTGCTCAAAACCACATTCAAGAAGTTTATTAACCCTTCAGGTGCTTCACAGGGATTTTTGGAATGTGTAAGAAAAAAATTAACATTTAACTTTTTTCACAAAAATGTTACTTTAGACCCACATTTTTTTATTTTTGCAGGGGTAACAGAAAAAAATGGACCCCAAACTTTGTTGTGCAATTTCCCCCGAGCACGCAGATACCCCATATGTGAGGAAAAAACACTGTTTGGGCGCACGGCAGGGTTCGGAAGGGAAGGAGCGACATTTGGCTTTTTGAATGTAAAATTTGCTTGAATAATTAGCGGATGCCATGTTGTGTTTGGAGAGCCCCTGATGAGGCTAAACAGTGGAAAACCCCCTTAAGTGACCCCATTTTGGAAACTAGACCCCTTAGGGAACTTATCTAGATGTGTGGTGAACACCCTGAACCCCCAGGTGCTTCACAGAAGTTTATAACATTGAACCGTAAAAATAAAATTTTCACATTTTTTCAACAAAAATGTTTTTCAGCCCCAATTTTACATTTTCATAAGGGTAACGGGAGAAATTGCACCATACAGTTTGTTGTGCAATTTCTCCTGAGTAAGCTGATACCCCATATGTGGGGGAAAACCACTGTTTTGCGCACGGCAGGGTTCGGAAGGGAAAAAAATGTTTTTCAGCCCCCAATTTAGCATTTTCTTTTTTTTCCAAACATCATTTTTATTTGTTTTTTTTTTTCAGAAAAAAAAAACATATAAAGACATATGAAACAAAGCCAGAATGCACCATAATAAGGAGCCTGCACATAGATCAGGCACACTGAATAACCGATAAGTTTAGGTTACCTGGCTTAACAAATTAACAACTAAATAAAGATACAAAGATTAAGTATTGCAAAATACAGTCATCTTCAACCAAAAGAATTAAGTAAATACCGGTGATTTGTGTTAATTATCTCCCATGTTTTAGTTAACGCGTAAAAGTCCTAGGTTGTTGTTTAAATCCTTTAGTATATACCATTCCGTAGAAGTAAATGGTTTGACAATTTTATTCTTTTCAGTCATAGAGCAACATGTTATAATAAACTGCTTTCATTTTGATAGAAACTTGCCAGCCTGTCGTTCTTTGTTACTAAGGGCATCTAGTTGTTCTACTCCCATAAAATGTTTAATTTGGATTATTAGCTCTGCTATAGGGGGAATGATAGGGTCTAGCCAATGTTTGAGTAACTGTTTTTTTGTCAGGAAGAGTAGAGTATGAAGCAGTTGTGGGGGGCCTTTTGAATTTTTGTCGGGGTTCTCTGGGTTGCTCCAATGATGTAGTAGGGCTAAGCATGGAGAGAGAGTGTACCCTGGACCCCAGTATACTGTTGAATCAGAGCAGGACCACAAGCCGTGCATTAGGTCAGAGTATGGATGATGACATTTAGGGCATGCAATTAGTCTATTTGATAATGGATCTTTTTTCGGTATATTAAAAGTGTAAATGGCCCGTGTATTATTTTATACTGAGTTTCTCTCCATGTTTCATTTATAATGTATTTTCTAATTATCTTCCAGCCTAGTCTGATCTTAGTGGGAATTTCAACGTCATCAAGTTGTTGCTTCCAATATTTAAAGAAAATGTCAGGGTGTATTTTTAATAAATTGGATTTCATAGCCGAGTAAAGACTAGATATTGAGGGAGTGCCTTTTGGGGATAATAAAATTACTTCTAATTCATTTTGAAAGGTCTCGAAGGTAACATCCCTTAAGTTTGACATAATGGATAGTCTAATTTGTTCAAATTGAAAGCCATGCTGTAGAGGTAGATCATATTTATCCATACATTCTGGGTACGTCAACCATCTCTGATAGGTTGGGTGGATAAGGTGAGATATGTTATTTATATCTGCTTGCTGCCATTTAAAAAATAATTTATTTTCACTGCCCTGTGGAAATTCCGGGTTCCGCCATAGCGGCAGGTGCTTAGAAATTCTGAAAGAAAGGCCATATTTCTTTCTAACCGCTTTCCAAGTGGAAACGGTGTCTTTAAAAGTTACTGATTTTTTGATTGCTGGGGGTAGGGAAGTATAGCGAGAGTGTAGAAGTGCGGTTAAATTGAAGGGGTAAGCATAGTCTGATTCCAAAGAGTAATCAGAGTATGTATGTCTTTTGTGGAGCCAGTCAATTATGTAGCGAAAAAGGCAAGCAAGGTTGTAATTCCTAATACTTGGAAAACTGATGCCTCCATCATCCTTGGATGACATAAGTTTGTCTAGATTAATCCTAGGACGTTTTCCTCTCCATATAAAACGACTAAAGGCCCTATTAAGTGTGACTACATCAGAGTGTTTCAGTAATAATGGTAGAGTTTGGAGTTGATACATAATTTTAGAAGCACTGATCATCTTAACGAGATGCGCCTTGCCTAAAAAAGACAAGGGCAAATCTTGCCACGATTTCAATTGATCAGTGATTTTTTTTAATGAGGGGGGGATAATTTAGCGTATACAAAGAGGATGGCAAATGGCCTATTTTTATGCCCAAATAGGTGATATGAGATGTAGCTATATTAACGTCATAGAAAGATTTTTTTGGGTAGAGTTTCATTCCTTTTTCAGTTAATGGTAGCAATTCACATTTTTTTGTATTTATTTTAAACCCAGAGTAAGTGCCAAAATTTTTAAGCAGATCCAACACTAGAGGTAAATGCAGGATGGTATCCGACATAAACAGAATGATATTGTCTGCAAAAAATGCCGCCTGAATTGATTTTTTATTAAATTGGATGCCTGAAAAATTTTTAGGGTCAGTTAGAATATGGATTAAGGGTTCTAGTGCCTGGTTAAAAAGTAAGGAGGACAAAGGACACCCTTGTCTCATTCCCTTTTCAAGAGGGAAGGGAGTGGATAGAAAACCCGGGGTATACACCTGGGCTTTTGGAGACATATATAAATTATGAATGTAATTAAAATAAGGGCCTGACAATGACATCTTGGTTAAAACCATATATAACCAGTCCCAACTTATATTATCAAAGGCATTTTCGGCATCAAGGGAGATAATTGCCGTGGACCCCTTTAAATCAGGTGTAGAGTGGATTTTATCAAGCGCCAGTAATACTTTCCTAATATTTAGCATGGCTGAGCGACCCTTAACAAAGCCTGCTTTTGCATGGGATATAAGGCTGGGTAGAATAGAGGCCAGTCTGTCAGCCATTATTTTAGATAAAAGCTTAATGTCGATGTTTATAAGGGAAATCGGTCTGTATGAATTGGGGGATAATGGATCTTTGCCTGGTTTTAGTAATAATTTGACATAGGCCATATTTGCGGAAGGGAAAATGGGATTGCCATTGATTATTTTGTTGAAGATCGATACTAACAACGGGGAAATCTCTTCCGTTAAGGATTTAAAGAAGTCAGAAGTGTATCCATCAGGTCCAGGGGCTTTGTTTGGTTTCAAATTTCTAATTGTATTAGTAATCTCTTCTAATGAAATAGGTTTATTTAATATAGATTTATGTTCCTCCGAAAATAAAGGTAGTTTGACCCTATCTAAGAGTGTATCAGAGAGGGGCAAGGTTTGTTTTGGATTTTTGTATAGGTCCTTATAGAATGAGCCTAAGATCTCATTAATTGATTTAGGATTCGTGTGAATTACCCCGTTGATATTTCTTAATTGGAAAATTCCCTGTGGCTTTTTCAGACCTTTCGCTAAATTGGCCATCATCCTCCCTGATTTGTTGCCAAACCTATAAAAGTATGCTTCTGTTTGAGATAAATGGAATTTTTCTCTCATATCTGCGTATTGGTTAAATTCAGATTGTTTTTGAGACCAATGTGTTTTATTTAGAGGGGAAGGGTCAAGAAGAAATGTAGTGTAGGCTTGTTTCAGTTCAGAGGATAGTTCTCTATATTTTTTCATAACTCTTTTTTTGTGAGAAAAAGTATACGCCAAAATGTTCCCCCTAAGTACCGCCTTGGCCGATTCACATAATAATGTGGGGTTATCTTGGTGTGCCGAATTGTCAGATAAGAACTCGCGCCACCATAACCAGAGTGAGGAAATAAATGAGTCGTCTTTGCAAAAGTAATCTGGAAATCTCCATAAGAAGTCAGGACCCCGAGGGAAATTCCTTGATAGTTCCAACCTTACTGGAGCATGATCAGAAATCACAATATCATCAATTTGCACCGTTACCAATTTAGCCAACAGAGAAGGGGAGACAAAAAAGTAGTCAATTCGAGACCAAGAGTCATTGGCGTGTGAGAAGTGCGTAAATTCTCTATTACTAGGGTTTAGGAACCTCCATGAATCAATTAAATGGCAAGTAGACATAAGAGGTGCTAGTGCTTTGTCATGTGAGGTTGTTGATTGCGGAGTACCAGCAGTGTTTTTCCTATCCTCGTGAACTGAAACCACCGAGTTAAAATCTCCAACTACTATTTTGTTAGGGTTGGAGTCAAGTAAGAGTCTAGTCTCCAATTGTTTGAAAAAGGATTTGTTACCTATGTTAGGGGCATAAACATTATAGATAGAGAAGGTTCCACAAGATGTAGATAATGTTAATTGTATCAACTTCCCCTCTCCATCTTGTTGCTGGCTTATGATCTGGTGCATAAATTGTTTATTGATAAGGATTAAGACTCCAGCCTTTCTATCTACGGACGATGACCCATAAACACCCCCAACCCACAATTTTTTAATCCGGGGGAAATCCGTTTCAGGTAAATGCGTTTCCTGTAGGAGGGCTATGTCGGGCTTTAAACGTTTTAAGTGTCTAAGGACTTTCATCCATTTTTGGGGAGATTGCAAACCTTTAACATTCCAAGATATGATATACATATTCAAAGACTGTAGAGATAAACATGTTTGGTGAACAGCTTACAAAATAATGATGACATGTAGTTAGATTATGTACTAAAGAGCAAAGCTCGAACAAGTGAAACAATTTCAAATAACAATAAACCAAAGTTTTATAGAACTGACCCAGCAAGAGCGTGAACATTTTTAACTGTTCGCTAGGGAAAATACAATCTCCTGGGCTTCACTTCTGCCCGACCATGTATGTAATATAACAAATTACATTTAAATCCCCCTTAATTAAGTTATTTTATCAGAATTTTTCTTAAACAATTGCCTCCATAAAGGACTTTTACTCCAGAGCCTCCAGGTGTATAAAAGGAGAAACTCATTAAATCAACGATTGTTATAATTCTGGTCTCCTTTGTCTTCTCGTTTCGTGGGTCTCTTGGGGGACCGTGAGCTAGAGGGAGTTATTGCCTGGTAGGTCTGTTCAAGGCTGGTCCCTGGTCCTAGGAGACTGCTGACAAAAGATTCTGCCTTATCAGGTGAGATAAATTCCCGGAAAGAGCCATCTGTGTTTTTCAGGCATAGAATAGCCGGGTAGCGGAGATGAAAGCGAATTTTTTCTTTGTGCAGTCTGGTGCATATAGAGCTGAAGGACTTCCTTTTCCTGGTTACTTCAATGGAGTAGTCTTCGAAAAGCAAGATTTTATGGCCTTGAATGATCAGTGGGTGGTTTAATTGTCTGTATGCTCGGATAATGTCAGCTTTATCATTGAAATCCAAAAATTTCATAATGACCTGACTTGGCCTGGTTTTATTGTGGGCTCCAGAGACAGAGGGTGGAGGACCAATTCTGTGGACCCTTTCCACCTTTTTACCTTCAGATAGTTTTAGGGCTTTTGGGATTTCGTTCTCGCATAGGGGTTTCAGAGTGTTCTGAAGATACGATTCAGGTAGACCCACCAAACGCAGGTTGCTTCTGCTAGAGTGGTTCTCAAGGTCATCTATACGGTCTCTCAGAATTGTGTTTTCACGAACAATAGCCATTATTTTGGAATGGTCCTCATTTGAATCATCTTCAATGTTGGATACTCGTGATTCTAACTCGGTGAGCTGTTCGGCTTGTTCTTCCTGTCTGGCCTGAAAATCCATCAGGGCAGTATTTAGTGTGGATTGAATTATGGTTTTGATTTCAGGAAGTAGCCTAGCAGTGACCTCACCCGCTAGTTCCGATGGTCCATTTGTGATTCCCCTTTCCTAGAAGTAGAATTGCGGGGCGTTTTAGGGGGTTGACGTAGATCCCCTCCGTCTTCTGATTGGGCGGGCTGTTCCTCTTGGTCTAGAGTAGGAGCCATATCATGAAGATTGGAGAAGTCAGAGTGATTGGAAAAGGAAGATTGTTTTTGCCCGCTATGGAGAAGGTAGCGGTCAATATAGGCCAAAGATATTGTTCGAAGACGTCCTTCAGCTGTGTGAAAATTTCAAAAAATTTCTGAGCTGCTTGGTCGAAAATCAGGAGCTTAGAGGCGATGTACAGGGGGGGAGAACATGAGCAGATAATCAGAGATCACATGGTCGGCGCCTGAACCGGAAGACTCACAGAATCATGATTTGTAGACAGTAGTTACTTCATGATAAAAATTGGAGGGATCGCTAGAGCAGGTTATCTATTGTCCAGTAATAAACTGAATATGTGGGGTCAAGTCTGGTTATTAGATGACCATGGAGAGTTGGGTGGTATCATAGGAGTAGTGAGTGGACAATAGTTGTAAAAAATTGAGACTGCAATATTCCTGTGGGCCTCAAGATGGCGTTTGAAGTAAATGATAAAAAAAAATGATTGTTATAATTCAAATGTCCACTGATGGAGTTTTGATGTAATTAGCAATGGAGGACGGATATTTGGAGTTTAACAAACTCCCATATTACTCCACTGATGTAAAAAATGACCCTGTAGTGAATGGAGTATAAAGGAGAATTATCAGGGTATTGATGCTCTGTTTGGGCCAAATTCAAAGCGCAAGAGTAGCCTCAAAAGTCTCTGTTGCACTACTTCACTGATGTTGCTGACCTCCACAAAGATGGGAGATGGGAGGGCCCCAGATTGCTTTTCAGTCCCCAGCCTCTCTCCACATCACCTCCACCACCGCCAGGCCGACACAGAGCCCGGGACCAGCAGCCTCCCCGCCCCACACTATACACCATCCGAGGGAAAGTTCTGACACTCCGCAGGACTCCACAGAGGACGCGGCGCACTCCACGCAGGCCGCCCTGACGTCTCCGGACCCCCAAGGAGGACGAGGGCGAGGTAAGTGTCTCTTTTACAGGTGATCAGGGGGTGCTGCTCCGAAGCACTTACCCCTGGCTAGTAGAGATTCCTGTTAGGGGAGTGCAGAAGGAGCGGAGACAGGCTCCGGTGATGTGTCTCCTCGTGTCCACGAGGGCGGCCGCGCACAGGCCAGGACTCCGTCTTCTGCTTGAGGCTCCGTTATGTGCCTAAATAGTGGAAACCCCCCACAAGTGACCCCATTTTGGAAACTACACCCCTCAAGGATTTTATCAAGGGGTATAGTGAACATTTTGAACCCAGAGGTACGACACAGAATTTGATAACATTGGGTCATCATATTGAATAAGTTGTCATTAGTCTTGAGTGCAAGTGCTCGCTATTTGAGTTTGCATCAGGTGCTCAGGTATGCACCAAGTATCGCGGGTGCTCGAGTGACATGCTCGAGTCCCCGCCCCGCATGTTTCACGGTTATTATGTAATAGTGGGGAAGGACGTAGTCTTCCCTTGGCACTGAGGTAATTAAAAGAAGTGTCCCTGTAGTTAGACCTCTCTGAACTGTTGGTAGGCCAAGCTAGGGGGTTAGCTTCAGTGGTCCAGTCAGCAGAGTAAAGGGGGAACTTAGTGCCCTGATCAAGCCTTGAGTGATATAGAGCTTGTTCCTGACATAATTCCTTGTGGGCTGCAGTACCTGTAAACAGCCACAAGATGCCACTGTCATGGGTGCAGATGTCAGGTTGAGTCTGCTAGCAGTATTACAGACAGTGATGGGTTAATGCTGTGTGATGATAGCTCACAGGGGGTGGGCACATTAGGAAAATCCCTGCTTAGTTTCCAGAAGCAGGAAGAGAAGTTCAGTAAGAGATAGGACAGTGAACCATACGGGCAGCCTGAATATATATTGGCTGCTAGGGTAGACGGGAGCTCCATACCCTCAGACAGTGGGATCACCAGTGTGAAAGTCTCCCTACGCAAGAGCAAGAGTCCTGTTAGCCGGCCAGAGAAACTCATCAAGGTAGTGAGGACCCGGGGCTCTTCTAGTCTGCAGGAAGCAGAGGAAGATAAATAGGACTCCAGGCTAAGACGTGGGGGACAGATATCGGATCCAGATCACTGTTGGTATTGCAGAAGAGTCTCTTGGGCTAGAGATTAGAGTCACAGACATGCTTCACTTAAAGAGGGAACCAGGGCTGAAGATGTTGCCAGCGCCTGTGAGAGAGATAATAACCTGTCGGGCCTTATCCATTATATCTGCCTGTAAATATTGTACATATTCCTCTTCCCCAAGTAAATTTCAAGTTCTGGTTAAGAACCTCGTGTCCTCTGAATTTATTTCTGCCCTGGTCCCAGAAGAGAAATGCCTGGAGACAGCCGCGATCAGATGGTTTGAAGTAAGTGGAGAGCACCACATACATAGCCACATATCAGAGGGAGGACACGACTTGTCTGTAGGGTGCCAGAGCAAGAGGGGGCTAAAGCTCGCCCACGACTACCTCGCTGGGGCACCTTACAATTAGACACCCAAAAAAAAAAAGCAGGGATCGCTCGCGCATGGCAGGCAATCCCACGCAAGTTTTTTTTGGCTGTATAACAGCTGCAAAACATTTGGGGTGGAGACTCGAGCATGTCACTCGAGCACCCACTATACTCGATGCATACCCAAGCACCCGATGCAAACTCAAGTATCGAGCATTTGCACTCAACATTAGTCGCTGTTATGCACATGCCCGGACTGACTGGCGTGTGCGTGTTTAGTGATCCCACTGGACCATGAACTGGAGAGTGCCTGGAGGGGCGTAACTAAGTATCTACCCGATCCGATGAAGGTCGCACGACGGCTAACGACGCCTGTGCACCAGTGAGGAACCGAGCAGAGGGACCAGGTGCTACTCCAGGCCAGACACCGGACACGGCTGTTGACCCACACCGGGGAATAAAGGAACAGGCAGGTTAGGCTGGCACACAGACAGGTGGGTATTGGCAGGCACGGCTGGCATGCAGACAGGTGGGCACTGGCAGGCACGGCTGGAGTGCAGACAGGAGAATACTGGCAGGCACGGCTGGTATGCAGACAGGAGGGTACTGACAAGTACGGCTGGCGTGCAGATGGGGAGGTACTAGCAGGTTGGAGAACAGACTGGATAAGGTCCAGTACAGACTGGGACTCAGGAACAGAACCGCAGATGCGGTAGACAAGCAGAGCAGAGCGAGACCGCCGAAGCAGTGAACAAGAGCAGAGCATGGCGAGGCCGCCGGAGTGGTGAGCAAGAGCAGAGCAGAGCGAGACCGCCTGGAGTGGTGAGCAAAGGCAAGGCAGAGCGAGACCGCTTGGGACGGTGAGCGAAGGCAGAGCAGAGCGAGACCGCCGGAGCGGTGAGCAAGAGCAGAGCAAGACCGCCGGAGTGGTGAGCAAGAGCAGAGCAGAGCAAGACTGCCTGGAGCAGTGAGCAAAGGCAGGGCAGAGCGAGACCGCTTGGAGCGGTGAGCAAAGGCAGAGCAGAGCGAGACCGCCTGGAGCGGTGAGCAAAGGCAGGGCAGAGCGAGACCGCTTGGAGCGGTGAGCAAAGGCAGGGCAGAGCGAGACCGCCTGGAGCCGTGAGCAAAGGCAGAGCAGAGCGAGACCGCTTGGAGCGGTGAGCAAAGGCAGAGCAGAGAGAGACCGCCTGGAGCGGTGAGCAAAGGCAGGGCAGAGAGAGACCGCTTGGAGCGGTGAGCAAAGGCAGAGCAGAGCGAGACCGCCTGGAGAGGTGAGCAAAGGCAGGGCAGAGCGAGGCCGCCAGGAGCGGTGAGCGAAGGCAGAGTAGAGCGAGACCGCCGGAGCAGTGAGCAAGAGCAGAGCAGAGCGAGACCGCTTGGAGCGGTGAGCGAAGGCAGAGCAGAGCGAGACCGCCGGAGCGGTGAGCAAGAGCAGAGCGAGACCGCCTGGAGCGGTGAGCAAAGGCAGGGCAGAGCGAGACCGCCTGGAGCGGAGAGCAAAGGCAAGGCAGAGAAGACAGGGCTCTGTTCACATGGAACAGACTAGAAGGTAAAGGCAGAACCAGAAACACACAAGGTACTTGCAATGAAGTAGCGAGTGGACTCTAAACTCACAAACGGGAGTACAGGGACAACGAGTAGGAGTTAGGTACGGGTTCAGACTCTGCAGAAAATGGGAAGGTACGGACATAGAGAAAAACAGATAACAGGCAAGGAGAGTATACAGACAAGAACAGACACAGCAGCAAGATACAGGAGCGGGTCTAGGTATGCGGCCCCTAGAAGGCGGAACGAACAGGCTAGGAGCGTGTTCAGACAGGAACAGGCAAGATACAGGAGCGGGTCTAGGTATGCGGCCCCTAGAAGGCGGAAAGAACAGGCTAGGAGCATGTTCAGACTGGCCTGGAAATACAGCCTCCATTTAGGCGGACAGACAGGCTAGGGTACAGTTCAGACAGGAACTGCTACTGAAAGAGACACAGGAGCCAGTCTGGGAATACAGTCCCCAGAGTGGCTTAAACAGACAAGAGCAGAACAGGACCTGGCACATTCAGAGTCAAGGAGCACACTGAATGATAGAGTTGCTCAGACACCAGATTGTATGAGGAGCTGGTTTAAATATCCAATGACTGACAGCAATAACCTGAGGACGCATTAGGGGTGTGCCCACAGCAGCTACAAGAAACTGGAAGTGACCGGTCCGCCGCCCTAAGCAGCCAGAACAGAGGCAAGCAGACAGCATGGAAAGAAGCCAGGCTAGCAGACTGGACTGATGATCAAGTTTGCAATCTTGCAGAGTGGGAGATGGTGCCCTATGCAAGAACGCCGCCAGGTATGTTACAGTCGCCATATCGTCGTAATATTTTTTCCTTACTTCTGAAAAAATCCCAACCCTAACCTTAGCCCAACCCTAACCCTAGCCCAACCCTTGTCCAACTCTAACCCTAGCCTAACCCTAACCTTAGCCTAACCCTAACCTTAGCCTAACCCTAGCCTAACCCTAGCACAACCCTAACCCTAGCACAACCCTAACCCTAGCCCAACCCTAACCCTAGCCCAACCGTAGCCCAACCCCAACCATAGCCCAACCCCAACCCTAACCCTAGCACAACCCTAACCCAAACCCTAGCACAACCATAACCCTAGCACAACCCTAACCCTAGCACAACCCTAGCCTTAGCACAACCCTAACCCTAAAGTTTATTTTTTACGCCGTTCCTCGTGCGGTATAAGTGATTAGACGACTTTATTCTTTGGGTCGGTGTGATTACAGCGATGCCAGATTCATATCGGATTTATATGATTGACAGCTGTCACACACTAAAAGACGCATTTTTTTGCAGACTAGTTTTTACATCGTCATATTTTGAGAGCTATAATTTTTCCATATTTCGGCTGACAGAGTCATGGGACAGCTTGTTTTTTGCAAGATAAGTTGACGTTTTTATTGGTAACATTTTCGGGCACGTGACATTTTTTGATCACTTCTATTCTGATTTTTAGAAGGCAGAATAAACAAAAACCAACAATTCAGGAATTGTTTTTTTGAGGTTTTTTTTTATGCCGTTCTGTGTGTGGTAAAATTGAGAAGGTAGCTTTATTCTTTGGGTCAGTACGTTTATAGCAGTACTACATTAATATTTTTTTTATATATATTTTGGCGCTTTTAAACAATAAAAACTATTTGATAGAAAATAGAATTGTTTTTGCATCACTTTGTTCTGAGAGCTATAACTTTTTTATTTTTCGGCCGTTGGAGCTGCATGGCGGCTTGTTTTTTTGCGGGACAAAGTGACGTTTTACTGGTACCATTTTTATTTATATTCGTCTTTTTGTTCGTGTTTTATTCCATTTTTTCTTTGGCGATATGATGATAAAACATAGTTTTATGTTTCGTTTTTTTTTTTTTATCGTGTTCACTAAAGGGGTTAACTAGCAGGACAGTTTTATAGGTCAGGTCATTCCGGATGCGGCGATACCAAATATGTGTTCTTTTATTGGTTTATTTTTTTTTTCATAAGATTATTTATTTATGGGCACAATATATATATATATTTTTTTGATTATTTTTTTTCATTTTTTTTTAGATTTTTACAATTTTCTTTCTTATTTATTTTTTTCGCTTTCTGACTTTTTTATTACTTGTTCACATTATCCCACTATGGGACTTTCACTTTTTGCAGCCTTATCGGCTGCATGGCATAGAGAGCAGCAGCTCCCTATGCCATGCAGCCTGTCAGCGCTGCAAATGGGAGAAGTTACTTTGGTCGTGCACTGCGCATGACCAAAGCAACTTCCTGCCTCCTGGTTTCCCGCATGTTGTCATGATGACGTCGGGTCACCAAGGCAACATCCGGGACCGGACTCAGACGCCGCTGGTCGCCGGCAGAGAAGGTAAGTATAGCGCTTACGTCCTCTTGCCACCGGAATGCTGCTATCGATTTCGATAGCAGCATTTTGGGGGTTAATGTGCCGGGAGCGGTGCGGGACTGCTCCCTCCACATAGCACCAGGTGTCAGCTGTAACAATCAGCTGACACTCGGCGGCGATCTCACCCGCACTGCTTATGTGTGGGCGAAATCGCCAGGGCGTATTAATACATATCAGGCCCATAAGGCCCAGGGCACAGATACGTATTAATACGCCCTGGGTCAGAAAGGGGTTAAAAAAGCACTCCCATCTATGCTTTTTATTATGTGTGTACAGTACAGACAAAAAGTTTGGACACACCTTCTCATTTAAAGATTTTTCTGTATTTTCATGACTATGAAAATTGTACATTCACACTGAAGGCATCAAAACTATGAATTAACACATGTGGAATTATATACTTAACAAAAAAGTGTGAAACAACTGAAAATATGTCTTATATTCTAGGCTCTTCAAAGTAGCCACCTTTTGTTTTGATGACTACTTTGCACACTCTTGGCATTCTCTTGATGAGCTTCAAGAGATAGTCACCGGAAATGGTCTTCCAACAATCTTGAAGGAGTTCCTAGAGATGCTTAGCACTTGGCCCTTTTGCCTTCACTCTGCGGTCCAGCTCACCCCAAACCATCTCGATTGGGTTCAGGTCTGGTGACTGTGGAAGCCAGGTCATGTGGCGTAGCACCTCACCACTCTCCTTTTTGGTCAAATAGCCCTTACACAGCCTGAAGGTGTGTTTGGGGTCATTGTCCTGTTGAAAAATAAATGGTGGTCCAACTAAACGCAAACCGGATGGAATAGCATGCCGCTGTAAGATGCTGTGGTAGCCATGCTGGTTCAGTATGCCTTCAATGTTGAATAAATCCCCAACAGTGTCACCAGCAAAGCACCCCCATACCATCACACCTTCTCCTCCATGCTTCACCGTGGGAACCAGGCATGTAGAGTCCATCCGTTCACCTTTTCTGCGTCGCACAAAGACACGGTGGTTGGAACCAAAGCTCTCAAATTTGGACTCATCAGACTAAAGCACAGATTTCCACTGGTCTAATGTCCATTTGATGCGCCCCCAGGGTCGTGGGGTACTCGGCAGCCGGTCCTCTGGTCGCTGGGGGATATCACGGTGGCTGGCCCGGTCCGTGACCCAGGCGGTCAATCAAAAGGGGGACATTATATTATTTATAGGGGATTAGGAAAGTGTTCATGACGCCACCAGTGGATTGCGGCTAAAGGGTGCCGCCGCTGCGGAGCAGTCCTCTGGAGCTGGTGTTACGGCAGCAGGGATGGTGTGGCTCTCCACAGGTAGAGCTAGCTCCAGGGCAGTGTAGGGGTGAATGGTGGATGCTGGTGAGAGACGGCAGGACGGTCCCGGAGGAAAGACGGACACTCACACGGGGGTAAGCTTCAGTACCTTTACTGGTGATGATGCAGGCACGGTCCAGGGTACTCTGGACGAAGGGCGCACTTTTGGACTCTCCCCAGTGAGCGGGTATAGGGCCTCCTGATCCGTGGCTTTACTCACTAAGCTTCTAACCTGCCTGGAGCTAGGCTAGCTTGGTTACTGTCTCTCTCTCTCCCTTGCACCTGCTGACCTAGTGGTAGGGCCTTCTCCTGGAGATCACTCTCCCTGGTCACTGGGGCCTCCGTGACTCCTAGCCCTGGTACTGTAGTCAGCGTTTGGTAAACCTGGGACCTGTAATCCTCCAGGGGTTCTGGTGGTCCCTACTGGGTATAAAGGGACCCCGTAGGCGCGGACCCGGTGTCCGGTATATATCTCGGGGTAAGCCTGGTATGCTCCTTTGCCCCCTCGTTACTTCTTCCTTCTCCTCTCGCCTTTGGCCACACTCAGGGCCCTCTCTAAGCCTTCACTCGTGCTGTAGGCCTTGGCTCGCCTAAGCACAGCAGCCAGCGTGCTGCCTCTCCGCTGCTCTCTGAGCGTCAGCACGCTCTCTGCTCAACAACTCAGCTCTGTCCCTCTCTGTGTCTGAGTAGGAACTCTCTCAACTCTCTCAATGAACTAACTTCTGACTTCTCACAGAACTGAGCTGCCTGGCTCCACCCTCCCTATATATATCCCTAATGGACTCCCTCTGCTGGTCTGAGGTGGTAGGGTGGAGGTGTGTTAATGTAGTGAGGGCCTCTTGTGGAGAAGTCCATCCATGCACCCTTCTGGGTTCTGTGGCACCAATGCGCAGCAGGGCGCCATATCCCTTGTGTTCTTTAGCCCAAACAAGTCTCTTCTGCTTGTTGCCTGTCCTTAGCAGTCGTTTCCTAGCAGCTATTTTACCATGAAGACCTGCTGCACAAAGTCTCCTCTTAACAGTTGTTATAGAGATGTGTCTGCTGCTAGAACTCTGTGTGACATTGACCTGGTCTCTAATCTGAGGTGCTGTTAACCTGCGATTTCTGAGGCTGGTGACTCGGATAAACTTATCCTCAGAAGCAGAGGTGACTCTTGGTCTTCCTTTCCTGGAGTGGTCCTCATGTGAGCCAGTTTCTTTGTAGCGCTTGATGGTTTTTGCAACTGCACTTGGGGACACATTCAAAGTTTGCCCAATTTTTCGGACTGACTGACCTTCATTTCTTAAAGTAATGATGGCCACTCGTTTTTCTTTACTTAGCTGCTTTTTTCTTGCCATAATATAAATTCTAACAGTCTATTCAGTAGGACTATCAGCTGTGTACCCACCAGACTTCTGCACAACACAACTGATGGTCCCAACCCCATTTATAAGGCAAGAAAACCCACTTATTAAACTTGACAGGGCACACCTGTGAAGTGAAAACCATTTGCGGGGACTACCTCTTGAAGCTCATCAAGAGAATGCCAAGAGTGTGCAAAGCAGTCATCAAAGCAAAAGGTGGCTACTTTGAAGAACCTAGAATATAAGACATATTTTCAGTTGTTTCACACTTTTTTGTTAAGTATATAATTCCACATGTGTTAATTCATAGTTTTGATGCCTTCAGTGTGAATGTACAATTTTCAAAGTCATGAAAATACAGAAAAATCTTTAAATGAGAAGGTGTGTCCAAACTTTTGGTCTGTACTGTATATATACATGTAATGTAGTGTGAGTGTATTAATACATCTACCTACTGCCGTCTTCTTCGGGATCCAGCGCTGTTGTCTCCACTTCCCAGAGATGTTACCGCAGTTACAACTAACCCGTAAACTCTATGCGTGACCTGTAAATGGCTTTTACAATTTACAGCAATGTTCAAAATAATAGCAGTGTATTCAAAAACATGAGTTAAGCACAAATTCTTTACACTAGTTTTTATTTCTATACATTGGGGACAATGCACACTGTTTTCTAATTCAAAACATGAAGAGAACTGTAAATAATTTTTAACTACTTTACAGAAAATAACAAAAAATGAGCATTGGGCTTTTCTAAAAAATAGCAGTGTCTACATTTGTCTTTACAAACTCTCAATATGTACTCTTTTTTTGAGGATTTATCATTCCTGTGAATCACTAACCTAATATTTAGTTGTATACCCACAGTTTTTTGGAACTGCTTCACATCTATGTTGCAGAGTCAATCAACCTCTGGCACTAGTGATGGGCGAGCACTAAAATGCTCGGGTGCTCGATGCTCGGGTCGAGCAAATTGGGGTGCTCGGGTGCTCGACCCGAGCAGCGAGCTCAATGTAAGTCTATGGGAAACTCGAGCATTTTTCAGGCGGCTCACCCCCATGGCAGTCTGCAGAGGCCTAAAAATTGCCCAAATCGATGGGAACAGTGCTCAAATGACATGTGAACAGCATGGGGAAGGCCCCTGGAAGTATTTCTGACTCCCAGGTCACTGCTGTTAACAACTTTGTCAGAGATATAACGCCACTTTTACAGACTCACAATAAAACATACAAAAATGAAACCAAAATGGATTTTCCTGGGAAGTATGCTAAAGAACATCCTTTCCAGGGTAACTACTTATATATAAGGCAAAATAAATAACCAAAAACAAAAATATTCCTCCACACCTTGGGCTATGTTCACACTTAGCGTTTTTGATGCTTTTTTGCACTTTTGCATTGCTTTCAACCGTGACAAATGCATTCACAGGGAAATGTCATTTTAACATTTTACAACCTTATCTGGCCATGTGGTGTGTGAGACTTGATCAGACACATCCTGTTTCATTTATGAAGGACGGACTCTGAAAGTCACAAAGCCTATTTTTATAGGGCCATCAGGTGGCCTTTACTATTCTTAAAGGGCCAGCAGTCGGCCCTCGCTATTCTTAGAGAGCTATCAGCCGGCTATGCTTTGTTGTTCCCATTACTAAAGAGTGGGTCTCCTAAACTGTTATTGTGTATGCAGCGAGTGGCAGGTGCGCCTAAAATTTAGAAGCACTCCTATACTCCTTTAAAGAGACTTAGAGAGGGGGGCCTCCTAAAAAACAATGCTCCCATTATTAGGAAGTGGGTCTCCCATACTGTTTGCCTATGCAGTGAATACAAGGGCTGCCAAAAATTTGGACCTACTCCAGCGCCCCTTGGAAGAGACGAAGGGGAGGGCTTCCTGAAAAAAATGTTCCCATTATTAGGAAGTGGGTCTCCCATTGTGTTTGCCTGTGCAGTGCATTCAAGAGTTGCCAAAAATTTGGAGGCACTCCAATGCCCCTTGGAAGAGACGTGGAGGTCAGAGGGCCTACTGAAAACAATGTTCCCATTATTAGGAAGTGGGTCTCCCATAGTGTTGGCCTATGTAGTGAATGCAAGGGTTGCCAAAAATTTGGAGGCACTCCAATGCCCCTTGGAAGAGACGTAGAGGGCCTTATGAAAAAATGTTCCCATTATTAGGAAGTGGGTCTCCCATACTGTTTGCCTATGCAGTGAATGCAAGGGCTGCCAAAAATTGGGAGACACTCTAATGCACCTTGGAAAAGACGTGGAGGAGGGCCTCATAATAAAAATGTTTCCATTAGAAAGGAGCGGGTCTCCTATACTTGTAATGCCCATGCACTAACTGTATGGGCTCACAAACATTTACTCCTGGGGGGTATACATGAACACATTGTATCAAAAAATTTTTTACGGGCATCATAAACACCCTTTAAAAAAATTATGTGGGTGTTGCATCACGGACCACAGTCACCCTGGTGATATGGTGGTGGAGGATGAGGAGGAGGAGGAGGACAAGAGCAAATAGCCAAAATCAGGAAGCGTATACACATGTGCGGGTGTGAAAAGGTGCATGGGAATACACCTCCCAAAAAAAGACACTGGATTTGAGTTTATGTTTCGCTGCTATCATTCGGTGGTGTTGAAAAGTCTGGCCCAATCCAGCCCTTGTTCATTTTTATAAGAGTCAGCCTGTCAGCATTTTCAGTTGACAGGCGGATGCACTTATCAGTTTTAATTCCACCAGCGGCGCTAAAAGCTCGCTCTGATAAAACGCTAGCGGCAAGGGCAGGCCAGGACCTCCAAGGCATAGAGAACCAGTTCATTCCACTTGTCCAGCTTGGATACCCAATAATTATAAGGCAAAGAGGAATCACGGAGCATGTTGGTACGGTCGGCAAGGTACTCCCTCAGTATCTTCCCAATCTTTTCACTCCTTGTGAGAGTACCCCATGCTTCAGGGCCTGTGCAATGGGAGAGGTTGAGAAAACTCTCCCAGAACTTTGACAGTATTCCATTGCCTCTGGATTGGATTTGTGTCTCTCTAGGCTGTACTCCTTGGTTGTCCAACAAACTGTGACCTCTGCCGCCAGCATTTTCAGATGGGAATTTTTTTAATAGTTTCGCAGCAAGGGCCTTCTGGTACGGCCCCATTTTTGTAGACCTGTCCGCCTCAGGAATAAGAGATATAAAGTACTCCTTGTAATGTGGGTCTAGAAGTGTTACCAACCAGTAATGATTGTCACCCAAAATTTTGAGAATGCAGGGGTCACGGGAAAGGAAGCGTAACATAAACTCAGCCATGCGTGCCAGACTGCTAACAGGCAAGACTTCCATGTCCTCACCAAGAGGGTGACTGACCATGCTCTCCTCCTCCTCCTCCTCCCTGGCCATCCACTCTGAACAGACGGTATGACAATGGTGCAGGTAGTACCGTCTATAGCACATGAAACTAGCTCCTGTTCTTCCTCCTCCTCCTCTTCCTCATTGTCACCCAAACCACGTTGGGATGAGATGAGGATGGGCTGTGTGTAATCACCCTGTATGGTTGCTTGCTCCATCTCATCGTGCTCCGCCTGCAATGCATCCTTTTTGATAGTGAGCAGAGAGCGTTTCAGAAGACAGAGAAGCAGGATGGTGACTCTAATTATTGCGTCATTGCCACTCACCATCTTGGTGGAGTCCTCAAAGTTTTCGAGGATGGTACAGATGTGGCACCCCAGGGGTCTGGTTGCCACAGTAATAGAAATATTATGTCTGAGAGCAAGTGGGAGGTTTCTCTGGTCAGGAGCCCTAAGCATGCAACACCGCCCGCCCAGACCTGGGAGGGGAGGAATCTGCCATTATAAACTGGGTCTGGGGCGGGATTAGGTCAGTCAGAGCCTGGAGAGGGAAAGCGAGAACTAGGAGCTCTGTAGGAGCAGGAGTGAGTGCCAGGGGCTGGAAGCCAGATAGCTCACTCTGGCTGAAGACACTTAGACCGGACACGGAGTCCGAGGCTGTGGGGACATCCAGGTCCAGCAGCAGAATCCAACCGGCAGGGGATTCCAGGTCCTCTGGCCAAAGAAGCCCGGAGGCACGGTCACAAGCAAGGGACCAGCACCACCATTGTGGAGCGGAGGCTAACTGGAGGCCCCAAGTCACCGGCCATACGGGTGAGCACCACACGATTTACTCAGGGATGTGGGCTACTTCTACCCGCATACAGCAAGGTAGCCAGGAAGAGTGCAGCTAGACGGGGAGGCCTACAACTCCACCTGGCCAGGGGAGATCCTGCTTGCCCTCAGACTGACCAGGCCTCTACTGCTAACCAGTACTCCCGGGAGGGTCTGCTTTATAACACCAGTAAAGACCCTGAACTGCACTGCACGGACTCTGAGTTATTCCTGCTGCACTCGTGCGCCATCACTCCCATCATCCACATTAACTGCACTGAGGCTATACTTCTCCCGTGGGGAGTCATCCCATTCTTAGCTGCACATATAACACCGGCCTCAGCGGTCTGCCTTGCAGCGGCGGTCCCCACTGTCCGCAATCCACGGGTGGCGTAGTCGGACGATTATCACACTAATAAGACTGCCACTGAATTGACCGCCCTGGGCACAGACCGGGTCAACGCCACGGAGACTACAACCCCCAGCGATCCGGCTACGGTTACCCCCCTCACAACGCAGGCCCAGGGGGCGCGTCACAGATGTTTGACATCCATGTCCACTCCTGAGGTCTTATTTGTGGAGTCTGAACTGAATACCGACGGCCTTGTTGATGCTGGTAGTCAACAACTGCCCTCTTCTGCTCAGAAATCCTTCCCAACATCTGCAGTGTAGAGTTCCAACGTGTGGGGACATCACACACCAGTCAGTGGGCCAGAAGCTGCAAACGCTGCTGAAGCTCGGCAAGGGTGGTGGAAGCTGTAGCTGACTTTCTAAAGGCGGCGTACTTTGACAAGCAGATCTGGCAGCTCCGAGTAGCTTTTGAGAAACTGATGAGCCACGAGTTTAAGCACATGGGCCAGGCAAGGTACATGTGTGAGCTTGCCTCGCCTCAGAGCCGCCACCAGGTTTCGGCTATTGTCACACACGACCATGCCTGTCTGTAGGTTCAGCGGTGTGAGCCACTGATCTGCCTGATTATTCAGAGCTGTTAACAACTCTTCAACATTGTGCGGTTTGTCACCTAAGCATATTAGCTTCAGCACAGCATGTTGCCACTTAGCCGAGGCAGTGCTGCAGTGCTTCCAGCTTGTGACTGACGTGGTCATTTCGGAGATGGAGGCTGAGGAGGATGAGGTGCAGAAACTGTAGACTGTAGGGGCAACCCTGATTGATCCTCGGCGTCGGGAGGATGTGTTCCGTCCAAAGGTCCGACTGGGTCCCGGCTTCCACTATGTTAACCCAGTGTGCCATCAGCAAGATGTACCGTCCCTGCCCATAAGCACTTGTCCACAGTCCGTGGTTAGGTGGACTTTCCCTGTAACTGCATTGTTGAGCACATGACTAATGTTGTGGGACACTTGCTTGTGTAATGTGGGACGGCACACCAGGAGAAATAGTGGCGGCTCGGGAGCGAGTACTGAGGGATGGCCACCGCCATCAGGTTGAGGAAAGCTTCCATCTCCACGAGCCTAAAAGGCAACATTTTGAGTGCAAGTAGTCACAAAATGTGGGAATTTAGTAGTTTGGCCTGTGGGGCGTTGGCTGCGTATTTGCGCTTACGTTCCAAGGACTGGGGTATGGACAACTGAACGCTGCGCTGAGACAAGGACGTGCTTGCTGATGTTGCTAGTTCAGAGTGTGCAACGAAAGGTGCAGGGCAGGAGGCATCTTCGCATGCATTATGGACAGGGGATTGGCTTGCACGCACAACAGTGGAAGAAGCAATGGTGTCACCCGAAGACACTGTTCCTGGACCCTGGGATTCGGCCCACAAATTTGGCTGCTTTACTGCCATGTGCCTGATCATGCTGGTGGTGGTCAGGCTTGTAGTTTTGCTACCCTTGCTGTTGCTGGCCTGGCAGGTGGTGCAAATGGCCTTTTTGGGGCAGAGTCTTTAGAAAACAACTAGACTCGGAAGACGTAACAGTTGTACTGGCAACGTCCGTCGTGTTGGTGTTATGGGTAGAGATGAGCGGTGTTCAACTCGAACTGTTCGCCAATCTCAAATTCGAGCTGTTTTGGGCGGTGTTTGAGCCGTACGGCGAACACGAACAATTTGAAAAAAATTCGGCTGTTCTAGGTTATGTTCGATAACTGTTCGTACACCAAAATCATAACTGGATTTTTTCTCAGTAATGCTGAAAATTAATGTTAATACGCAGTTTGAGTGTACAGCGGTGTGGGGGGAGGGGCAGGGGATGGATCTCTGCATAAATAATGAAATCTCCATTTTTTTTTCTTTTTCCCGCATTTACAGTGGGGAGGTGCAATCTGTCAGCCTATCAGCAGCGCTCACACGGAGCGAACTGCTTTTTTTCACACAAGCAAGGGCATGTGTCATTGGCAGTGTATGTCACATGTCCTTGCCCTATAAGACCCAGCCATTTTCCCCGTCGCCACCATTTTCTCACTGCTGCAGCTGCGTGTTAGACGGCACCGCTGTTGCTGTGTGCGCTATACTTTCAGTGTTAATTTCAAGCCAATTTTCGCACAAATCTACAGATAGCTTGGGAGTAGGAAATAGTTGTGATTGCAGTCCTTTTAAGGACTAGGTTACATCATTTCCTACGACTTTTATCAGGCAGGTCTGTGCTCTTAAATAGATAGGTTGGGAGTAAAGACTAATTGTAATTGCAGTCCTTTTGAGGGCTAGGTTACATCAGTTCCTATCACTTTTTGCCAGGAAGGTCTGTGCCAGTGCTGTGCAAGTTTTTTTCACAGCATTTGGCTAAATCTAGCTAAGCAAATCCTTTTTGGCCTCTTGCAGTGTGTGTTAGTAAGTGGAGTAGCCTATCTGTGTTGCAAGCTACACCACCTGTGTATAGAATACAATTTTTTTTACTGCACCTAGCCAAGTAAAACCTTTTGGGCATAGCATCATTCTATTAGTCCATCTATACTAATCTCCACCAGGTCGCAAATTCAAAATAATTTTTATCTGCATCTAGCTCTGAAAAAATATTTGGGCTTGGGCTTGTAGCAGTGTGTGGGACTTGTTCTATTAGTCCATCTATACTAAACTCCACCAGGTTGCAAATTCAAAATAATTTTTATCTGCATCTAGCTCTGAAAAAATATTTGAGCTTGGGCTTGTAAAAGTGTGTGGGACTTGTTCTATTAGTCCATCTATACTAACCTCCACCAGGTTGCAAATTCAAAATAATTTTTATCTGCATCTAGCTCTGAAAAAATATTTGGGCTTGGGCTTGTAGCAGTGTGTGGGACTTGTTCTATTAGTCCATCTATACTAACCTCCACCAGGTTGAAAATTCAAAATAATTTTTATCTGCATCTAGCTCTGAAAAAATATTTGGGCTTGTAGCAGTGTGTGGGACTTGTTCTATTAGTCCATCTATACTAACCTCCACCAGGTTGCAAATTCAAAATAATTTTTAACTGCATCTAGCTCTGAAAAAATATTTGTGCTTGGGCTTGTAGCAGTGTGTGGGACTTGTTCTGTTAGTCCATCTATACTAACCTCCAGCAGGTTGCAAATTCAAAATAATTTTTATCTGCATCTAACCCAGCCAATACTTTTGGGCTAATACCACAGTTTGGCCACTCAGCTCTGCTCGGTTCCCATCCATTGTTTTTTGTGCAAACAACTCCAGAGTCATGAATTAGTTAACCACCAAAATGAGTGGAAAAAGGCCTGCTGCTGGTGGAAAGGGGAATAGGCGTGTTGGGAAGGGAAAAAAAGGTTGTGTCCGTGGGGTAGGTGTTAAAGCAACAGTAACATCTGCAGAAGAAAGACCATTTTCCAGCCAAACTAAGATGTCTACTTCTTTTAGCGGACAATGTGATAAGATCCCTTTCTTACGGCCACACCAATCGCTACAAATTCCAGATGAGGCACAAAAACAGCAGGTGATTCAACGGATATCAAGTGCTCCTTTAAGTGGGCTCTCCTCCACCTCAACTTCAACATCACAAATACTCCAGTCCTCAGAGGTGTCACCCCAATCGCACTTGCTTCCTCACAGCTCCCAAGTCTCCAGCTGCCCATCTGAGTATGGGGTAGAACAGATGGTTGAGTCTGCAGAGCTGTTTACTCATACTATAGCCTGGGAATCAGAGGTCGGCTCCAGAGCTTCTGTGAATACAGACGAGGAAATGATGTGCACTGATGCCCAGAATTTTTATGAGTCGGATCCAGGACCAGACGCAGAAGGTTCTGACCATAATGTAGACCCTTGTTACCAAACTGTAACTCCTGTTGGTGGAGACAATGAGGAAGACGATGATGAGACTCAAATACCTGATTGGAGCGACAACTTGAGTTTTTTGTCAGGGCAGGAAGAGGTTGGCTCTGAGGACGACGGGTGTGATAACACACAGGGTGATGATGACGAGGTTGAAGATCCCACTTACTGTCATCCCACAGTCAGCCAGTCGATGAGGTCAGCAGAGGAGGTGGAGGAGGATGCTAGTGACGACGAGGTCAGGTTGCGCCTTCCTGGACAGAGACGTAGTACTGGAAGCACGTCGACAACTGCATCCTCAAACACAACTCTGCCTCTGACCACAAGTCGTGGTGGCTCTTCAGGTCGCATGGGTGCTAAGCCTTGCATAGCCTGGGCATTTTTTCAGATCGATAAGGATGACCCAACTCGTGTTATCTGTAACATTTGTCAGCAAAAGCTAAGTAGAGACGAAAAAATACATAGTTTTGAGTGGATATGAAGCTTAAGTTGCAGTGGGAAGCTCACTGTGCTACAATGCGGCCTAGCCGGCCGGGCCAACCACCGTCTGCCACATCTTGTCCATCCGTGGCCTTTTCATCCTCTGTGACTGGGGGGACAGCAGTCACACCTGTTTTGGGACGCAGACTTGCCACCTCTTTACCCGCAACAGCCAGCGTGATTGGCAGGTTATCATTTTCTTTGGAGGTAGAAACACCAGCTGGTGTACAGCGCTGTCCGACATCAATAGCACCACCTTTGGATCAAGGCAACCTAACATGTCCGCCTGCATCTTCCTCACAGACCGGCAGTTTGCTGGGGACACCCTTCTCAACCCCGTCTAAGCACAACAGCCAGCCCTCGGTCCCTCAGATATGGACAAGTAAAAGACCATTTCCTCCTAGCCATGAGAAAGCTAAGAGGTTGAATTTCATCATCTGCAAGCTCTTGGCTACAGAAATGCTGCCTTTCCGCCTGGTGGACTCAGAGGATTTTCGAGACCTTATGTCCGTCGCAGTGCCCCAGTACCAGATGCCCAGTCGGCACTACTTCTCAAAGAAAGGTGTGCCTGCGCTCCACCAGCATGTCGCACACAACATCACCGCTTCTTTGAGAAACTCTGTGTGTGACAGGGTGCATTTCACCACAGACACTTGGACGAGTAGGCATGGACAGGGGCGTTACATGTCGCTGACTGGACACTGGGTAACTATGGTGACAGCAGGACAAGGGGCTGCTGTCCAAGTCTTGCCGTCCCCACGAGTTGTGCGTCAATCCTCTTTATCTCAAAGTTCCTCCACTGCTTCTGCCTCCTCAACCTCCTCTCGGTCCTCCACCTGCACCCAAAGCCTGTCTGGTCATGCCACAAGTTTTATAACTGCGCAGAAGGGATCCTGCACACCTCCTTACTATGCTGGCAGCAGGGCTCAACATCATCAGGCGGTTTTTACTTTGAAATGTCTGGGAAATGTGAGTCACACAGCTGAGGAGTTGTGGTCAGCTCTGGAGAACCAGTTTCATGAATGGTTGTATCCATTGGACCTGAAACCAGGGAAGGCCGTGTGCGACAATGCTGCAAACCTGGGTGCGGCCCTTCGCCGGGGCAATGTCACACACGTGCCTTGTATGGCTCACGTGTTGAACCTGGTTGTCCAGCTATTTTTAGCCCACTATCCCGGACTAGATGGACTTCTGCAGAGGGCACAGTCACTGTGTGCTCTCTTCCGCCGTTCGCATTCCGCAGCTCAGTGACTTACATCTCTACAGAAGTCGTTGGGCCTGCCACTTCACCGGCTAAAATGCGATGTGCCTACACGGTGGAATTCAACTCTGCACATGTTGCAGCGACTGTGGCAGCACCGACAAGCCCTGGTGCAATATGTTCTGACGTATAGCCTGGGCCAACGAGATCCAGAGGTGGGGCAAATCACTCTGGAGGTGTGGTCTCAGATCAGGGACCTATGCACCCTTCTTCACAGTTTTGAAATGGCGACGAAGATGTTTAGTGCTGACGATGCCATTATCAGCATGACTATTCTGGTGATTTACATGCTGGAGCACATGTTAAACAGAATTTGGAGTCAGGTGGTGGCACAAGAGGAGGTGGAGGAAGTAGAGGAGGAGGAGTTGTATGCGGAAGTGCTAACATCTGCAAGGTCCAGACGGTCGGCAGCACCAAGGCGGCAGGCATGTGAGGGTAGGGGAGATGGTTTTACCAGGGCGCATGGTAGCAGCCAAACTAGTAAGGAAGGTGCAGGATCCCAGGAAGAAGTGGAGGGCGAACTGATGGAAGACTCATCAGATGAGAGAAACCTTGATCACATTTCTGTTGTGCGAGGTTGGGGGGAGAGGGCAGAGGAAGGAAGCATGATTGTTACCTCGCCACCAACACAACAGGGACTTGGTGCTCCTGGATGCGCAAGACACGTGAGTGCCTTCTTGCTGCACTACCTGCAACATGACCCTCGAATTGGGAAAATTAGAAATAATCCTGACTACTGGGTTGCCACACTGTTAGATCCCCGGTACAAAAGTAAATTTGCAGAAATTATTCCTGCCATAGAAAGAGATGCACGCATGCAGGAGTATCAGCAGAGACTGTTGCAGAATCTTACATGTGCTTTTCCCCAAAACACTAGTGGTGCACATAGTGAATCTCACAGTTCCAACTTGCCAACCGTGGGACCGTCGAGTGTTCAGCACTCAAAACGTAACAGAAACACAGTATCTGCTGGTAACATCAATTTTGTTGAATCATTTCACCACTTTTTTAGCCCACCCTTTGCAAGGTGACAGGAGACAAGTAGTCTGACACATAGTCAACGCCTAGAGACGATGGTACAGGAGTATCTCCAAGTAAACATTGAAGCCATGACTGTGTCACTGGACCCTTGCTCTTTTTGGGCTTCCAATCGGGATAAGTGGCCGGAGCTCGCCACTTACGCCTTGGAGATCTTGTCATGCCCCGCAGCCTGCTTTCTGTCTGAACGTGTGTTCAGCGCTGCTGGTGGTGTGCTGACAGATAAGCTTACGCGGCTCTCCACTGATAATGTAGACAGACTCACGTTCATAAAGATGAACAAATCATAGATCCGAAACGACTTTTCTATCCCTGTGTCATCCTGGGGAGAGTAAAAGCTTGATGATTTGTTAAAATCACCTCACCAACAATTTTAAGCTTTCAAATTACTAATCATGTTTATCTGTATCTTGGCTGGAAAATAATTTGGGCCTTGTAGCAGTTTGCAGTACTGATTCTATTAGGCCATCTATACTAAGCTCCACCAGCTTTCAAATTAATAATAATTTTTAGCTGCGTCTAGACCGGAAAATAAGTTTGGGGCTCCTAGATGCGCAAGACACATGAGTGCCTTCTTGCTGCACTACCTGCAACATGACCCTCAGATAGTCAGAATTCGAAATAATCCTGACTACTGGGTTGCCACACTCTTTGATCCTCCACACTCGTCGTTCAACCTTTTCATTTTAATAAAGAACAAAAAAATGGTCATTTTTGAAATTATAAGCATTAGCAGGTTATTAGAAACTGAAATCAAGCAGTTTTCAACACAAAACTTTATTCTAGGTGATGTTACATTTGCACATAGGACCCCTTGTTCGAAAGGAGCTTCTGAACTTTCTCGTCCATTGAATTTGTCAGGTTTTGGATGGTTTCTGCTTCAATTGTTTTGCATGAGGACAGAATACCCTCCCAGAGCTGTTCCTTAGATGTGAACTGCCTCCCGCCATCAGACACTCCTTTTGATGATGCTCCAGAGGTTCTCAATGGGGTTGAGGTCAGGGGAGCATGGGGGTCACACCATAAGTTTGTCCCCTTTTATGCCCATATCAGCCAGAGATGCAGATGTGTTATGTGCAGCATGAGACGGTGCATTATCATGAAAATGATCTTGCTGCGGAATACATGGTTCATCTTCTTGAACCATGGCAGAAAGTGCTGTTTGAGAAACTCCACATACATTATGGAGGTCATCTTTACCCCTTCAGGGATCCTAAAGGGGCCGACAATCTCTCTCCCCATGATTCCAGCCCAAAACATTACTCCACCTCCTCCTTGTTGGCGCCGTAGCCGTGTTTGCATGGGGTGTCCATCAACCATCCATCCTCCACTCCATCCATCTGGACCATCGAGCGTTGCATGGCACTCATCGGTGAACAAAACAGTTTTGAAGTCAGTCTTCATGTATTGTTTGGCCCACTGGAGCCTTTTCTGCTAGTGTACAGTGGATAGAGGAGGTCGACAGGATGGCTTACGCACAGCTGCAAACCTCTGAAGGACCCTGCATCTTGTTGTTCGGGGGACGTTGGAGGCACCAGCAGCTTCAAAAGCTTGTCTGCTGCTATGACAAGGCTTTTTTGCCGCTGCTCTTTTAACCTGATGTAATTGCCTGTTGGAAAGAGTCCTCAATTTTCCCTTATCAGCACGCACACGTGTGTACTGTGAATCAGCTACATACTTCTTGATTGTGCGATGATCAGGATGAAGTGTCTTGGCAATGTTGATTGTAGTTATGCCTTGACCTAAACACTCCACAATTTGTTGCTTCTCAGCAGCCGACACATCCTTTTTCTTTCCCATTTTGGCAGAAAATGTAGGCTGCTTAATAATGTGGGACAGCCTTCTTAAGTAGTCTTGCCTTTCATTGTACAAACCTGCCAAACTAATTAGCACAGGTGTCTGCAATTGCTTACAGTGATATAAAGAGCCCTGACACACATCACCATCAATGAGTTTAACTGACAAACAAAAAAATTCTTACCTTATCACTCCTAAACACTTTTTGCATAATAATTTGGAACACAGTGTACATGTGCTTTTCCACAAAACACCAGTGGTTCACGTAGTGAATCTTACAGTTCGAACTTGCCAACCGTGGTCTGTATGGAGTTGTTCAATAAAGGGCCCAAAATTAAGATCACATTGACGGGAGAGGTCTCTATGAATACGAATTCCTAAGTATTTGATACCCTGTGAGGGCCAGGCAAAGGGAAAGTTGGACTGGATGGAATCCTGTATGGATTTGGGGAGGGAGACATCGAGGGCCTCAGACTTCGCTGCATTGATTTTAAAATTTGACCATGTAACAAAGTGATCTATTTCAGCCATAACAGCAGGGATGGATATATGTGATTGAGTGATATATACTAGGACATCATCAGCAAATGCAGAGCACTTGTACTCGGTGCCTCCCACCTCAATCCACATAATATTGGGGTTATGGCGAATTGATGAGAGCAGGTGCTCCATCACTAGGATGTATAAGTGAGGGGACAGAAGACATCCCTGCCTTGTCCCATTGGTGATTATGAAAGGTGATGAAAATGTTCCATTTATCTTCAGCCTAGGTGATGTATTGCGATACAGGGCCATGATTTTGCCTATAAAAGGGTCCCCTACCCCAAGCTTTTTAAGAGAATAATATATGGCGTGCCAGGAGACTCTATGGAATGATTTCTCAGCATCCAACGAGAGTATCTAATTACAAATTTTTAACTGCATCTAGCCCAGGAAATACTTTGTGCCTAGTAGCAGTGTCTGCTAGTCAGCGGATTATCCCAACTGGTAAGCAAGCTACACCACCTGTAGTTTGGACACTTAATTTTTTCAAAGGAAATGGTTAGGGCCCTCTGGACACTGAGTGAAGAGCATCGGGGAGGCACCCCAAGGCACAGGGGCTGGGACTGGCGGTAGGACGCCTTGCGGTGGACCGCCAAGCTCGATCCTTATAAAAGCTTTTTAACTGCAGCAGCTTTAGTGGACGCTACTGGAGCTTGAATTACCGTGGCTGCTGGCATGAGACTTGCCCTCCAATACATCCTTGTAAAAGGATTTAAAGTGTACTCATTCAAATTAGAGGGACAATTTAAATTGAAAAGATTAGACCTGCTCGCTTGACCCACCAGCAGACAGGCACCAGTATTGGGAGAGGGGGGCTGGCTGTCAGGGTCCACCGCGGCTCTGGCACAAACCCGGTGACACGTAGGTCGCACGGGCAGGAATGGACTGGCCGTGTCGACTTCGCACTTTTTTGGTTTTAAAAGGGCATGACATGCCTATATCTGTGTCTCCCCCTCCTTTTACTCCTCCACCTCTTTTCTTTTCGCATGACTATATGTACTTGTCACTTTTCCATGTGTTAGCTGTGTCTTCTGAGCAGTTTGTCAGCTTTTGGACACCTTTGAAGGTGTTTTCTATGTGTTTCTATGTGTTTTAACGATGTTCGAAAGTGTTCAACAAACAGATCGACGAACAGTTCGGCGAACATACGGGTGTTCGACGAACTGAACTCGAACACTACGGGGTGACTCAACATTAGTTATGGGGAATGGTTGCCTGCCTTCTGTCTGCGGCCACCACACTGCTTCTTCCTGCCTGTTGGGGTGCTCTGCCTCCCTCCCTCTGTGTGCTGCTGTCCTTGCTCTTCATGTCCTCCTGCCAGGTTGGGTCAGTTACTATATCATCCACCACCTCGTCTTCCACTTCTGCACCCTGGTCCTCCTCCTGACTTTCTGGCAATTGTGTCTCATCATCATCCACCTCTTGTGACAATTTCCCACCGCCGCCTTCGTATGACCGTGGCTGCTCAAATATTCGAGCATGGCTACATGCGATCTCTTTTTGCCCCGCTTCAAGTGGACCAGGCGAGAGCCCTGAATCTATAAATGGAAAAGTCAACAGCTCTTCAAGTGTGGGATCAGTTGTCTCTGGGCACTCGGCATGGTGGGAGGAAGGAGGATCGGGGTGAGGAATATGCAGTCCAGACTCACGGCTACTGAGACTTGACCGTGTGGAAGACATGGTGGTGGTGGTGGTGGTGGCTAAGTGACTGGAAGCATTATCTGCTATCCAACCAATAACCTTTTGACATTGCACTGTGTTCAATAGTGGTGTTCTGCGGTCCCCTTTTAATTGGGACAGGAAGGTCGAGCGAGAAGATGTGGGTGTTTGTTGTGGCACAATTTCAGCTTGCCCACGGCCTCGGCCTCTGCGTGCACCATCACCATCACCATCACATCCAGTTCCCCATCCCTTGCCATTTTAAATGGAGGACAATATCTTCCATGCTCACTACAAATGGCTGAATTTGGAGCGAACTTATACATGATCCGTGTGATGGACAAACTACAGTTTTAAATAGCTGGCCTGCAGGGCCGTGGGGCACTCGGCAGCTGGGCCTCTGTGGATGCTGATGGGGGATATCACGGTGGCTGGCACGGTCCGTGGCCCAGGGCGGTCAATCAAAAAGGGGTAATATGATAGGGGATTTGGAAAGTGTTTGTGACGCCACCCGTGGATTACGGCTAAAGGGTGCCGCCGCTGCGGAGCAGTCCTCTGGAGCTGGTGTTACGGCAGCAGGGATGGTGTGGCTCTCCACAGGTAGAGATAGCTCCAGGGCAGAGTAGGATGTGTAGGTGGCGCTGGTCGTTGTAGTGCCGGGAGGGAGAGATGGCGCAGATGAAAGAAGGGACGGAGGCAGTGCGGTACAGTCATCCGAGTTTTTACTCACAGTTCTTATGACAGTTCCACTGGTGCACTGTACAGGTGTCAGCCTCCCACGTCACGCTGCGTTCACTAGGCAGGGGTTCAGCACTTCCTCAGGCAGATTATGAGTACCTGACACAACTCAACTTTCTTGCGTTCCTAGCTAGACCATCTTCACGCTGGGTCTTTCTCCCTCCTGCCCTGCTCTTCCCACTCTCAATCCCGCTTGGGTGCTCTGAAGTCCCTCCTGTCTTGTTGGAGTTCCAAGACCTGCTTGACCCTCACAGAGGTTAGAATGAGGCTTCAGCAACTGACTATATAAGCCAGAAGACTCCGGTTTTCCCAGTCGAGACTTAGAGTAACACGGCTGGACCAGGGGCCGGTCCCCGTCTTGCGGCCTACGATCCCTCTCTACGGGTGCCATCCCACACTCGCTGTACCCCCTAGGAGGATCCCTTCTGTAGATCGGAGCCTTCTCCTCTGCTCCCCACCTGGGCCTCTAGGACTGGGCCCTACTTGTGGAGCAGAGCTCCTAAATAGACTCTGCTCCCTGACTGACTTCTCCCTCGTACTCATCTACTGAACTGCCACGCCAAGATGGCTTACCTTTATATATCTCACCCTATAGTGCTCCCCTAAACTGCTGCCTCCACCCACACCCACTACTGGTTCCCCCTACCTTTGGGTTCCCCATACTCCAGCCAGGGACAGGGCTCAGCATCTGCGCACATGCATGTTGCCCTTCCAGCCGGCCTGGAGCAGTGTAGTGTTGGATGCAGGTGTTGGGGTTCTGGGCAACACTCCCTCCTTACCTGAGAGAAGAAGACTCCACACCTCTGGGTGAGATGCAGTACTTCTGTGGCGACTGAACCCTCAGGGGCGCCACACTCCCCCCTGGTAAAACACAGCACGTCCGCGGGCTGGAACAGAGTAAAACAGGGATATTACTGACATGCAAATTTTTAAGAATGCATTCGCATATAAAATAATAAAACTTACTTCCCTTTATGGGAGGCACATCACTTTAACGTTATAGGTTATATTTATCAAACATCAAAAAACACTTTTCATAACGTTCTTGTAACAAGGTGTACATTTTCCTGGTAAACAAGTGCAAATGCAGCAGCATGAGGGACCCGTCCGCAAACCCTCAGCATAGGCCCTGGGCGTGGCTGCAGGGCATAGGTGATCCTGGTGCTGGACCACGTCTTCCGCCACGCCAAACGGGTTTTTCTTCTGAGGTCATTGAATTGCACTTATAAAACCAATAGGAAGCACTTTAAGAAGTGCAGAACTTTTTACACAATCAGTTTTCGGCTGTTCACAGTCCCCAGCCTGGAGTCTGTATACCCTGACGGGTAATTATGAAAACACATACTCTAAGAAAACATTATTGCAAACTTCAACTACAGCACCCATACGGGTGACTATTTACATGTTGTTCAGTCCCACTTGCTAAACTAATAGTGGGGTCCCCGCCTGGGGTATTTTTGATTCTTTCCAGACCCAGCCGGGTCATAAGATATGTCCTGCGGGGGGTGTCCTCGATGACACGGTACACTTGTAGGGCATACCACCCGCGCTCCCCGTGGTGACGTGTATAGGTGACTCGGTCACCGGGGTATAGATTCCGGTCGGAATGGTCCTGTTCCAGCTCGGGCTCCACATCCCGCCGGTTTACGAAAATGTCCCTCTCGAAGTCGGGATTCCGTATAAAGTCTCACCCAGCCTTCAGGTCAAACTTTACCACGAGTCCTTCCTCGCAGGGGCTGGGGTAGGCTGACCCCGACTGACGAACTTGAGCCTTTGCGGCCTTGTACCAGGCCTCCAGACGCTCGCAACGCACCCGCCGTGCTCGCTGCTCCTTCTCCAGCTGCTGGAGCTCCCGCCTGCAGAATTCCTTCCTCCGCAGGGCTTCAGCCTGGGTCTCCCGCGGGAACCCCATCAGGTCCCCCCCCCCCGGTTGTCCCAGCAAAACTCCTCTCCGCTGGGGCAGGTAACCGGGGGCGCTGGTGTCGGAAGTAGCGGGCATGGCTGCTGGTCCTCGAACCGGGCGGACCAGTCGAAGGTCGGCGCGCCGTACACGCACTTGGGTGCCGGAGGTGGAGGCTCCGGGAGGGCATCAAGTAGAAGGCCCCTGGCTTCGGCGCCCGGAAATGGAGGTTCCTGGAGGGCACCAGGTGGAAGGTCCTCCAGTTCAGCGCCCGGGGTGGAGGTTCCGGGCTGAGCAGCTGCTCCAGAGAAGGCATGGTGGGGTACAGGGAGTGCTGGTGAAGGAGGCCCAGGAGCAGGTCGGCGCTTGCAGTGTCGGGGACAGGGGATTCCTTCCTACCTGCTCCTGTGCTGCTCACGGCCTCCTGGGATTCAGCGGGCTCCGCCGGGGCTGGGGTGCCGCTGCTGGCATCCGATGCTGCTCTCCGCCGGGCTGCCAACTTCTCCAGTAGTTCGCTCCTCCACCTGGTGACCGCTTCCTGCTGAGCCCTTTCAACTTGCTGGCTCAGCTCCAGAATCTCACGCTGGAGGAACGCTGCATCCTCCGGGGACAGCTTTCCAGCTTCTCCCTCCAGGGTGAGGGGAGTCGCTTGCCACTGCAGCAGGCCAGAGGCGGAGGCGTGATCCTGGCATCCGTCCATGCTGGCTGCCGGGTGCGGTCTGTCTAGACTGGTTAAGACCACACCCGTCTCCATTACTTTTGTCTTCCTCCCCTCCCCTTTCGGGGGCGGTCCCATGGCTGGTTGCTGTCGGTCACTCCTTGTGACGTCCTCCCTGCCTTGATGGACACATCTATGCGGAAAGTCACTGTTGCAAGGGCAGGGTGTGCTTTTGGCGCCATTCTGGGACCCAGTCCACGATGGGAGGCTCCATATTGTTGTCCTTGATCACGCACATAATGGCGCCCGTTCTTCTGGGGCGGGCGCCACATTCAATGTAGAAAAACAGTTCTTTAGGCTCCCAATACCCGCTGATACCGGGCTGGTCACGTATCCTGTTCGTGACGCCAAGGTTGACGTGCTCCCAGGGCCGTGGGGTACTCGACAGCCGGGCCTCTGTGGATGCTGATGGGGAATATCACGGTGGCTGGCCCGGTCCGTGGCCCAGGGCGGTCAATCAAAATGGGGTAAATTAATAGGGGATTTGGAAAGTGTTCGTGACGCCACCTGTGGATTGCAGCTAATGGGTGCCGCCGCTGCAGAGCAGTCCTCTGAAGCTGGTGTTACGGCAGCAGGGATGGTGCGGCTCTCCACAGGTAGAGCTAGCTCCAGGGCAGTGTAGGACGTGTAGGTAGCACTGGGCATTGTAGTGCCGGGAGGGAGAGATGGTGCAGATGAAAGAAGGGACGGAGGCAGTGCGGTACAGTCATCCGAGTTTTTACTCACAGTTCTTATGACAGTTCCACTGGTGCACTGTACAGGTGTCAGCCTCCCACGTCACGCTGCGTTCACCAGGCAGGGGTTCAGCACTTCTTCAGGCAGATTAGGAGTACCTGACAGAACCCCACTTTCTTGGGTTCCTAGCTAGACCGTCTTCACGCTGGGCCTTTCTCCCTCCTGCCCTGCGCTTCCCACTCTCAATCCCGCTCGGGTGCTCTGAAGTCCCCCCTGTCTTGTTGGAGTTCCCAGACCTGCTTGACCCTCACAGGCATTAGAATGAGGCTTCAGCAACTGACTATATATGCCAGAAGCACGGCTGGACCAGGGGCCGGTCCCCTTCTTGCGGCCTACGATCCCTCTGTCTTCTGACAGATGCGGGGCGTATGGGTGCTGTCCCGCACTCGCCATACCCCCTAGGATCCCTTCTGTAGATCAGAGCCTACTCCTCTGCTCCCCACCTGGGCCTCTAGGACTGGGCCATACTTGTGGAGCAGAGCTCCTAAAGAGACTCTGCTCCCTGACTGACTTCTCCCTCATACTCATCTACTGAACTGCCACCCCAAGATGGCTTCCCTTTATATATCTCACCCTATAATGCTCCCCTAAACTGCTTTCTCCACCCACACCCACTACTGTTTCCCCCTACCTTTGGGTTCCCCCAACTCCAGCCAGGGACAGGGCTCAACAGCTGCGCACATGCATGTTGCCCTTCCAGCCGGCCTGGAGCAGTGTAGTGTTGGATGCAGGTGTTGGGGTTCCGGGCAACACTCCCTCCTTACCAGAGAGAAGGAGACACCACACCTCTGGGTGAGGTGCAGTACCTCTGTGGCGACTGAACCCTCAGGGGCGCCACATAACTATTTTTAACTGCGCCGACCTCGTGTCAATAAGTTCACTGACACACTGCAACAAAATTTAAATGGAAGCTAGAAATGGCAATATTTTCAGCGCAATTATATGTGATCCATGTGACGGACAAACCACAGTTTTAAATAGCTGGCCTGTAGGTAACTATTTTTAACAGCGCTGGCCTCATGTCAATCAGTTCACTGACACACTGCAAGAAAATTTAAATGGAGGCTAGAAATGGCAAAATTTTCAGCGCAATTATATATGATCAGTGTGACGAACAAACCACAGTTTTAAATAGCTGGATTTTTAGCGCTGTAATATGGAAAGGACCTAGCTGTATTCTGCAGTGCCAACAAGCAAATGGCACAGATAAACAGTGTTCTCTGGATTGCTTTTAAAGCAAATAATCAGGATTAAGATAAAAAAAAAATCCTGGCCCCTGATACCTGAACCTATTTCTACAAATATCTGTAAAAGCACCAGCGGACAGAACTGGAATGGACCCTCTTGCTATGTGCACTGCAGTCTGCTATGTACCCTGCTTGCCTTCCTATATACACTGCCTGCCTGATATCTGTGCAGCTGGATTAGTCATCATAAGGACTGTTAGTTGAGATGGATATGTGTCTCTAATATAGTCTGGTATACCTACACTAACTAGAAACAAGCAAATTTCTCCCTAGCTCAGCAGCAGCTTTCCCTACACTGTCTGATTCCGGAGTGACTGTGACGAGCATGGCGGCGCCAGGTCTGATATAGACTGATGACACAGATGTCTGATGACGCTGTGCGGCCAGCCAATCATTGTAATGCCACAACCAACATGGCTACGGCATTAAAATGTGTGGCAGACAATCCCTGCATGTTGATTGGCGCTCTAAAGAGCGCCAAACATGCAGGGAGGGGACCCGAGCTCCTGTCGAGCAACCCCGGAAATACTCGGCGAGCGCTGAGCATCTCGAGCAGTGAGATGCTCGGGTGAGTACCGAGCAGTAGTGAGCATGCTCACTCATCACTATCTGGCACCTGCCAGCTGTTATCAGGGGTGGATAGACGGGCCCCGGGCAGTTTAGAAGGCGTGGACCCCCCCGCTGACAGAAATAGTAGTGAGCGTATCGCGGGGCGCACATTTTTCCCTTATGTACAGAACTATATATAACATAGCGCCATACATAATAGGGCAGGGGTGGGAGATTCATTTTCCTGAGGAGCCACATGAGAGACCATGACTGTTGTGGAGGCCGAACAATAGTCTGAAATTAATTCTGCTCAATATTAACATATTAATTATAAGTATTTTTAATATTATTTGTATCATTTAATATTGAGCAAAATTAATCTGTTGACATAACCTATATACATGACGAGCCCCCACATAGCCCCCTCAATCAACAACCAAAGCAATCAACCTATGGGGCCTTCATACATGTTAACCATAAAAAAATTTAAAAAAACACCCTAAAAAAATTCTCTTTTTTTAAAAAACTCAATACATAAAGACATTAGTGATGAGCGAAAGTGCTCAGATAACATTTTATCCCGGCACGCTCGGGTGTTATCCGAGTATCTTGTATATATTCGAGTCCCTGCGGCTGCATGTTTTGTTTGTTTTGTTTTGACAACCACAGCACTTAACAAACAGGCAATCCTGCATGTGTTGCATATGTCTAACAGCAGATGCAACACTGTATATATAGACCCTATATGGCCTGAACAGTTGTGTACTTAGCTCAATGGTGTCTTCTTCCAATGCTTTTTCTCCTCCTTTAGTCATTCAGGGATCCATATTGGAATTGCTTCAATCAGGACAAGAAAAGGAGACCATAAGCCGTACTGCAATGAGAATGACAGCTTACATGTCCAGGCAATATGCCCCCACAAAGTCTCTATATACAATATGAGCCCCCACACAGCCCCCTACATAAAATATGAGCCCCCTCATAGCCCCTATATACAGTATGAACCCACACACAGCCCTGTACAGTATGAGCCCCCTATAGCCCTGTACATACAGTAGAAGCCCACACACAGCCCACCTACATACAGTATGAGCCCCTACATAGCTACCTACATACGGTAAGAGCTCTTGCACAGCCCCATAGATACAGTATGAGCTCCCACATAAGTCCATTTATAAAGTATAAATCCACACATAGCCCCCAACATACAATATGACACCACACAGCCCCCCAATGTACAGCATGAGCCCCCACATAGCCTCCTATATACAGTATGAGCTCCTACATACAGTATGAGTCCACACACAGCACCCAATATACAGTATGAGCCCTCACATAACCCCCAATATACAGTATGAGCCCCTACATAGCTAAGGTAAGAACCCTCACACAGCCCCATAGATACAGTATGAGCGCCCACATAACTCCCTTTATACAGTATGAATCCACACAAAGTTCCCTACATACAATGACACCACACAGTCCCCCAATATACAGTATGAGCCCCCAACATAGCCCCATACATACAGTATGAGCCCCCTACATAGTTACGGTAAGAACCCTCACACAGCCCCATAGATACAGTATGAGCGCCCACATAACTCCCTTTATAAAGTATGGATCCACAAAGTCCCCTACATACAATGACACCACACAGTCCCGCAATATACAGTATGAGCCCCCAACATAGTCCCCTACATACAGTATGAGCCCCCTACATACAACATGAGCCCCCACACAGCCATATACATACAGTATGTGTCCTCACATAGCTCCCAATATATAGTATGAGCCCCCACATAGCTCATTGCAGCCCCCCAACCTACAGGATAAAAGTAATCTGTAGCCCCCAAGATAATATACTATGCAGTCACTAGCAGCCCCCACATTCACATACCCTGCGCCCCCCCCATGGTCACACATGCTGTGGCCCCCCTCATGGTCACATACCTTGCGGCCCCCCCCTTGGTCACATACCCTGCAGCCCCCCCCTTGGTCACATACCCTGCAGCCCCCCCTTGGTTACATACCCTGCAGCCCCCCATGGTCACATACCTTGTGACCCCCCATGGTCACATACCCTGTGGCCCCCATGGTGACATGCCCAAGTCACTCTCACAGAACAGGATGAAGCTATTTGCTTCTTACCATCACCAGGAGCTGCCAGCAGGAGGGAACTGGAAGTATTGAAAGGCAGCACTGAGCACAAGACGATCAGGGAGTCGGAGCCAGTACAGAGCACCACACGGAGCTGCAGTGCAGTAATCGACAGCCGGGAATCCCAGGGGCTCTGCATGTGAGTACAGCAGATGCGGGCACTCAGAGCGCACTGCGTGTTCGCGTCTGCTACATTGTCATGTGGGCGGCGCGTGCACATAACATTATAATGAGGGCAATCTGACCATGCCCCCCCCCGGAGCTTCAGGCCCCGGTGCTAGCCCAGATTGCCCTTATCACAAAGATAAATAAGTGGCTCAAGAACTGGTGTAGGAAGGAGGGATTTGGGTTCCTGGAGAACTGGGCCGACTTCTCAGTTGGCTACAGACTCTACGCTAGGGACCGGCTGCACCTCAATGGGGAGGGTGCAGCTGTGCTGGGGGAGAAAATGGCTAGAAGGTTGGAGGAGTGTTTAAACTAGGGATTTGGGGGGAGGGTATTCATTTTATAGGTGGGGAAGATAGTGCAGATAGTGACCTGGGCACAAATAAAGAAATTGGGGGTGGGGTTAGAACAGTCAATAAAGTAAGAAGGAATAGAGGTACAGAGAGATACATAAAATGCATGTACACTAATGTCAGAAGCCTCACCAACAAAATGGAGGAATTAGAATTCATTTTGTTGGAAAATAATTCAGACATGGTAGGGATATCTTAGACTTGGCTGGACGAGAGCCATGACTGGGCAGTTAATTTACAGGGCTATAGTCTGTTCAGAAATGACCGTACAAACAAGCGAGGGGGGGGGGTGTTTATATGTAAAATCATCCTGTGGGTGGAGATAAGGGGAGGGGGAAAAAATAATAAATTACTGATAGGGGTTTGTTATAAGTCTCCAAAAATAATGGAAGTAAAGGAGGATATCCTCGTAAAGCAAATAGATGAAGCAGCGACTCAAGGAGAAGTCACTATTATGGGATACTTCAACTACCCTGAAATACATTGGGGGACAGAAACATGTAGTTCAAGCAAAGGTAATAGGTTTTTGACAACTATGAGAGACAATTACCTTTCACAACTGGTTCAGGACCCAACAAGAAGAGGGGTACTGCTAGACCTAATATTAACCAATAGGCCAGACCGCATATCAAATATACGAGCTGGGGGTCACTTGGGTAATAGTGATGACAAAATAATACGTTTTCATGTAACCTTTAATAAGATGTGTAGTAGAGGGGTTACAAGGACACTAAACTTCAGGAAGGCAAATTTCCAATGGTTGAGAGATGATCTTAGTGCAATAAACTGGGACGATATCCTGAGACATAAAACTACACAAAGCAAATGGGAGACATTTATTAACATCCTGAATAGGACCTGTGCACAATATATATCCTTTGGGATTAAACATGCTAGAAATAGGAGGAAACCACTATGGCTAAATAGAGCTGTAAGGGGCGTAATAAGTGACAAAAAGAAAGCATTTAGAGAACTAAAGCAAGTAGGTAGTGATGAGGCATTAAATAAATATAGAAAATTAAATAAATTATGTAAAAAATAAATCCAGGCAGCAAAGATTGAAGCAGAGAGAATCATTGCCAGAGAAAGTAAAAATAACCCTAAAATATTCTTTAACTACATAAACAGTAAAAAACTAAAAAATGATAGTGTTGGCCCCCTTAAAAATAGTCTGGGTGAAATGGTGGATGAGGATGACGAAAAAGCAAATATGCTAAACGATTTTTTTCAACCGTATTTACACAAGAAAATCGCATGACAGAAAACATGATTAGTGATAACAAAAATTCTCCATTAAATGTCACTTGCTTAACCCAGCAGGAAGTACGGCAGCGTCTAAAAGTCACTAAAGTTGACAAATCCCCGGGCCCGGATGGGATACACCCGCGAGTACTGCAGGAATTAAGTAATAGATAGACCATTATTTTTAATCTTTAAAGATTCCATAATAACAGGGTCTGTACCACACGACTGGCGTATAGCAAATGTGGTGCCAATATTCAAAAAGGGGACAAAAACTGAACTTGGAAATTATAGGCCAGTAATTATAGGCCAGTAAGCTTAACCTCTACTGTGGGTAAAATCCTGGAGGGTTTCCTAAGAGATGCTATAATAGAGTATCTGAAGAAGAATAACCTCATGACCCAATATCAACATGGGTTTACGCGGGACCGTTCCTGTCAAACTAATCTGATCAGTTTTTATGAGACTGGACTGGACCAAGGAAATGCAGTGGATGTTGTGTATATGGACTTTTCAAATGCTTTTGATACGGTTCCACACAAAAGGTTGATACATAAAATGAGAACAATGGGGATAGGGGAAAATATATGTATGTGGGTTAAGAATTGGCTCAGTGATAGGAAACAAAGGGTGGTTATTAATGGAACACACTCAGACTGGGTCTCAGTTAACAGTGGGGTTAACAGGGGTCAGTATTGGGCCCCCTTCTTTTTAACATATTTATTAATGACCTTGTAGGGGGCATACAGAGTAATATTTCAATATTTGCAGATGATACTAAACTCTGCAGGGTAATCAATACAGAGGAGGACAATTTTATATTACAGGAGGATCTATGTAAACTAGAAGCTTGGGCTGATAAATGGCAAATGAGCTTTAATGGGGATAAATGTAAGGTAATGCACTTGGGCAGAGGAAATAAAATGTATAAAACACTGGGCAAAACTGTAACTGAAAAAGACCTGGGTGTATTGGTGGACGACAAGCTCACGTTTAGTGGCCAGTGTCAGGCAGCTGCTGCAAAGGCAAATAAAATAATGGTATGCATTAAAAGAGGCATAGATGCTCATGAGGAGAACATAATTTTACCTCTATATACAAGTCATTAGTGCGACTGTAGCACCCTGAGGACTCGGCTGCTACAGGGGTATTGCACCTCAAGCCAGAGGTGTGGTATTCCACTCCCGGGTAAGGATGGAGTGTGGAACTGAGCTCAGATAGCTGCATACACTACATACATCCCATTTCCGGGGGACAGATCGACGGTACTCCCACCAATATATGTGCAGGTACGATTGTGTCTGTCCCTGGCTGGAGTGGGAGGGGGGTAGAACATCCCAGTAGTGTAGGGGCAGATAGGGGGAGCAGTCTGGGTAAGGCTAGGAGCTCATTGGGTGCTGGTCACCTGAGCTCACACATAGAGGGAGTATATAAGGTGGGCACCATCTTAGGACAGGGTCTTTTGTAGAGTGAGTCAGTCTGTCAGAGTTTAGTCAGAGGAGCAGAGCAGAGAAGCTCAGCCAGAAGGGCTGACAGGGAGTTGTGGTTCCGGCTGGGCCCAGCTCCAAGGCCAAGTCTGAGAGAGAGAGAGGAGTCAGAAGGACCCAGAGAGAAGAAGAAGGAACCCCAAGACCCCAGAATACAAAAAGCAAGGTGAAGGGTTGGCACCCAGGGTACCGGATCCCAAGCTGGCAGAGAGAAAAGCACACCTTAGCCAGGAACCGGAGGTCGTGGGCAGGATCTGCCACGACCCTCACTAAATCCACTAGGAAGGCATACCAAGTATAGGGTCAGGGAACCCAGAAGAGGTGTACCCACCAAGAGACCCGAGGGAGCCGGACATAAGTGGATCCCTAGTGAGAACGGCCAGAAGAGAGGGAAAGTCAGACAGGAGCTCAGGACCACGCTCCAGAATTGCTTGGGGGTTGGCCGAGTCCAGGACCTGGTGGACGCAGCACGGCTCGGGTGGTCGCTTCAGGCCAGAGTGACCATAAGAACACCCGTAAGTAAAAACCCCTGAACTACACAGCCCGACTCTGAGTCTTCTTGCTTAGCTCTCCTGCACCTTCACAACCACCATCCTCTACATCTGACCCCCTGAGGCTATACCCCTCCCGTTGGGGGTTATACTACCACAGCTGCACACATTCCAACAGCCTCAGCGGACCCTGCTGCAGCGGCGGCCTTTTGACCGCAAATCAACGGGTGGCGTAGTCGACACTAAAGAACATTTAACAACATCTGTAAGGACTGCCACACACTGAGTTTGACACCCTGGGCACGGACCGGGTCGCCGCCACTCGGAGACTACAACCCCCATCTGATCCGGTTCCGGGTATCCCCAAACAGCACTGGCCCAGGGGGCGCGTCACGACCACACTTAGAATACCGTGTACAGTTTTGGTCTCCGGTGTATAAGAAAGACATAGCTGAACTAGAGTGGGTGCAGAGAAGAGCGACCAAGGTTATTAGAGGACTGGGGGGTCTGTAATACCAAGACAGGTTGTTACACTTGGGGTTATTTAGTGTGGAAAAAAGAAGACTTAGGGGTGATCTTATTACTATGTACAAGTATATGAGGGGACAGTACAAAGACCTGTCTAATGATCTTTTTACTCTGAGGCCAGAGACAGGGACAAGGAGGCATCTTCTACGTCTGGAGGAAAGAAGGTTTAATCATAATCAAAGACGGGGATTCTTTACTGTAAGAGCAGTGAGACTATGGAACTCTCTGCCGCAGAATGTTGTAATGAGTGATTCACTATTAAAATTTAAGAAGGGCATGGATGCCTTTCTTGAAAAGTATAATATTACAGGTTATATATACTAGATTCCTTGATAGGGCGTTGATCCAGGGAACTAGTCTGATTGTCGTATGGAGTCGGGAAGGAATTTTTTCCCCAATGTGGAGCTTAGTGTTTGCCACATGGGGTTTTTTGCCTTCCTCTGGATCAACATGTTAGGCTATGGGTTGAACTAGATGGACTTAGTCTTCCTTCAACCTTAAAAACTATGTTACAATCCACCTATGGCTGTTATTCCAGCCCAGGATGCTTTGACTATATCCTACAATTTTTTGCCATTTGTTGGCTTTGCCTCAGAAACAGCATTTTAGATGTCACCCCACAAGTGTCCTGTAGGATTAAGATCCAGGGATTGGGATGACCACTCCATAACCTCAATTTTGTTGGACTGCAACAAAGGTCTTGCTCGTTTACTGGTGTGTTTAGGGTCATTGTCTTCATAGAATCATAGAATCATAGAATGGTAGAGTTGGAAGGGACCTCCTGGGTCATCTGGTCCAACCCCCTGCTCAAAGCATGTCCTATGAGGAACGGTTGCAGGATTTGGGAATGTTTAGCTTGCAAAAAAGAAGACTGAGAGGAGACTTAATAGCTGTCTACAAATATGTCAAGGGCTGTCACATTGTAGAAGGATCATCTTTATTCTCATTTGCACAAGGAAAGACTAGAAGCAATGGGATGAAACTAAATGGGAGGAGACACAGATTAGATATTAGAAAAAACTTTTTGACAGGGTGATTAATGAGTGGAACAGGCTGCCACGAGAGGTGGTGAGTTCCCCTTCAATGGACGTCTTCAAACAGAGGCTGGACAGAAATCTATCTGAGATGATTTAGTGAATCCTGCTTTGAGCAGGGGGTTGGACCAGATGACCCAGGAGATCCCCTCCAACTCTACCATGCTATGATTCTATGATTCTATGATTCTATGATATACCACTGACACACCTCATATCAACCACAGGTAACACATATACCACTGACACACCTCATATCAGCCACAGGTAACACATATACCACTGACACCTCACATATCAGCCACAGGTAACACATGTACCACTGACTCCTCACATATCAGCCACGGGTAACACCTATACCACTGACACCTCACATATCAGCCACAGGTAACACATGTACCACTAACACCTCACATATCAGTCACAGGTAACACATATACCACTGACACCTCACATATCAGCCACAGGTAACACATGTACCACTGACAGACTTCATATCAGCCAAAGCTAACATATATACCACTGACACACCTCATATCAGCCACAGGTAACACATATACCACTGACACCTCATATCAGCCACAGGTAACACATATACCACTGACACACCTCATATCAGCCACAGGTAACACATATACAACTGACACACCTCATATCAGCCACAGGTAACACATATACAACTGACACCTCACATATCAGCCACAGGTAACACATATACCACAGACACCTCACAAATCAGCCACAGGTAACACATATACCACTGACACCTCATATCAGCCACAGGTAACACATATAACACTGACACACCTCATATCAGCCACAGGTAACACATATAACACTGACACTCCACATATCGGCCACAGGGAACACATATACCACTGACACACCTCACATATCAGCCACAGGTAACACATATACCACTGACACCTCACATATCAGCCACAGGTAACACATATACCACTGACACCTCACATATCAGCCACAGGTAACACATATACCACTCACACCTCACATATCAGCCACAGGTAACACATATACCACTGACACACCTCACATATCAGCCACAGGTAACACATATACCACTGACACCTCATATATCAGCCACAGGTATCACATATACCACTGACACACCTCACATCAGCCACAGGTAACACATATACCACTGACACCTCACATATCAGCCACAGGTAACACATATATCACTGACACACCTCACATATCAGCCACAGGTAACACATGTACCACTGACACCTCACATATCAGCCACAGGTAACACATATACCACTGACACATCGCACATATCAGCCTCAGGTAACTCCTGTACCACTGACACCTCACATATCAGCCACAGGTAACACATATACCACTGACACACCTCACATATCAGCCACAGGTAACACATTTACCACTGACATCTCACATATCAGCCACAGGTAACACATATACCACTGACACCTCATATCAGCCACAGGCAAGACATGTTCCACTGACACACCTCATATCAGCCACAGTTAACACATGTACCACTGACACACCTCATATCAGCCACAGCTAACACATATACCACTGACACCTCACATATCAGCCACAGGTAACACATATACCACTGACACACCTCATATCAACCGCAGGTAACACATATACCACTGACACACCTCACATCAGCCACAGGTAACACATATACCACTGACACCTCACAAATCAGCCACAGGTAACACATGTACCACTGACTCCTCACATATCAGCCACGGGTAACACCTATACCACTGACACCTCACATATCAGCCACAGGTAACACATGTACCACTGACACCTCACATATCAGCCACAGGTAACACATATACCACTGACACCTCACATATCAGCCACAGGTAACACATGTACCACTGACACACTTCATATCAGCCACAGCTAACACATATACCACTGACACACCTCATATCAGCCACAGGTAACACATATACCACTGACACCTCATATCAGCCACAGGTAACACATATACCACTAACACACATCATATCAGACACAGGTAACACATATACCACTGACACACCTCATATCAGCCACAGGTAACACATATACCACTGACACCTCACATATCAGCCACAGGTAACACATATACCACAGACACCTCACATATAAGCCACAGGTAACACATATACCACTGACACATCGTATCAGCCACAGGTAACACATATAACACTGACACACCTCATATCAGCCACAGGTAACACATATAACACTGACACTCCACATATCAGCCACAGGGAACACATATACCACTGACACACCTCACATATCAGCCACAGGTAAGACATATACCACTGACACACCTCACATATCAGCCACAGGTATCACATATACCACTGACACCTCACATATCAGCCACAGGTAACACATATACCACTCACACCTCACATATCAGCCACAGGTAGCACATATACCACTGACACACCTCACATATCAGCCACATGTAACACATATACCACTGACACCTCACATATCAGCCACAGGTAACACATATACCACTGACACACCTCACATATCAGCCACAGGTAACACATGTACCACTGACACCTCACATATCAGCCACAGGTAACACATGTACCACTGACACCTCACATATCAGCCACAGTTAACACATGTACCACTGACACACTTCATATCAGCCACAGCTAACACATATACCACTGACACCTCACATATCAGCCACAGGTAACACATGTACCACTGACACCTCACATATCAGCCACAGGTAACATATAAACCACTCACACCCCACATATCAGCCACAGGTAACACATATACCACATATCAGCCACAGGTAACACATATACCACTGACACACCACATATCAGCCACAGGTAACAAATATACCACTGACACACCACATATCAGCCACAGGTAACACATATACCACTGACACACCACATATCAGCCACAGGTAACACACATACCACTGACACACCTCATATCAGTGATAGGTAACACATATTCCACTCACACACCTCATATCAGTGACAGGTAACACACATACCACTGACACACCTCATATCAGTGACAGGTAACACATATACCACTGACACACCTCATATCAGTGACAGGTAACACATATACCACTGACACACCTCATATCAGTGACAGGTAACACATATACCACTGACACACCACATATCAGCCACAGGTAACACATATACCACTGACACACTTCATATCAGCCACAGGTAACACATATACCACTGACACACCTCATATCAGCCACAGGTAACACATATACCACTGACACACCTCACATATCAGCCACAGGTAACACATATACCACTGACACACCTCATATCAGCCACAGGCAACACATATACCACTGACACACCTCATATCAGCCACAGTTAACACATATACCACTGACACCTCACATATCAGGCACAGGTAACACATATACCACTGACATCTCACATATCAGCCACAGGTAAAACTTATACCACTGACACCTCACATAACAGCCACAGGTAACACATATACCACTGACACACCTCACATATCAGCCACAGGTAACACATGTACCATTGACACCTCACATATCTGCCACAGGTAACACATATACCACTGACACATCTCACATATCAGCCACAGGTAACACATGTACCACTGACACCTCACATATCAGCTACACTTAACACATATACCACTGACACTCCTCATATCAGCCACAGGTAATACATATACCACTGACACCTCATATCAGCCGCAGCTAACACATATACCACTGACACCTCACATATCAGCCACAGGTAACACATATACCACTGACACCTCACATATCAGCCACAGGTAACACATATACCACTGACACCTCACATATCAGCCACAGGTAACACATAAACCACTGACACACCACATATCAGCCTCAGGTAACACATATACCACTGACACCTCACATATCAGCCACAGGTAACACATATACCACTGACACATCTCACATATCAGCCTCAGGTAACACATGTACCACTGACACCTCAAATATCAGCCACAGGTAACACATATACCACTGACACACCTCACATATCAGCCACAGGTAACACATATACTACTGACACCTCACATATCAGCCACAGGTAACACATATACCACTGACACCTCACATATCAGCCACAGATAACACATGTACCACTGACGCCTCACATATCAGCCACAGGTAACACATATACCACTGACACATCTCACATATCAGCCTCAGGGAACACATGTACCACTGACACCTCACATATCAGCCACAGGTAACACATATACCACTGACACACCTCACATATCAGCCTCGGGGAACTCATGTACCACTGACACCTCACATATCAGCCACAGGTAGCACATATACCACTGACACCCCTCACATATCAGCCACAGCTAACACATGTACCACTGACACCTCACATATCAGCCACAGGTAACACATATACCACTGACACACCTCACATATCAGCCACAGGTAACACATGTACCACTGACACACCTCATATCAGCCACAGGTAACAAATATACCACTGACACCTCACATATCAGCCACAGGTAACACATATACCACTGACACCTCACATATCAGCCTCAGGTAACACATATACCACTGACACCTCACATATCAGCCACAGGTAACACATATACCACTGACACATCTCACATATCAGCCTCAGGTAACACATGTACCACTGACACCTCAAATATCAGCCACAGGTAACACATATACCACTGACACACCTCACATATCAGCCACAGGTAACACATATACTACTGACACCTCACATATCAGCCACAGGTAACACATATACCACTGACACCTTACATATCAGCCACAGGTAACACATGTACCACTGACGCCTCACATATCAGCCACAGGTATCACATATACCACTGACACATCTCACATATCAGCCTCAGGTAACACATGTACCACTGACACCTCACATATCAGCCACAGGTAACACATATACCACTGACACACCTCACATATCAGCCTCGGGGAACTCATGTACCACTGACACCTCACATATCAGCCACAGGTAGCACATATACCACTGACACCCCTCACATATCAGCCACAGGTAACACATGTACCACTGACACCTCACATATCAGCCACAGGTAACACATATACCACTGACACACCTCACATATCAGCCACAGGTAACACATGTACCACTGACACACCTCATATCAGCCACAGGTAACAAATATACCACTGACACCTCACATATCAGCCACAGGTAACACATATACCACTGACACCTCACATATCTGCCTCAGGTAACACATATACCACTGACACCTCACATATCAGCCACAGGTAACACATATACCACTGACACATCTCACATATAAGCCTCAGGTAACACATGTACCACTGACACCTCAAATATCAGCCACAGGTAACACATATACCACTGACACACCTCACATATCAGCCACAGGTAACACATATACTACTGACACCTCACATATCAGCCACAGGTAACACATATACCACTGACACCTCACATATCAGCCACAGGTAACACATGTACCACTGACGCCTCACATATCAGCCACAGGTAACACATATACCACTGACACATCTCACATATCAGCCTCAGGTAACACATGTACCACTGACACCTCACATATCAGCCACAGGTAACACATATACCACTGACACACCTCACATATCAGCCTCGGGGAACTCATGTACCACTGACACCTCACATATCAGCCACAGGTAGCACATATACCACTGACACCCCTCACATATCAGCCACAGGTAACACATGTACCACTGACACCTCACATATCAGCCACAGGTAACACATATACCACTGACACACCTCACATATCAGCCACAGGTAACACATGTACCACTGACACACCTCATATCAGCCACAGGTAACAAATATACCACTGACACCTCACATATCAGCCACAGGTAACACATATACCACTGACACCTCACATATCAGCCACAGGTAACACATATACCACTGACACCTCACATATCAGCCACAGGAAACACTTATACCACTGACAGCTCACATAACAGCCACAGGTAACATATATACCACTGACACACCTCACATATCAGCCACAGGTAACACATGTACCACTGACACCTCACATATCAGCCACAGGTAACACATGTACCACTGACACCTCACATATCAGCCACAGGTAACACATGTACCACTGACACACTTCATATCAGCCACAGCTAACACATATACCACTGACACGTCACATATCAGCCACAGGTAACACATGTACCACTGACACCTCACATATCAGCCACAGGTAACACATGTACCAATGACACACTTCATATCAGCCACAGCTAACACATATACCACTGACACCTCTCATATCAGCCACAGGTAACACATATACCACTGACACACCTCATATCAGTGACAGGTAACACATATACCACTGAAACCTCACATATCAGCCACAGGTAACACACATACCACTGACACACCTCATATCAGTGACAGTTAACACATATTCCACTCACACACCTCATATCAGTGACAGGTAACACATATACCACTGACACACCTCATATCAGTGACAGGTAACACATATACCACTGACACACCTCATATCAGTGACAGGTAACACATATACCACTGACACACCTCATATCAGTGACAGGTAACACATATACCACTGACACACCACATATCAGCCACAGGTATCACATATAACACTGACACACCTCATATCAGCCACAGGTAACACATATACCACTGACACACCTCATATCAGCCACAGGTAACACATATACCACTGACACACCTCATATATCAGCCACAGGTAACACATATACCACTGACACACCTCACATATCAGCCACAGGTAACACATATACTACTGACACACCTCATATCAGCCACAGGCAACACATATACCACTGACACACCTCATATCAGCCAAAGGTAACACATATACCACTGACACCTCACATATCAGCCACAGGTAACACATATACCACTGACACCTCATATCAGCCACAGGCAACACATATACCACTGACACACCTCATATCAGCCGCAGGTAACACATGTACCACTGACGCCTCACATATCAGCCACAGGTAACACATATACCACTGACACATCTCACATATCAGCCTCAGCTAACACATGTACCACTGACACCTCACATATCAGCCACAGGTAACACATATACCACTGACACACCTCACATATCAGCCTCAAGGAACACATGTACCACTGAAACCTCACATATCAGCCACAGGTAGCACATATACCACTGACACACCTCACATATCAGCCACAGGTAACACATGTAACACTGACACCTCACATATCAGCCACAGGTAGCACATATACCACTGACACACCTCACATATCAGCCACAGCTAACACATGTACCACTGACACCTCACATATCAGCTACAGGTAACACATATACCACTCACACCTCACATATCAGCCACAGGTAACACATATACCACTGACACACCTCACATATGAGCCACAGGAAACACATGTACCACTGACACCTCACATATCAGCCACAGGTAACACATATAACACTGACACATCTCACATATCAGCCTGAGGTAACACATGTACCCCTGACACCTCACATATCAGCCACAGGTAACACATATACCACTGACACACCTCATATCAGCCATAGTTAACACATATACCACTGACACACCTCATATCAGTCACAGGTAACACATATACCACTGACACACCTCACATATCAGCCACAGTTAATACATATACCACTGACACACCTCATATCAGCCACAGGTAACACATATACCACTGACACACCTCATATCAGCCACAGGTAACACATATACCACTGACACATCTCACATATCAGCCTCAGGTAACACATATACCACTGACACACCTCATATCAGTGACAGGTAACACATATACTACTGACACACCTCATATCAGCCACAGGTAACACATATACCACTGACACAACTCATATTAGCCACAGGTAACACATGTACCACTGACACCTCACATATCAGCCACAGGTAACACATATACCACTGACACCTCACATATCAGCCACAGGTAACACATATACCACCGACACCTCACATATCAGCCACAGGTAACACATATACCACTGACACACCTCATATCAGCCACAGGTAACACATATACCATGGACATCTCACATATCAGCCACAGGTAACACATATAGCACTGACACACCACACATCAGCCTCAGGTAACACATATACCACTGACACCTCACATATCAGCCACAGGTAACACATAGAGCACTGACACATCTCACATATCAGCCACAGGTAACACATGTACCACTGACGCCTCACATATCAGCCAAAGGTAACACATATACCACTGACACATCTCACATATCAGCCTCAGGTAACACATGTACCACTGACACCTCACATATCAGCCACAGGTAACACATATACCACTGACACACCTCACATATCAGCCTCGGGGAACACATGTACCACTGACACCTCACATATCAGCCACAGGTAGCACATATACCACTGACACACCTCACATATCAGCCACAGGTAACACATGTACCACTGACACCTCACATATCAGCCACAGGTAACACATATACCACTCACACCTCACATATCAGCCACAGGTAACACATATACCACTGACACACCTCACATATCAGCCACAGGTAACACATGTACCACTGACACCTCACATATCAGCCACAGGTAACAGATATACCACTGACACATCTCACATATCAGCCACTGGTAACACATGTACCCCTGACACCTCACATATCAGCCACAGGTAACACATATACCACTGACACACCTCATATCAGCCACAGGTACACATATACCACTGACACACCTCATATCAGCCACAGGTAATACATATACCACTGACACACCTCACATATCAGCCACAGGTAATACATATACCACTGACACACCTCATATCAGCAACAGGTAACACATATACCACTGACACACCTCATATCAGCCACAGGTAACACATATACCACTGACACATCTCACATATCAGCCTCAGGTAACACATATACCACTGACACACCTCATATCAGTGAAAGGTAACACATATACCACTGACACACCTCATATCAGCCACAGGTAACACATATACCACTGACACACCTCATATCAGCCACAGGTAACACATATACCACTGACACCTCATATCAGCCGCAGCTAACACTTTTACCACTGTCACCTCACAAATCAGCCACAGGTAACACATATACCACTGACACCTCACATATCAGCCACAGGTAACACATATACCAATGACACCTCACATATCAGCCACAGGTAACACATATACCACTGACACCTCACATATCAGCCACAGGTAACACATATACCACTGACACCTCACATATCAGCCACAGGTAACACATATACCACTGACACCTCAAATATCAGCCACAGGTAACACATATACCACTGACACACCTCATATCAGCCAGAGGTAACACATATACCACTGACACCTCACATATCAGCCACAGGTAACACATATACCACTGAAACACCACATATCAGCCTCAGGTAACACATATACCACTGACACCTCACATTTCAGCCACAGGTAACACATATACCACTGACACATCTCACATATCAGCCTCAGGTAACACATGTACCACTGACACCTCACATATCAGCCACAGGTAAAACATATACCACTGACACACCTCACATATCAGCCGCCGGTAACACATATACCACTGACACCTCACATATCAGCCTCAGGTAACACATATACCACTGACACCTCACATATCAGCCGCAGGTAACACATGTACCACTGACGCCTCACATATCAGCCACAGGAAACACATATACCACTGACACATCTCACATATCAGCCTCAGCTAACACATGTACCATGAACACCTCACATATCAGCCACAGGTAACACATATAACACTGACACACCTCACATATCAGCCTCGGGGAACACATGTACCACTGACACCTCACATATCAGCCACAGGTAGCACATATACCAATGACACACCTCACATATCAGCCACAGGTAACACATGTACCACTGACACCTCACATATCAGCCACAGGTAGCACATATACCACTGACACACCTCACATATCAGCCACAGCTAACAAATGTACCACTGACACCTCACATATCAGCTACAGGTAACACATATACCACTCACACCTCACATATCAGCCACAGGTAACACATATACCACTGACACACCTCACATATCAGCCACAGAAAACACATGTACCACTGACACCTCACATATCAGCCACAGGTAACACATATACCACTGACACATCTCACATATCAGCCTCAGGTAACACATGTACCCCTGACACCTCACATATCAGCCATAGTTAACACATATACCACTGACACACCTCACATATCAGCCTCGGGGAACACATGTACCACTGACACCTCACATATCAGCCACAGGTAGCACATATACCACTGACACACCTGACATATCAGTCACAGGTAACACATGTACCACTGACACCTCACATATCAGCCACAGGTAACACATATACCACTGACACACCTCACATATCAGCCACAGGTAATACATATACCACTGACACACCTCATATCACCCACAGGTAACACATATACCACTGACACACCTCATATCAGCCACAGGTAACACATATACCACTGACACATCTCACATATCAGCCTCAGGTAACACATATACCACTGACACACCTCATCAGTGACAGGTAACACATATACCACTGACACACCTCATATCAGCCACAGGTAACACATATACCACTGACACAACTCATATCAGCCACAGTTAACACATATACCACTGACACCTCATATCAGCCGCAGCTAACACATGTACCACTGACACCTCACATATCAGCCACAGTTAACACATATACCACTGACATCTCACATATCAGCTACAGGTAACACATATACCACTGACACCTCACATATCGGCCACAGGTAACATATATACCACTGACACCCCACATATCAGCCACAGGTAACACATATACCACTGACACCTCACATATCAGCCACAGGTAACACATATACCAAGGACACCTCATATATCAGCCACAGGTAGCACATATACCACTGACACACCTCATGTCAGCCACAGGTAACACATATACCACTGACACCTCACATATCAGCCACAGGTAACACATATACCACTGACACACCACATATCAGCCTCAGGTAACAGATATACCACTGACACCTCACATATCAGCCACAGGTAACACATATACCACTGACACATCTCACAAATCAGCCTCAGGTAACACATGTACCACTGACACCTCACATATCAGCCACAGGCAACACATATACCACTGACACACCTCACATATCAGCCACAGGTAACACATATACCAATGACACCTCACATATCAGCCACAGGTAACACATATACCACTGACACCTCACATATCAGCCATAGGTAACACATGTACCACTGACGCCTCACATATCAGCCACAGGTAACACATATACCACTGACACATCTCACATATCAGCCTCAGGTAACACATATACAACTGACACCTCACATATCAGCCACAGGTAACACATGTACCACTGACGCCTCACATATCAGCCAAAGGTAACACATATACCACTGACACATCTCACATATCAGCCTCCGGTAACACATGTACCACTGACACCTCACATATCAGCCACAGGTAACAAATATGCCACTGACACACCTCACATATCAGCCTCGGGGAACACATGTACCACTGACACCTCACATATCAGCCACAGGTAGCACATATACCACTGACACACCTCACATATCAGCCACAGGTAACACATGTACCACTGACACCTCACATATCAGCCACAGGTAACACATATACCACTCACACCTCACATATCAGCCACAGGTAACACATATACCACTGACACACCTCACATATCAGCCACAGGTAATACATATACCACTGACACATCTCATATCAGCCACAGGTAACACATATACCACTGACACATCTCATATCAGCCACAGGTAACACATATATCACTGACACATCTCACATATCAGCCTCAGGTAACACATATACCACTGACACACCTCATATCAGTGACAGGTAACACATATACCACTGACACACCTCATATCAGCCACAGGTAACACATATACCACTGACACAACTCATATCAGCCACAGGTAACACATATACCACTGACACCTCATATCAGCTGCAGCTAACACATGTACCACTGACACCTCACATATCAGCCACAGGTAACACATATACCAATGACATCTCACATATCAGCCACAGGTAACAGATATACCACTGACACCTCACATATCAGCCACAGTTAACTCATATACCACTGACACCTCACATATCAGCCACAGGTAACACATATTCCAAGGACACCTCACATATCAGCCACAGGTAACACATATACCACTGACACACCTCATATCAGCCACAGGTAACACATATACCACTGACACCTCACATATCAGCCACAGGTAACACATATACCACTGACACACCACATATCAGCCTCAGGTAACACATATACCACTGACACCTCACATATCAGCCACAGGTAACACATATACCACTGACACATCTCACATATCAGCCACAGGTAACACATATACCACTGACACCTCACATATCAGCCATAGGTAACACATGTACCACTGACGCCTCACATATCAGCCACAGGTAACACATATACCACTGACACATCTCACATATCAGCCTCAGGTAACACATATACCACTGACACCTCACATATCAGCCACAGGTAACACATGTACCACTGACGCCTCACATATCAGCCACAGGTAACACATATACCACTGACACATCTCACATATCAGCCACAGGTAACACATGTACCACTGACACCTCACATATCAGCCACAGGTAACACATATACCACTGACACACCTCACATATCAGCCTGGGGGAACACATGTACCACTGACACCTCACATATCAGCCACTGGTAGCACATATACCACTTATACACCTCACATATCAGCCACAGGTAACACATGTACCACTGACACCTCACATATCAGCCACAGGTAACACATATACCACTCACACCTCACATATCAGCCACAGGTAACACATATACCACTGAAACACCTCACATATCAGCCACAGGTAACACATGTACCACTGACACCTCACATGTCAGCCACAGGTAACACATATACCCCTGACACCTCACATATCAGCCACAGGTAACACATATACCACTGACACACCTCATATCAGCCACAGGTAACACATATACCACTGACACACCTCATATCAGCCACAGGTAACACATATACCACTGACACACCTCACATATCAGCCACAGGTAATACATATACCGCTGACACACCTCATATCAGCAACAGGTAACAAATATACCACTGACACACCTCATATCAGCCACAGGTAACACACATACCACTGACACATCTCACATATCAGCCTCAGGTAACACATATATCACTGACACACCTCATATCAGTGAAAGGTAACACATATACCACTGACACACCTCATATCAGCCACGGGTAACACATATACCACTGAAACACCTCATATCAGCCACAGGTAACACATATACCACTGACACACCTCATATCAGCCACAGGTAACACATATACCACTGACACCTCATATCAGCCGCAGCTAACACATGTACCACTGTCACCTCACATATCAGCCACAGGTAACATATATACCACTGACACCTCACATATCAGCCACAGGTAACATATATACCACTGACACCTCACATATCAGCCACAGGTAACACATATACCACTGAAACCTCACATATCAGCCACAGGTAACACATATACCACTGACACCTCACATATCAGCCACGGGTAACACATATGCCACCGACACCTCACATATCAGCCACAGGTAACACATATACCACTGACACACCTCATATCAGCCACAGGTAACACATATACCACTGACACCTCACATATAAGCCACAGGTAACACATATACCACTGAAACACCACATATCAGCCTCAAGTAACACATATACCACTGACACCTCACATATCAGCCACAGGTAACACATATACCACTGAAACACCACATATCAGCCTCAGGTAACACATATACCACTGACACCTCACATTTCAGCCACAGGTAACACATATACCACTGACACATCTCACATATCAGCCTCAGGTAACACATATACCACTGACACACCTCATATCAGCCACAGGTAACACATATACCACTGACACCTCACATATAAGCCACAGGTAACACATATACCACTGAAACACCACATATCAGCCTCAAGTAACACATATACCACTGACACCTCACATATCAGCCACAGGTAACACATATACCACTGAAACACCACATATCAGCCTCAGGTAACACATATACCACTGACACCTCACATTTCAGCCACAGGTAACACATATACCACTGACACATCTCACATATCAGCCTCAGGTAACACATGTACCACTGACACCTCACATATCAGCCACAGGTAAAACATATACCACTGACACACCTCACATATCAGCCGCCGGTAACACATATACCACTGACACCTCACATATCAGCCTCAGGTAACACATATACCACTGACACCTCACATATCAGCCGCAGGTAACACATGTACCACTGACGCCTCACATATCAGCCACAGGAAACACATATACCACTGACACATCTCACATATCAGCCTCAGCTAACACATGTACCATGAACACCTCACATATCAGCCACAGGTAACACATATAACACTGACACACCTCACATATCAGCCTCGGGGAACACATGTACCACTGACACCTCACATATCAGCCACAGGTAGCACATATACCAATGACACACCTCACATATCAGCCACAGGTAACACATGTACCACTGACACCTCACATATCAGCCACAGGTAGCACATATACCACTGACACACCTCACATATCAGCCACAGCTAACAAATGTACCACTGACACCTCACATATCAGCTACAGGTAACACATATACCACTCACACCTCACATATCAGCCACAGGTAACACATATACCACTGACACACCTCACATATCAGCCACAGAAAACACATGTACCACTGACACCTCACATATCAGCCACAGGTAACACATATACCACTGACACATCTCACATATCAGCCTCAGGTAACACATGTACCCCTGACACCTCACATATCAGCCATAGTTAACACATATACCACTGACACACCTCACATATCAGCCTCGGGGAACACATGTACCACTGACACCTCACATATCAGCCACAGGTAGCACATATACCACTGACACACCTGACATATCAGTCACAGGTAACACATGTACCACTGACACCTCACATATCAGCCACAGGTAACACATATACCACTGACACACCTCACATATCAGCCACAGGTAATACATATACCACTGACACACCTCATATCACCCACAGGTAACACATATACCACTGACACACCTCATATCAGCCACAGGTAACACATATACCACTGACACATCTCACATATCAGCCTCAGGTAACACATATACCACTGACACACCTCATCAGTGACAGGTAACACATATACCACTGACACACCTCATATCAGCCACAGGTAACACATATACCACTGACACAACTCATATCAGCCACAGTTAACACATATACCACTGACACCTCATATCAGCCGCAGCTAACACATGTACCACTGACACCTCACATATCAGCCACAGTTAACACATATACCACTGACATCTCACATATCAGCTACAGGTAACACATATACCACTGACACCTCACATATCGGCCACAGGTAACATATATACCACTGACACCCCACATATCAGCCACAGGTAACACATATACCACTGACACCTCACATATCAGCCACAGGTAACACATATACCAAGGACACCTCATATATCAGCCACAGGTAGCACATATACCACTGACACACCTCATGTCAGCCACAGGTAACACATATACCACTGACACCTCACATATCAGCCACAGGTAACACATATACCACTGACACACCACATATCAGCCTCAGGTAACAGATATACCACTGACACCTCACATATCAGCCACAGGTAACACATATACCACTGACACATCTCACAAATCAGCCTCAGGTAACACATGTACCACTGACACCTCACATATCAGCCACAGGCAACACATATACCACTGACACACCTCACATATCAGCCACAGGTAACACATATACCAATGACACCTCACATATCAGCCACAGGTAACACATATACCACTGACACCTCACATATCAGCCATAGGTAACACATGTACCACTGACGCCTCACATATCAGCCACAGGTAACACATATACCACTGACACATCTCACATATCAGCCTCAGGTAACACATATACAACTGACACCTCACATATCAGCCACAGGTAACACATGTACCACTGACGCCTCACATATCAGCCAAAGGTAACACATATACCACTGACACATCTCACATATCAGCCTCCGGTAACACATGTACCACTGACACCTCACATATCAGCCACAGGTAACAAATATGCCACTGACACACCTCACATATCAGCCTCGGGGAACACATGTACCACTGACACCTCACATATCAGCCACAGGTAGCACATATACCACTGACACACCTCACATATCAGCCACAGGTAACACATGTACCACTGACACCTCACATATCAGCCACAGGTAACACATATACCACTCACACCTCACATATCAGCCACAGGTAACACATATACCACTGACACACCTCACATATCAGCCACAGGTAATACATATACCACTGACACATCTCATATCAGCCACAGGTAACACATATACCACTGACACATCTCATATCAGCCACAGGTAACACATATATCACTGACACATCTCACATATCAGCCTCAGGTAACACATATACCACTGACACACCTCATATCAGTGACAGGTAACACATATACCACTGACACACCTCATATCAGCCACAGGTAACACATATACCACTGACACAACTCATATCAGCCACAGGTAACACATATACCACTGACACCTCATATCAGCTGCAGCTAACACATGTACCACTGACACCTCACATATCAGCCACAGGTAACACATATACCAATGACATCTCACATATCAGCCACAGGTAACAGATATACCACTGACACCTCACATATCAGCCACAGTTAACTCATATACCACTGACACCTCACATATCAGCCACAGGTAACACATATTCCAAGGACACCTCACATATCAGCCACAGGTAACACATATACCACTGACACACCTCATATCAGCCACAGGTAACACATATACCACTGACACCTCACATATCAGCCACAGGTAACACATATACCACTGACACACCACATATCAGCCTCAGGTAACACATATACCACTGACACCTCACATATCAGCCACAGGTAACACATATACCACTGACACATCTCACATATCAGCCACAGGTAACACATATACCACTGACACCTCACATATCAGCCATAGGTAACACATGTACCACTGACGCCTCACATATCAGCCACAGGTAACACATATACCACTGACACATCTCACATATCAGCCTCAGGTAACACATATACCACTGACACCTCACATATCAGCCACAGGTAACACATGTACCACTGACGCCTCACATATCAGCCACAGGTAACACATATACCACTGACACATCTCACATATCAGCCACAGGTAACACATGTACCACTGACACCTCACATATCAGCCACAGGTAACACATATACCACTGACACACCTCACATATCAGCCTGGGGGAACACATGTACCACTGACACCTCACATATCAGCCACTGGTAGCACATATACCACTTATACACCTCACATATCAGCCACAGGTAACACATGTACCACTGACACCTCACATATCAGCCACAGGTAACACATATACCACTCACACCTCACATATCAGCCACAGGTAACACATATACCACTGAAACACCTCACATATCAGCCACAGGTAACACATGTACCACTGACACCTCACATGTCAGCCACAGGTAACACATATACCCCTGACACCTCACATATCAGCCACAGGTAACACATATACCACTGACACACCTCATATCAGCCACAGGTAACACATATACCACTGACACACCTCATATCAGCCACAGGTAACACATATACCACTGACACACCTCACATATCAGCCACAGGTAATACATATACCGCTGACACACCTCATATCAGCAACAGGTAACAAATATACCACTGACACACCTCATATCAGCCACAGGTAACACACATACCACTGACACATCTCACATATCAGCCTCAGGTAACACATATATCACTGACACACCTCATATCAGTGAAAGGTAACACATATACCACTGACACACCTCATATCAGCCACGGGTAACACATATACCACTGAAACACCTCATATCAGCCACAGGTAACACATATACCACTGACACACCTCATATCAGCCACAGGTAACACATATACCACTGACACCTCATATCAGCCGCAGCTAACACATGTACCACTGTCACCTCACATATCAGCCACAGGTAACATATATACCACTGACACCTCACATATCAGCCACAGGTAACATATATACCACTGACACCTCACATATCAGCCACAGGTAACACATATACCACTGAAACCTCACATATCAGCCACAGGTAACACATATACCACTGACACCTCACATATCAGCCACGGGTAACACATATGCCACCGACACCTCACATATCAGCCACAGGTAACACATATACCACTGACACACCTCATATCAGCCACAGGTAACACATATACCACTGACACCTCACATATAAGCCACAGGTAACACATATACCACTGAAACACCACATATCAGCCTCAAGTAACACATATACCACTGACACCTCACATATCAGCCACAGGTAACACATATACCACTGTCACATCTCACATATCAGCCTCAGGTAACACATGTACCACTGACAACTCACATATCAGCCACAGGTAACACATATACCACTGACACACCTCACATATCAGCCACAGGTAACACATATACCACTGACACCTCACATATCAGCCTCAGGTAACACATATACCACTGACACCTCACATATCAGCCGCAGGTTACACATGTACCACTGACGCCTCACATATCAGCCACAGGTAACAGATATACCACTGACACATCTCACATATCAGCCTCAGCTAACACATGTACCACTGACACCTCACATATCAGCCACAGGTAACACATATACCACTGACACACCTCACATATCAGCCTCGGGGAACACATGTAGCACTGATACCTCACATATCAGCCACAGGTAGCACATATACCACTGACACACCTCACATATCAGCCACAGGTAAGACATGTACCACTGACACCTCACATATCAGCCACAGGTAGCACATATATCACTGACACACCTCACATATCAGCCACAGCTAACACATGTACCACTGACACCTCACATATCAGCTACAGGTGACACATATACCACTCAAACCTCACATATCAGCCACAGGTAACACATATACCACTGACACACCTCACATATCAGCCACAGGTAATACATATACCACTGACACACATCATATCAGCCACAGGTAACAAATATACCACTGACACACCTCATATCAGCCACAGGTAACACATATACCACTGACACATCTCACATATCAGCCTCAGGTAACACATATACTACTGACACACCTCATATCAGCCACAGGTAACACATATACCACTGACACACCACATATCAGCCTCAGGTAACACATATACCACTGACACCTCAAATATCAGCCACAGGTAACACATATACCACTGACACCTCACATATCAGCCACAGGTAACACATATACCACTGACACCTCACATATTAGCCATAGGTAACACATGTACCACTGACGCCTCACATATCAGCCAGAGGTAACACATATACCACTGACACATCTCACATATCAGCCTCAGGTAACACATATACCACTGACACCTCACATATCAGCCATAGGTAACACATGTACCACTGACGCCTCACATATCAGCCACAGGTAACACATATACCACTGACACATCTCACATATCAGCCTCAGGTAACACATGTCCCAATGACACCTCACATATCAGCCACAGGTAACAGATATACCACTGACACACCTCACATATCAGCCTCGGGGAACACATGTACCACTGACACCTCACATATCAGCCACAGGTAGCACATATACCACTGACACGCCTCACATATCAGCCACAGGTAACACATGTACCACTGACACCTCACATATCAGCCACAGGTAACACATATACCACTCACACCTCACATATCAGCCATAGGTAACACATATACCACTGACACATCTCACATATCAGCCACAGGTAACACATGTACCACTGACACCTCACATATCAGCCACAGGTAACACATATACCTCTGACACATCTCACATATCAGCCACACGTAACACATGTACCCCTGACACCTCACATATCAGCCATAGGTAACACATATACCACTGAGACACCTCATATCAGCCACAGGTAACACATATACCACTGACACACCTCACATATCAGCCACAGGTAATACATATACCACTGACACACCTCATATCAGCAACAGGTAACACATATACCACTGACACACCTCATATCAGCCACAGGTAACACATATACCACTGACACATCTCACATATCAGCCTCAGGTAACACATATACCACTGACACACCTCATATCAGTGAAAGGTAACACATATACCACTGACACACCTCATATCAGCCACAGGTAACACATATACCACTGACACACCTCATATCAGCCACAGGTAACACATATACCACTGACACCTCATATCAGCCACAGCTAACACATGTACCACTGTCACCTCACATATCAGCCACAGGTAACACATATACCACTGACACCTCACATATCAGCCACAGGTTACACATATACCACTGACACCTCACATATCAGCCACAGGGAACACATATACCACTGACACCTCTCATATCAGCCACAGGTAACACATATACCACTGACACCTCACATATCAGCCACAGGTAACACATATGCCACCGACACCTCACATATCAGCCACAGGTAACACATATACCACTGACACACCTCATATCAGCCACAGGTAACACATATACCACTGACACCTCACATATCAGCCACAGGTAACACATATACCACTGAAACACCACATATCAGCCTCAGGTAACCCATGTACCACTGACACCTCAAATATCAGCCACAGGTAACACATATACCACTGACACATCTCACATATCAGCCACAGGTAACACATATACCACTGACACCTCACATATCAGCCTCAGGTAACACATATACCACTGACACCTCACATATCAGCCGCAGGTAACACATGTACCACTGACACCTCACATATCAGCCGCAGGTAACACATATACCACTGACACCTCACATATCAGCCACAGTTAACACATATACCACTGACACATCTCACATATCAGCCTCAGCTAACACATGTACCACTAACACCTCACATATCAGCCACAGGTAACACATATACCACTGACACACCTCACATATGAGCCTCGGGGAACACATGTACCACTGACACCTCACATATCAGCCACAGGTAGCACATATACCACTGACACACCTCACATATCAGCCACAGGTAACACATGTACCACTGACACCTCACATATCAGCCACAGGTAGCACATATACCACTGACACACCTCACATATCAGCCACAGCTAAAACATGTACCACTGACACCTCACATATCAGCTACAGGTGACACATATACCACTCACACCTCACATATCAGCCACAGGTAACACATATACCACTGACACACCTCACATATCAGCCACAGGAAACACATGTACCACTGACACATCTCACATATCAGCCACAGGTAACACATATACCACTGACACATCTCACATATCAGCTTCAGGTAACACATGTACCCCTGACACCTCACATATCAGCCACAGGTAACACATATACCACTGACACACCTCATATCAGCCACAGGTAACACATATACCACTGACACACCTCATATCAGCCACAGGTAACACATATACCACTGACACACCTCACATATCAGCCACAGGTAATACATATACCACTGACACACCTCATATCAGCAACAGGTAACACATATACCACTGACACACCTCATATCAGCCACAGGTAACACATATACCACTGACACATCTCACATATCAGCCTCAGGTAACACATATACCACTGACACACCTCATATCAGTGAAAGGTAACACATATACCACTGACACACCTCATATCAGCCACAGGTAACACATATACCACTGAAACACCTCATATCAGCCACAGGTAACACATATACCACTGACACCTCATATCAGCCGCAGCTAACACATATACCACTGACACCTCACATATCAGCCACAGTTAACACATATACCACTGACACCTCACATATCAGCCACAGGTAACACATATACCACTGACACCTCACATATCAGCCACAGGTAACACATATATCACTGACACCTCACATATCAGCCACAGGTAACACATATGCCACCGACACCTCACAAATCAGCCACAGGTAACACATATACCACTGACACCTCACATATCAGCCACAGGTAGCACATATACCACTGACACACCTCACATATCAGGCACAGGTAACACATGTACCACTGACACCTCACATATCAGCCACAGGTAGCACATATACCACTGACACACCTCACATATCAGCCACAGATAACACATGTACCACTGACACCTCACATATCAGGTACAGGTGACACATATACCTCTCACACCTCACATATCAGCCACAGGTAACACATATACCACTGACACACCTCACATATCAGCCACAGGAAACACATGTACCACTGACACCTCACATATCAGCCACAGGTAACACATTTACCACTGACACATCTCACATATCAGCCTCAGGTAACACATGTACCCCTGACACCTCACATATCAGCCACAGGTAACACATATACCACTGACACACCTCATATCAGCCATAGGTAACACCTATACCACTGACACACCTCATATCAGCCACAGTTAACACATATACCACTGACACACCTCACATATCAGCCACAGGTCATACATATACCACTGACACACCTCATATTAGCCACAGGTAACACATATACCACTGACACGCCTCATATCAGCCACAGGTAACACATATACCACTGACACCTCACATATCAGCCTCAGGTAACACATATACCACTGACACACCTCATATCAGTGACAGGTAACACATATACCACTGACACACCTCATATCAGCCACAGGTAACACATATACCACTGACACAACTCATTTCAGCCACAGGTAACACATATACCACTGACACCACATATCAGCCGAAAGCTAACACATGTACCACTGACACCTCACATATCAGCCACAGGTAACAAATATACCACTGACACCTCACATATCAGCCACAGGTAACACATATACCACTGACACCTCACATATCAGCCACAGGTAACACATATACCACTGACACCCCACATATCAGCCACAGGTAACACATATACCACTGACACCTCACATATCAGCCACAGCTAACACATATACCAAGGACACCTCAAATATCAGCCACAGGTAACACATATACCAAGGACACACCTCATATCAGCCACAGGTAACACATATACCAGTGACACCTCACATATCAGCCACAGGTAACACATATACCACTGACACACCACATATCAGCCTCAGGTAACACATATACCACTGACATCTCACATATCAGCCACAGGTAACACATTTACCACTGACACATCTCACATATCAGCCTCAGGTAACACATGTACCACTGACACCTCACATATCAGCCACAGGTAACACATATACCACTGACACACCTCACATATCAGCCACAGGTAACACATATACCAATGACACCTCACATATCAGCCACAGGTAGCACATATACCACTGACACCTCACATATCAGCCATAGGTAACACATGTACCACTGACGCCTCACATATCAGCCACAGGTAACACATATACCACTGACACATCTCACATATCAGCTACAGGTGACACATGTACCACTCAAACCTCACATATCAGCCACAGGTAACACATATACCACTGACACACCACAGATATCAGCCTCGGGGAACACATGTACCACTGACACACCTCATTTCAGCCACAGGTAGCACATATACCACTGACACACCTCACATATCAACCACAGGTAACACATGTACCACTGACACCTCACATATTAACCACAGGTAACACATATACCCCTCACACCTCACATATCAGCCACAGGTAACACATATACCACTGACATACCTCACATATCAGCCACAGGTAACACATGTACCACTGACACCTCACATATCAGCCACAGGTAGCACATATACCACTGACACACCTCACATATCAGCCACAGCTAACACATGTACCACTGACACCTCACATATCAGCTACAGGTAACACATATACTACTCACACCTCATATATCAGCCACAGGTAACACATATACCACTGACACACCTCACATATCAGCCACAGGAAACACATGTACCACTGACACCTCACACATCAGCCACAGGTAACACATATACCACTGACATATCTCACATATCAGCCTCAGGTAACACATGTACCCCTGACACCTCACATATCAGCCACAGGTAACACATATACCTCTGACACACCTCATATCAGCCATAGGTAACACATATACCACTGACACACCTCACATCAGCCACAGGTAACACATATACCACTGACACACCTCACATATCAGCCACAGGTAACACATATACCACTGACACACTTCATATCAGCCACAGGTAACACATATACCACTGACACACCTCATATCAGCCACAGGTAACACATATACCACTGACACATCTCACATATCAGCCTCAGGTAACACATATACCACTGATACACCTCATATCAGTGACAGGTAACACATATACCACTGACACACCTCACATCAGCCACAGGAAACACATATACCACTGACACAACTCATATCAGCCACAGGTAACACATATACCACTGACACCTCATATGTTCCGCAGCTAACACATGTACCACTGACACCTCACATATCAGCCACAGGTAACACATATACCATTGACATCTCACATATCAGCCACAGGTAACACATATACCACTGACACCTCACATATTAGCCACAGGTAACACATATACCACTGACTCCCCACATATCAGCCACAGGTAACACATATACCACTGACACCTCACATATCAGCCACAGGTAACACATATACCAAGGACACCTCACATATCAGCCACAGGTAACACATATACCACTGACACACCTCATATCAGCCACAGGTAACACATATACCACTGACACCTCACATATCAGCCACAGGTAACACATATACCACTGACACACCACATATCAGCCTCAGGTAACACATATACCACTGACACCTCACATATTAGCCACAGGTAACACATATACCACTGACACACCTCACATATCAGCCACAGGTAACACATATACAAATGACACCTCACATATCAGCCACAGGTAGCACATATACCACTGACACCTCACATATCAGCCACAGGTAACACATGTACCACTGACGCCTCACATATCAGCCACAGGTAACACATATACCACTGACACATCTCACATATCAGCCTCGGGGAACACATGTACCACTGACACCTCACATATCAGCCACAGGTAGCGCATATACCACTGACACACCTCACATATCAGCCACAGGTAACACATGTACCACTGACACCTCACATATCAGCCACAGATAACACATATACCACTCACACCTCACATATCAGCCACAGGTAACACATATACCACTGAAACACCTCACATTTCAGCCACAGGTAACACATGTACCACTGACACCTCACATATCAGCCACAGGTAACACATATACCCCTGACACCTCACATATCAGCCACAGGTAACACATATACCACTGACACACCTCATATCAGCCACAGGTAATACATATACCACTGACACACCTCATATCAGCCACAGGTAACACATATACCACTGACACACCTCACATATCAGCCACAGGTAATACATATACCGCTGACACACCTCATATCAGCAACAGGTTACACATATACCACTGACACACCTCATATCAGCCACAGGTAACACATATACCACTGACACATCTCACATATCAGCCTCAGGTAACACATATATCACTGACACACCTCATATCAGTGAAAGGTAACACATATACCACTGACACACCTCATATCAGCCACAGGTAACACATATACCACTGAAACACCTCATATCAGCCACAGGTAACACATATACCACTGACACACCTCATATCAGCCACAGGTAACACATATACCACTGACACCTCATATCAGCCGCAGCTAACACATGTACCACTGTCACCTCACATATCAGCCACAGGTAACATATATACCACTGACACCTCACATATCAGCCACAGGTAACACATATACCACTGACACCTCACATATCAGCCACAGGTAACACATATACCACTGACACCTCACATATCAGCCACAGGTAACACATATACCACTGACACACCTCACATATCAGCCACAGGTAACACATGTACCACTGACACCTCACTTATCAGCCACAGGTAACACATATACCACTGACACACCTCATATCAGCCACAGGTAACACATATACCACTGACACATCTCACATATCAGCCACAGGTAACACATGTACCACTGACACCTCACATATCAGCCACAGGTAACACATATACCACTGACAAATCTCACATATCAGCCACACGTAACACATGTACCCCTGACACCTCACATATCAGCCACAGGTAACACATATACCACTGACACACCTCATATCAGCCACAGGTAACACATATACCACTGACACACCTCATATCAGCCACAGGTAACACATATACCACTGACACACCTCACATATCAGCCACAGGTAATACATATACCACTGACACACCTCATATCAGCAACAGGTAACACATATACCACTGACACACCTCATATCAGCCACAGGTAACACATATACCACTGACACATCTCACATATCAGCCTCAGGTAACACATATACCACTGACACACCTCATATCAGTGAAAGGTAACACATATACCACTGACACACCTCATATCAGCCACAGGTAACACATATACCACTAACACACCTCATATCAGCCACAGGTAACACATATACCACTGACCCCTCATATCAGCCGCAGCTAACACATGTACCACTGTCACCTCACATATCAGCCACAGGTAACACATATACCACTGACACCTCACATATCAGCCACAGGTAACACATATACCACTGACACCTCACATATCAGCCACAGGGAACACATATACCACTGACACCTCTCATATCAGTACAGGTAACACATATACCACTGACACTTCACATATCAGCCACAGGTAACACATATGCCACCGACACCTCACATATCAGCCACAGGTAACACATATACCACTGACACACCTCATATCAGCCACAGGTAACACATATACCACTGACACCTCACATATCAGCCACAGGTAACACATATACCACTGAAACACCACATATCAGCCTCAGGTAACCCATGTACCACTGACACCTCACATATCAGCCACAGGTAACACATATACCACTGACACATCTCACATATCAGCCACAGGTAACACATATACCACTGACACCTCACATATCAGCCTCGGGTAACACATATACCACTGACACCTCACATATCAGCCGCAGGTAACACATGTACCACTGACGCCTCAGATATCAGCCACAGTTAACACATATACCACTGACACATCTCACATATCAGCCTCAGCTAACACATGTACCACTAACACCTCACATATCAGCCACAGGTAACACATATACCACTGACACACCTCACATATGAGCCTCGGGGAACACATGTACCACTGACACCTCACATATCAGCCACAGGTAGCACATATACCACTGACACACCTCACATATCAGCCACAGGTAACACATGTACCACTGACACCTCACATATCAGCCACAGGTAGCACATATACCACTGACACACCTCACATATCAGCCACAGCTAAAACATGTACCACTGACACCTCACATATCAGCTACAGGTGACACATATACCACTCACACCTCACATATCAGCCACAGGTAACACATATACCACTGACACACCTTACATATCAGCCACAGGAAACACATGTACCACTGACACCTCACATATCAGCCACAGGTAACACATATACCACTGACACATCTCACATATCAGCTTCAGGTAACACATGTACCCATGACACCTCACATATCAGCCACAGGTAACACATATACCACTGACACATCTCACATATCAGCCACAGGTAACACATATACCACTGACACCTCACATATCAGCCTCGGGTAACACATATACCACTGACACCTCACATATCAGCCGCAGGTAACACATGTACCACTGACGCCTCAGATATCAGCCACAGTTAACACATATACCACTGACACATCTCACATATCAGCCTCAGCTAACACATGTACCACTAACACCTCACATATCAGCCACAGGTAACACATATACCACTGACACACCTCACATATGAGCCTCGGGGAACACATGTACCACTGACACCTCACATATCAGCCACAGGTAGCACATATACCACTGACACACCTCACATATCAGCCACAGGTAACACATGTACCACTGACACCTCACATATCAGCCACAGGTAGCACATATACCACTGACACACCTCACATATCAGCCACAGCTAAAACATGTACCACTGACACCTCACATATCAGCTACAGGTGACACATATACCACTCACACCTCACATATCAGCCACAGGTAACACATATACCACTGACACACCTCACATATCAGCCACAGGAAACACATGTACCACTGACACCTCACATATCAGCCACAGGTAACACATATACCACTGACACATCTCACATATCAGCTTCAGGTAACACATGTACCCCTGACACCTCACATATCAGCCACAGGTAACACATATACCACTGACACACCTCATATCAGCCACAGGTAACACATATACCACTGACACACCTCATATCAGCCACAGGTAACACATATACCACTGACACACCTCACATATCAGCCACAGGTAATACATATACCACTGACACACCTCATATCAGCAACAGGTAACACATATACCACTGACACACCTCATATCAGCCACAGGTAACACATATACCACTGACACATCTCACATATCAGCCTCAGGTAACACATATACCACTGACACACCTCATATCAGTGAAAGGTAACACATATACCACTGACACACCTCATATCAGCCACAGGTAACACATATACCACTGAAACACCTCATATCAGCCACAGGTAACACATATACCACTGACACCTCATATCAGCCGCAGCTAACACATGTACCACTGTCACCTCACATATCAGCCACAGGTAACACATATACCACTGACACCTCACATATCAGCCACAGTTAACACATATACCACTGACACCTCACATATCAGCCACAGGTAACACATATACCACTGACACCTCACATATCAGCCACAGGTAACACATATACCACTGACACCTCACATATCAGCCACAGGTAACACATATGCCACCGACACCTCACAAATCAGCCACAGGTAACACATATACCACTGACACCTCACATATCAGCCACAGGTAGCACATATACCACTGACACACCTCACATATCAGCCACAGGTAACACATGTACCACTGACACCTCACATATCAGCCACAGGTAGCACATATACCACTGACACACCTCACATATCAGACACAGATAACACATGTACCACTGACACCTCACATATCAGGTACAGGTGACACATATACCTCTCACACCTCACATATCAGCCACAGGTAACACATATACCACTGACACACCTCACATATCAGCCACAGGTAACACATGTACCACTGACACCTCACATATCAGCCACAGGTAACACATATACCACTGACACATCTCACATATCAGCCTCAGGTAACACATGTACCCCTGACACCTCACATATCAGCCACAGGTAACACATATACCACTGACACACCTCATATCAGCCATAGGTAACACATATACCACTGACACACCTCATATCAGCCACAGGTAACACATATACCACTGACACACCTCACATATCAGCCACAGGTAATACATATACCACTGACACACCTCATATCAGCCACAGGTAACGCATATACCACTGACACACCTCATATCAGCCACAGGTAACACATATACCACTGACACCTCACATATCAGCCTCAGGTAACACATATACCACTGACACACCTCATATCAGTGACAGGTAACACATATACCACTGACACACCTCATATCAGCCACAGGTAACACATATACCACTGACACAACTCATATCAGCCACAGGTAACACATATACCACTGACACCACATATCAGCCGAAAGCTAACACATGTACCACTGACACCTCACATATCAGCCACAGGTAACAAATATACCACTGACACCTCACATATCAGCCACAGGTAACACATATACCACTGACACCTCAGATATCAGCCACAGGTAACACATATACCACTGACACCCCACATATCAGCCACAGGTAACACATATACCACTGATACCTCACATATCAGCCACAGCTAACACACATACCAAGGACACCTCACATATCAGCCACAGGTAACACATATACCACGGACACACCTCATATGAGCCACAGGTAACACATATACCACTGACACCTCACATATCAGCCACAGGTAACACATATACCACTGACACACCACATATCAGCCTCAGGTAACACATATACCACTGACACCTCACATATCAGCCACAGGTAACACATTTACCACTGACACATCTCACATATCAGCCTCAGGTAACACATGTACCACTGACACCTCACATATCAGCCACAGGTAACACATATACCACTGACACACCTCACATATCAGCCACAGGTAACACATATACCAATGACACCTCACATATCAGCCACAGGTAGCACATATACCACTGACACCTCACATATCAGCCATAGATAACACATGTACCACTGACGCCTCACATATCAGCCACAGGTAACACATATACCACTGACACATCTCACATATCAGCCTCAGGTAACACATGTGCCACTGACACCTCACATATCTGCCACAGGTAACACATATACCACTGACACACCTCAGATATCAGCCTCGGGGAACACATGTACCACTGACACACCTCATATCAGCCACAGGTAGCACATATACCACTGACACACCTCACATATCAACCACAGGTAACACATGTACCACTGACACCTCACATATCAACCACAGGTAACACATATACCCCTCACACCTCACATATCAGCCACAGGTAACACATGTACCACTGACACCTCACATATCAGCCACAGGTGGCACATATACCACTGACACACCTCACATATCAGCCACAGCTAACACATGTACCACTGACACCTCACATATCAGCTACAGGTAACACATATACTACTCACACCTCACATATCAGCCACAGGTAACACATATACCACTGACACACCTCACATATCAGCCACAGGAAACACATGTACCACTGACACCTCACATATCAGCCACAGGTAACACATATACCACTGACATATCTCACATATCAGCCTCAGGTAACACATGTAACCCTGACACCTCACATATCAGCCACAGGTAACACATATACCACTGATACACCTCATATCAGCCATAGGTAACACATATACCACTGACACACCTCACATCAGCCACAGGTAACACATATACCACTGACACACCTCACATATCAGCCACAGGTAACACATATACCACTGACACACTTCATATCAGCCACAGGTAACACATATACCACTGACACACCTCATATCAGCCACAGGTAACACATATACCACTGACATATCTCACATATCAGCCTCAGGTAACACATATACCACTGATACACCTCATATCAGTGACAGGTAACACATATACCACTGACACACCTCACATCAGCCACAGGAAACACATATACCACTGACACAACTCATATCAGCCACAGGTAACACATATACCACTGACACCTCATATGTGCCGCAGCTAACACATGTACCACTGACACCTCACATATCAGCCACAGGTAACACATATACCATTGACATCTCACATATCAGCCACAGGTAACACATATACCACTGACACCTCACATATTAGCCACAGGTAACACATATACCACTGACTCCCCACATATCAGCCACAGGTAACACATATAAAACTGACACCTCACATATCAGCCACAGGTAACACATATACCAAGGACACCTCACATATCAGCCACAGGTAACACATATACCACTGACACACCTCATATCATCCACAGGTAACACATATACCACTGACACCTCACATATCAGCCACAGGTAACACATATACCACTGACACACCACATATCAGCCTCAGGTAACACATATACCACTAACACCTCACATATCAGCCACAGGAAACACATATACCACTGACACATCTCACATATCAGCCTCAGATAACACATGTACCACTGACACCTCACATATCAGCCACAGGTAACACATATACCACTGACACACCTCACATATCAGCCACAGGTAACACATATACCAATGACACCTCACATATCAGCCACAGGTAGCACATATACCACTGACACCTCACATATCAGCCACAGGTAACACATGTACCACTGACGCCTCACATATCAGCCACAGGTAACAGATATACCACTGACACATCTCACATATCAGCCTCAGGTAACACATGTACCACTGACACCTCACATATCAGCCACAGGTAACACATATACCACTGACACACCTCACCTATCAGCCTCGGGGAACACATGTACCACTGACACCTCACATATCAGCCACAGGTAGCACATATACCACTGACACACCTCACATATCAGCCACAGGTAACACATGTACCACTGACACCTCACATATCAGCCACAGATAACACATATACCCCTCACACCTCACATATCAGCCACAGGTAACACATATACCACTGACACACCTCACATAATAGCCACAGGTAACACATGTACCACTGACACCTCACATATCAGCCACAGGTAACACATATACCACTGACACATCTCACATATCAGCCTCAGGTAACACATGTACCACTGACTCCTCACATACCAGCCACAGGTAATACATTTACCACTGACACACCTCACATCAGCCACAGGTAACACATATACCACTGACACACCTCATATCAGCCACAGGTAACACATATACCACTGACACTCCTCACATATCAGCCACAGGTAACACATATACCACTGACACACCTCATATCAGCCACAGGTAACACATATACCACTGACACATCTCACATATCAGCCACAGGTAAGACATGTACCACTGACGCCTCACATATCAGCCACAGGTAACACATATACCACTGACACCTCACATATCAGCCACAGGTAAAACATGTACCACTGACACCTCACATATCAGCCACAGGTAACACATATACAACTGACACACCTCACATATCAGCCTCGGGGAACACATGTACCACTGACACCTCACATATCAGCCACAGGTAGCACATATACCACTGACACCTCACATATCAGCCACAGGTAACACATATACCATTGACATCTCACATATCAGCCACAGGTAACACATATACCACTGACACCTCACATATTAGCCACAGGTAACACATATACCACTGACTCCCCACATATCAGCCACAGGTAACACATATAAAACTGACACCTCACATATCAGCCACAGGTAACACATATACCAAGGACACCTCACATATCAGCCACAGGTAACACATATACCACTGACACACCTCATATCATCCACAGGTAACACATATACCACTGACACCTCACATATCAGCCACAGGTAACACATATACCACTGACACACCACATATCAGCCTCAGGTAACACATATACCACTAACACCTCACATATCAGCCACAGGAAACACATATACCACTGACACATCTCACATATCAGCCTCAGATAACACATGTACCACTGACACCTCACATATCAGCCACAGGTAACACATATACCACTGACACACCTCACATATCAGCCACAGGTAACACATATACCAATGACACCTCACATATCAGCCACAGGTAGCACATATACCACTGACACCTCACATATCAGCCACAGGTAACACATGTACCACTGACGCCTCACATATCAGCCACAGGTAACAGATATACCACTGACACATCTCACATATCAGCCTCAGGTAACACATGTACCACTGACACCTCACATATCAGCCACAGGTAACACATATACCACTGACACACCTCACCTATCAGCCTCGGGGAACACATGTACCACTGACACCTCACATATCAGCCACAGGTAGCACATATACCACTGACACACCTCACATATCAGCCACAGGTAACACATGTACCACTGACACCTCACATATCAGCCACAGATAACACATATACCCCTCACACCTCACATATCAGCCACAGGTAACACATATACCACTGACACACCTCACATATCAGCCACAGGTAACACATGTACCACTGACACCTCACATATCAGCCACAGGTAACACATATACCACTGACACATCTCACATATCAGCCTCAGGTAACACATGTACCACTGACTCCTCACATACCAGCCACAGGTAATACATTTACCACTGACACACCTCACATCAGCCACAGGTAACACATATACCACTGACACACCTCATATCAGCCACAGGTAACACATATACCACTGACTCTCCTCACATATCAGCCACAGGTAACACATATACCACTGACACACCTCATATCAGCCACAGGTAACACATATACCACTGACACATCTCACATATCAGCCTCAGGTAACACATATACCACTGACGCCTCACATATCAGCCACAGGTAACACATATACCACTGACACACCTCATATCAGCAACAGGAAACACATTTACCATTGACACACCTCACATATCAGCCACAGGTAACACATACACCACTGACACCTCACATATCAGCCACAGGTAACACATATACCACTGACACACCTCATATCAGCCAAAGGTAACACATGTACCACTGACACCTCATATCAGCCACAGCTAACACATATACCACTGACACTTGACATATCAGCCACAGGTAACACATATACCACTGACACACCTCATATCAACCACAGGTAACATATATACCACTGACACACCTCATATCAGCCACAGGTAACAGATATACCTCTGATACCTCACATATCAGCCACAGGTAACACATGTACCACTGACACCTCACATATCAGCCACAGGTAACACATATACCACTGACACCTCACATATCAGCCACAGGTAACACATATACCACTGACAGACCTCACATATCAGCCACAGGTAACACATTTACCACTGGCACCTCACATATCAAACACACGTAACACATATACCACTGACACACCTCATGTCAGCCACAGGTAACACATATACCACTCACACACCTCATATCAGCCACAGGTAACACATATACCACTGACACCTCACATATCAGCCACAGGTAACACATATACCACTGACACCTCACATATCTGCCACAGTTAACACATTTATCACTGACACACCACATATCAGCCTCAGGTAACACATATACCACTGACACCTCACATATCAGCCACAGGTAACACATATACCACTGATACATCTCACATATCAGCCTCAGGTAACACATGTACCACTGACACCTCACATATCAGCCACAGGTAACACATATACCACTGACACCTCACATATCAGCCACAGGTAACACATATACCACTGACACCTCACATATCAGCCACAGGTAACACATATACCACTGACACCTCACATATCAGCCACAGGTAACACATGTACCACTGACGCCTCACATATCAGCCACAGGTAACACATATACCACTGACACCTCACATATCAGCCACAGGTAAAACATGTACCACTGACACCTCACATATCAGCCACAGGTAACACATATACAACTGACACACCTCACATATCAGCCTCGGGGAACACATGTACCACTGACACCTCACATATCAGCCACAGGTAGCACATATACCACTGACTCACCTCACATATCAGCCACAGGTAACACATATACCACTGACACCTCACATATCAGCCACAGGTATCACATATACCACTAACACACCTCACATATCAGCCACAGGTAACACATGTACCACTGACAGCTCACATATCAGCCACAGGTAACACATATACCACTCACACCTCACATATCAGCCACAGGTAACACATATACCACTGACACACCTCACATATCAGCCACAGTTAACACATGTACCACTGACACCTCACATATCAGCCACAGGTAACACATATACCACGGACACATCTCACATATCAGCCTCAGGTAACTCCTGTACCACTGACACTTCACATATCAGCCACAGGTAACACATATAACACTGACAGACCTCACATATCAGCCACAGGTAACACATATACCACTGACACCTCACATATCAGCCACAGGTAACACATATACCACTGACACTCCTCATATCAGCCACAGGTAACACATGTACCACTGACACACCTCATATCAGCCACCGCTAACACATATACCACTGACATCTCACATATCAGCCACAGGTAACACATATACCACTGACACACCTCATATCAACCACAGGTAACACATATACCTCTGACACACCTCATAACAGCCACAGGTAACACATATACCACTGACACCTCACATATCAGCCACAGGTAACACATGTACCACTGACACCTCACATATCAGCCACAGGTAACACATATACCACTGACACCTCACATATCAGCCACAGGTAACGCATATACCACTGACACACCTCAAATATCAGCCACAGCTAACACATGTACCACTGACACCTCACATATCAGCCACAGGTAACACATATACCACTGACACCTCACATATCAGCCACAGGTAACACATGTACCACTGACTCCTCACATATCAGCCACAGGTAACACATATACCACTGACACCTCACATATCAGCCACAGGTAAAACATGTACCACTGACACCTCACATATCAGCCACAGGTAACACATATACAACTGACACACCTCACATATCAGCCTCGGGGAACACATGTACCACTGACACCTCACATATCAGCCACAGGTAGCACATATACCACTGACTCACCTCACATATCAGCCACAGGTAACACATTTACCACTGACACCTCACATATCAGCCACAGGTAACACATATACCACTCACACCTCACATATCAGCCACAAGTAACACATATACCACTGACACACCTCACATATCAGCCACAGGTAACACATGTACCACTGACACCTCACATATCAGCCACAGGTAACACATATACCACTGACACATCTCACATATCAGCCTCAGGTAACTCCTGTACCACTGACACCTTACATATCAGCCACAGGTAACACATATACCACTGACACACCTCACATATCAGCCACAGGTAACACATATACCACTGACACCTCACATATCAGCCACAGGTAACACATATACCACTGACACACTTCATATCAGCCACAGGTAACACATGTACCACTGACACACCTCATATCAGCCACCGCTAACACATATACTACTGACATCTCACATATCAGCCACAGGTAACACATATACCACTGACACACCTCATATCAACCACAGGTAACACATATACCTCTGACACACCTCATAACAGCCACAGGTAACACATATACCACTGACACCTCACATATCAGCCACAGGTAACACATGTACCACTGACACCTCACATATCAGCCACAGGTAACACATATACCACTGCACCTCACATATCAGCCACAGGTAACGCATATACCACTGACACACCTCAAATATCAGCCACAGCTAACACATGTACCACTGACACCTCACATATCAGCCACAGGTAACAAATATACCACTGACACCTCATATCAGCCACAGGTAACACATATACCACTGACACCTCACATATCAGCCACAGTTAACACATATACCACTGACACACCACATATCAGCCTCAGGTAACTCATATACCACTGACACCTCACATATCAGACACAGTTAACACATATACCGCTGACACATCTCACATATCAGCCTCAGTTAACACATGTACCACTGACACCTCACATATCAGCCACAGGTAACACATATACCACTGACACACCTCACATATCAGCCACAGGTAACACATATACTTCTGACACACCTCACATATCAGCCACAGGTAACACATGTGCCACTGATACCTCACATATCAGCCACAGGTAACACATATACCACTGACACATCTCACATATCAGCCTCAGGTAACACATGTACCACTGACACCTCACATATCAGCCACAGGTAACACATATACCCCTGACTCACCTCACATATCAGCTACAGGTAACACATATACCACTGACACCTCACATATCAGCCACAGGTAACACATATACCACTGACACACCTCACATATCAGCCACAGGTAACACATGTACCACTGACACCTCATATATCAGCCACAGTTAACACATATACCACTCACACCTCACATATCAGCCACAGGTAACACATGTACCACTGACACACCTCACATATCAGCCACAGGTAACACATGTACCACTGACACCTCGCATATCAGCCACAGGTAACACATATACCACTGACACATCTCACATATCAGCCTCAGGTAACTCCTGTACCACTGACACCTCACATATCAGCCACAGGTAACACATATACCACTGACAGACCTCACATATCAGCCACAGGTAACACATATACCACTGACACCTCACATATCATCCACAGGTAACACATATGCCACTGACACACCTCATATCAGTCACAGGTAACACATATACCACTGACACCTTACATATCAGCCACAGGTAACACATATACCACTGACACACCTCACTTATCAGCCACAGGTAACACATGTACCACTGACACCTCACATATCAGCCACACGTAACACATATACCACTGACACACCTCATATCAGCCACAGGTAACACATATACCACTGACACCTCATATCAGCCACATGTAACACATATACCTCTGACACACCACATATCAGCCTCAGGTAACACATATACCACTGCCACCTCACATATCAGCCACAGGTAACACATATACCGCTGACACATCTCACATATCAGCCTCAGGTAACACATGTACCACTGACACCTCACATATCAGCCACAGGTAACACATATACCACTGACACACCTCACATATCAGCCATAGGTAACACATATACAACTGACACCTCACATATCAGCCACAGGTAACACATATTATACTGACACACCTCACAAATCAGCCACAGGTAACACATGTACCACTGACACCTCACATATCAGCCACAGGTAACACATATACCACTGACACATCCCACATATCAGCCTCAGGTAACACATGTACCACTGACACCTCACATATCAGCCACATGTAACACATATACCACTGACACACCTCACATATCAGCTACAGGTAACACATATACCACTGACACCTCACATATCAGCCACAGGTAACACATATACCACTGACACACCTCACATATCAGCCACAGGTAACACATGTACCACTGACACCTCATATATCAGCGACAGTTAACACATATACCACTCACACCTCACATATCAGCCACAGGTAACACATGTACCACTGACACACCTCACATATCAGCCACAGGTAACACATGTACCACAGACACCTCGCATATCAGCCACAGGTAACACATATACCACTGACACATCTCACATATCAGCCTCAGGTAACTCCTGTACCACTGACACCTCACATATCAGCCACAGGTAACACATATACCACTGACAGACCTCACATATCAGCCACAGGTAACACATATACCACTGACACCTCACATATCAGCCACAGGTAACACATATACCACTGACACACCTCATATCAGTCACAGGTAACACATATACCTCTGACACCTTACATATCAGCCACAGGTAACACATATACCACTGACTCACCTCACTTATCAGCCACAGGTAACACATGTACCACTGACACCTCACATATCAGCCACACGTAACACATATACCACTGACACACCTCATATCAGCCACAGGTAACATATATACCACTGACACCTCATATCAGCCACATGTAACACATATACCACTGACACACCACATATCAGCCTCAGGTAACACATATACCACTGACACCTAACATATCAGCCACAGGTAACACATGTACCGCTCACACTTCTCACATATCAGCCTCAGGTAACACATGTACCACTGACACCTCACATATCAGCCACAGGTTACACATATACCACTGACACACCTCACATATCAGCCACAGGTAACACATATACCACTGACACCTCACATATCAGCCACAGGTAACACATATTATACTGACACACCTCACATATCAGCCACAGGTAACACATGTACCACTGACACCTCACATATCAGCCACAGGTAACACATATACCACTGACACATCCCACATATCAGCCTCAGGTAACACATGTACCACTGACACCTCACATATCAGCCACAGGTAACACATATACCACTGACACACCTCACATATCAGCCACAGGTAACACATATACCACTGACACCTCACATATCAGCCACAGGTAACACATATACCACTGACACACCTCACATATCAGCCACAGGTAACACTTGTACCACTGACACCTCACATATCAGCCACAGTTTACACATATACCACTCACACGTCACATGTCAGCCACAGGTAACACATATACCACTGACACACCTCACATATCAGCCACAGGTAACACATGTACCACTGACACCTCACATATCAGCCACAGGTAACACATATACCACTGACACATCTCACATATCAGCCTCAGGTAACTCCTGTACCACTGACACCTCACATATCAGCCACAGGTAACACATATACCACTGACACACCTCATATCAGCCACAGCTAACACATATACCACTGACACCTCACATATCAGCTACAGGTAACACATATACCACTGACACACCTCATATCAACCACAGGTAACACATATACCACTGACACACCTCATATCAGCCACAGGTAGCACATATACCACTGACACCTCACATATCAGCCACAGGTAACACATGTACCACTGACACCTCACATATCAGCCACAGGTAACACATATACCACTGACACCTCACATATCAGCCACAGGTAACGCATATACCACTGACACACCTCAAATATCAGCCACAGGTAACACATGTAGCACTGACACCTCACATATCAGCCACAGGTAACACATATACCACTGACACCTCACATATCAGCCAAAGGTAACACATGTACCACTGACACACTTCATATCAGCCACAGCTAACGCATATACCACTGACACACTTCATATCAGCCACAGCTAACACATATACCACTGACATCTCATATCAGCCACAGATAACACTTATAACACTGACACACCTCATATCAGCCACAGGTAACACATATAACACTGACACACCACATATCAGCCACACGGAACACATATACCACTGACACACCTCACATATCAGCCACAGGTAACACATATACCATTGACACACCTCACATATCAACCACAGGTAACACAAATACCACTGACACCTCACATATCAGCCAGAGGTAACACATATACCACTGACACCTCACATATCAGCCACAGGTAACACATATACCACTCACACCTCACATATCAGCCACAGGTAACACATATACCACTGACACACCTCACATATCAGCCACAGGTAACACATATACCACTGACTCCTCACATATCAGCCACAGGTAACACATATGACACTGACACACCTCACATCAGCCAAAGGTAACACATGTACCACTGACACACCTCATATCAGCAACAGCTAACACATATACCACTGACACACCTCACATATCAGCCACAGGTAACACATGTGCCACTGACACCTCACATATCAGTCACAGGTAACACATGTACCACTGACACCTCACATATCAGCCACAGGTAACACATGTACCACTGACACACTTCATATCAGCCACAGCTAACACATATACCACTGACACCTCACATATCAGCCACAGGTAACACATGTACCACTGACACCTCACATATCAGCCACAGGTAACACATAAACCACTCACACCTCACATACCAGCCACAGGTAACACATATACCACTGACACACCACATATCAGCCACAGGTAACACATCTACCACTGACACACCTCACATATCAGCCACAGGTAACACATATACCACTGACACACCACATATCAGCCACAGGTAACACATATACCACTGACACACCTCATATCAGTGACAGGTAACACATAAACCACAGACACACCTCATTTCAGCCACAGGTAACACATATACCACTGACACACCTCACATCAGCCACAGGTAACACATGTACTACTGACACACCTCATATCAGCAACTGCTAACACATATACCACTGACACCTCACATATCAGCCACAGGTAACACATATACCACTGACACCTCACATATCAGCCACAGGTAACACATATACCACTGACACACCTCACATCAGCCACAGGTAACACATGTACTACTGACACACCTCATATCAGCAACAGCTAGCACATATACCACTGACACACCTCACAAATCAGCCACAGGTAACACATATACCACTGACACCTCACATATCAGCCACAGGTAACACATATACCACTGACACACCTCACATATCAGCCACAGGTAACACATATACCACTGACAGACCTCACATATCAGCCACAGGTAACACATATACCACTGACACCTCACATATCAGCCACAGGTAACACATATACCACTGACACACCTCATATCAGTCACAGATAACACATATACCACTGACACCTTACATATCAGCCACAGGTAACACATATACCACTGACACACCTCACTTATCAGCCATAGGTAACACATATACCACTGACACACAACATATCAGCCACATGTAACACATATACCACTGACACACCTCACATATCAGCCACAGGTAACACATATACCACTGACACCTCACATACCAGCCACAGGTAACACATATACTACTGACACACCTCACATATCAGCCACAGGTAACACATGTACCACTGACACCTCACATATCAGCCACAGGTAACACATATACCACTGACACATCCCCCATATCAGCCTCAGGTAACACATGTACCACTGATACCTCACATATCAGCCACAAGTAACACATATACCACTGACACACCTCAAATATCAGCCACAGGTAACACATATACCACTGACACCTCACATATCAGTCACAGGTAACATATATACTACTGACACACCTCACATATCATCCACAGGTAACACATGTACCACTGACACCTCACATATCAGCCACAGGTAACACATATACCACTCACACCTCACATATCAGCCACAGGTAACACATATACCACTGACACACCTCACATATCTGCCACAGGTAACACATGTACCACTGACACCTCACATATCAGCCACAGGTAACACATATACCACTGACACATTTCACATATCAGCCTCAGGTAACTCCTGTACCACTGACGCCTCACATATCAGCCACTGGTAACACATATACCACTGACACACCTCACATATCAGCCACAGGTAACACATATACGACTGACACACCTCATATCAGCCACAGGTAACACATGTACCACTGACACACCTCATATCAGCCACAGCTAACACATATACCACTGACACCTCACATATCAGCCACAGGTAACACATATACCACTGACACACCTCATATCAACCATAGGTAACACATATACCACTGACAAACCTCATATCAGCCACAGGTAACACATATACCACTGACACCTCACATATCAGCCACAGGTAACACATGTACCACTGTCACTTCACATATCAGCTACACGTAACACATATACCACAGACACCTCACATATCAGCCACAGGTAATGCATATACCACTGACACACCTCAAATATCAGCCACAGGTAACACATGTAGCACTGACACCTCAAATATCAGCCACAGTTAACACATATACCACTGACACCTCACATATCAGCCACAGGTAACACATGTACCACTGACACACTTCATATCAGCCATAGCTAACACATATACCACTGAAACACCTCATATCAGCAACAGGTAACACATATACCACTGACACCTCATATCAGCCACAGGTAACACATATACCACTGACACACCTCATATCAGCCACAGGTAACACATATACCACTGACACCTCACATATCAGCCACAGGTAACACATAAACAACTGACACCTCACATATCAGCCACAGGTAACACATATACCACTGACATCTCATATCAGCCACAGATAACACATATAACACTGACACACCTCATATCAGCCACAGGTAACACATATAACACTGACACACCACATATCAGCCACAGGGAACACATATACCACTGACACACCTCAAATATCAGCCACAGGTAACACATATACCACTGACACACCTCACATATCAACCACAGGTAACACATATACCACTGACACCTCACATATTAGCCACAGGTAACACATATACCACTGACACCTCACATATCAGCCACAGGTAACACATATACCACTGACACACCTCACATCAGCCACAGGTAACACATGTACCACTGACAAACCTCATATCAGCAACAGCTAACACATATACCACTGACACACCTCACATATCAGCCACAGGTAACACATGTACCACTGACACCTCACATATCAGCCACAGGTAACACATAAACCACTCACACCTCACATACCAGCCACAGGTAACACATATACCTCTGACACACCACATATCAGCCACAGGTAACACATATACCACTGACACACCTCACATATCAGCCACAGGTAACACATATACCACTGACACACCACATATCAGCCACAGGTAACACATATACCACTGACACACCTCATATCAGTGACAGCTAACACATATACCACAGACACACCTCATTTCAGCCACAGGTAACACATATTCCACTGACACACCTCACATCAGCCACAGGTAACACATGTACTACTGACACACCTCATATCAGCAACAGCTAACACATATACCACTGACACCTCACATATCAGCCACAGGTAACACATATACCACTGACACCTCACATATCAGCCACAGGTAACACCTATACCACTGACACACCTCACATCAGCCACAGGTAACACATGTACTACTGACACACCTCATATCAGCAACAGCTAGCACATATACCACTGACACCTCACATATCAGCCACAGGTAACACATATACCACTGACACATCTCACATATCAGCCTCAGGTAACTCCTGTACCACTGACACCTCACATATCAGCCACAGGTAACACATATACCACTGACACACCTCACATATCAGCCACAGGTAACACATATACCACTGACACCTCACATATCAGCCACAGGTAACACATATACCACTGACACACCTCATATCAGTCACAGGTAACACATATACCACTGACACCTTACATATCAGCCACAGGTAACACATATACCACTGACACACCTCACTTATCAGCCACAGGTAACACATATACCACTGACACACAACATATCAGCCACAGGTAACACATATACCCCTGACACATCTCACATATCAGCCTCAGGTAACACATGTACCACTGACACCTCACATATCATCCACAGGTAACACATATACCACTGACACACCTCACATATCAGCCACAGGTAACACATATACCACTGACACCTCACATATCAGCCACAGGTAACACATATACTACTGACACACCTCACATATCAGCTACAGGTAACACATGTACCACTGACACCTCACATATCAGCCACAGGTAACACATATACCACTGACACATCGCACATATCAGCCTCAGGTAACACATGTACCACTGACACCTCACATATCAGCCACAGGTAACACATATACCACTGACACACCTCACATATCAGCCACAGGTAACACATATACCAATGACACCTCACATATCAGCCACAGGTAACATATATACCACTGACACACCTCACATATCAGCCACAGGTAACACATGTTCCACTGACACCTCAAATATCAGCCACAGGTAACACATATACCACTCACACCTCACATATCAGCCACAGGTAACACATATACCACTGAAACACCTCACATATCAGCCACAGGTAACACATGTACCACTGACACCTCACATATCAGCCACAGGTAACACATATACCACTGACACATCTCACATATCAGCCTCAGGTAACTCCTGTACCACTGACGCCTCACATATCAGCCACAGGTAACACATATACCACTGACACACCTCACATATCAGCCACAGGTAACACATATACCACTGACACACGTCATATCAGCCACAGGTAACACATATACCACTGACACCTCAAATATCAGTCACAGGTAACACATATACCACTGACACACCTCATATCAACCACAGGTAACACATATACCACTGACACACCTCATATCAGCCACAGGTAACACATATACCACTGACACCTCACATATCAGCCACAGGTAACACATGTACCACTGACACCTCACATATCAGCCACAGGTAACACATATACCACTGACACCTCACATATCAGCCACAGGTAACGCATATACCACTGACACACCTCAAATATCAGCCACAGGTAACACATGTAGCACTGACACCTCAAATATCAGCCACAGGTAACACACATACCACTGACACCTCACATATCAGCCACAGGTAACACATGTACCACTGACACACTACATATCAGTCACAGGTAACAGATATACCACTGACACACCTCATATCAGCCACAGGTAACACATATACCACTGACACCTCATATCAGCCACAGGTAACACATATACCACTGACATCTCATATCAGCCACAGATAACACATACAACACACACACCTCATATCAGCCACAGGTAACACATATAACACTGACACACCACATATCAGCCACAGGGAACACATATACCACTGACACACCTCACATATCAGCCACAGGTAACACATATACCACTGACACATCCCCCATATCAGCCTCAGGTAACACATGTACCACTGATACCTCACATATCAGCCACAAGTAACACATATACCACTGACACACCTCAAATATCAGCCACAGGTAACACATATACCACTGACACCTCACATATCAGTCACAGGTAACATATATACTACTGACACACCTCACATATCATCCACAGGTAACACATGTACCACTGACACCTCACATATCAGCCACAGGTAACACATATACCACTCACACCTCACATATCAGCCACAGGTAACACATATACCACTGACACACCTCACATATCTGCCTCAGGTAACACATGTACCACTGACACCTCACATATCAGCCACAGGTAACACATATACCACTGACACATTTCACATATCAGCCTCAGGTAACTCCTGTACCACTGACGCCTCACATATCAGCCACTGGTAACACATATACCACTGACACACCTCATATCAACCACAGGTAACACATATACCACTGACACACCTCATATCAGCCACAGGTAACACATATACCACTGACACCTCACATATCAGCCACAGGTAACACATGTACCACTGTCACTTCACATATCAGCCACACGTAACACATATACCACAGACACCTCACATATCAGCCACAGGTAATGCATATACCACTGACACACCTCAAATATCAGCCACAGGTAACACATGTAGCACTGACACCTCAAATATCAGCCACAGTTAACACATATACCACTGACACCTCACATATCAGCCACAGGTAACACATGTACCACTGACACACTTCATATCAGCCATAGCTAACACATATACCACTGAAACACCTCATATCAGCAACAGGTAACACATATACCACTGACACCTCATATCAGCCACAGGTAACACATATACCACTGACACACCTCATATCAGCCACAGGTAACACATATACCACTGACACCTCACATATCAGCCACAGGTAACACATAAACAACTGACACCTCACATATCAGCCACAGGTAACACATATACCACTGACATCTCATATCAGCCACAGATAACACATATAACACTGACACACCTCATATCAGCCACAGGTAACACATATAACACTGACACACCACATATCAGCCACAGGGAACACATATACCACTGACACACCTCAAATATCAGCCACAGGTAACACATATACCACTGACACACCTCACATATCAACCACAGGTAACACATATACCACTGACACCTCACATATTAGCCACAGGTAACACATATACCACTGACACCTCACATATCAGCCACAGGTAACACATATACCACTCACACCTCACATATCAGCCACAGGTAACACATATACCACTGACACACCTCACATATCAGCCACAGTTAACACATATACCACTGACACCTCACATATCAGCCACAGGTAACACATATACCACTGACACACCTCACATCAGCCACAGGTAACACATGTACCACTGACAAACCTCATATCAGCAACAGCTAACACATATACCACTGACACACCTCACATATCAGCCACAGGTAACACATGTACCACTGACACCTCACATATCAGCCACAGGTAACACATAAACCACTCACACCTCACATACCAGCCACAGGTAACACATATACCTCTGACACACCACATATCAGCCACAGGTAACACATATACCACTGACACACCTCACATATCAGCCACAGGTAACACATATACCACTGACACACCACATATCAGCCACAGGTAACACATATACCACTGACACACCTCATATCAGTGACAGCTAACACATATACCACAGACACACCTCATTTCAGCCACAGGTAACACATATTCCACTGACACACCTCACATCAGCCACAGGTAACACATGTACTACTGACACACCTCATATCAGCAACAGCTAACACATATACCACTGACACCTCACATATCAGCCACAGGTAACACATATACCACTGACACCTCACATATCAGCCACAGGTAACACCTATACCACTGACACACCTCACATCAGCCACAGGTAACACATGTACTACTGACACACCTCATATCAGCAACAGCTAGCACATATACCACTGACACCTCACATATCAGCCACAGGTAACACATATACCACTGACACATCTCACATATCAGCCTCAGGTAACTCCTGTACCACTGACACCTCACATATCAGCCACAGGTAACACATATACCACTGACACACCTCACATATCAGCCACAGGTAACACATATACCACTGACACCTCACATATCAGCCACAGGTAACACATATACCACTGACACACCTCATATCAGTCACAGGTAACACATATACCACTGACACCTTACATATCAGCCACAGGTAACACATATACCACTGACACACCTCACTTATCAGCCACAGGTAACACATATACCACTGACACACAACATATCAGCCACAGGTAACACATATACCCCTGACACATCTCACATATCAGCCTCAGGTAACACATGTACCACTGACACCTCACATATCATCCACAGGTAACACATATACCACTGACACACCTCACATATCAGCCACAGGTAACACATATACCACTGACACCTCACATATCAGCCACAGGTAACACATATACTACTGACACACCTCACATATCAGCTACAGGTAACACATGTACCACTGACACCTCACATATCAGCCACAGGTAACACATATACCACTGACACATCGCACATATCAGCCTCAGGTAACACATGTACCACTGACACCTCACATATCAGCCACAGGTAACACATATACCACTGACACACCTCACATATCAGCCACAGGTAACACATATACCAATGACACCTCACATATCAGCCACAGGTAACATATATACCACTGACACACCTCACATATCAGCCACAGGTAACACATGTTCCACTGACACCTCAAATATCAGCCACAGGTAACACATATACCACTCACACCTCACATATCAGCCACAGGTAACACATATACCACTGAAACACCTCACATATCAGCCACAGGTAACACATGTACCACTGACACCTCACATATCAGCCACAGGTAACACATATACCACTGACACATCTCACATATCAGCCTCAGGTAACTCCTGTACCACTGACGCCTCACATATCAGCCACAGGTAACACATATACCACTGACACACCTCACATATCAGCCACAGGTAACACATATACCACTGAAACACGTCATATCAGCCACAGGTAACACATATACCACTGACACCTCAAATATCAGTCACAGGTAACACATATACCACTGACACACCTCATATCAACCACAGGTAACACATATACCACTGACACACCTCATATCAGCCACAGGTAACACATATACCACTGACACCTCACATATCAGCCACAGGTAACACATGTACCACTGACACCTCACATATCAGCCACAGGTAACACATATACCACTGACACCTCACATATCAGCCACAGGTAACGCATATACCACTGACACACCTCAAATATCAGCCACAGGTAACACATGTAGCACTGACACCTCAAATATCAGCCACAGGTAACACACATACCACTGACACCTCACATATCAGCCACAGGTAACACATGTACCACTGACACACTACATATCAGTCACAGGTAACACATATACCACTGACACACCTCATATCAGCCACAGGTAACACATATACCACTGACACCTCATATCAGCCACAGGTAACACATATACCACTGACATCTCATATCAGCCACAGATAACACATACAACACACACACCTCATATCAGCCACAGGTAACACATATAACACTGACACACCACATATCAGCCACAGGGAACACATATACCACTGACACACCTCACATATCAGCCACAGGTAACACATATACCACTGGCACACCTCACATATCAACCACAGGTAACACATATACCACTGACACCTCACATATCAGCCACAGGTAACACATATACCACTGACACCTCACATATCAGCCACAGGTAACACATATACCACTGACACACCTCATATCAGTCACAGGTAACACATATACCACTGACACCTTACATATCAGCCACAGGTAACACATATACCACTGACACACCTCAATTATCAGCCACAGGTAACACATGTACCACTGACACCTCACATATCAGCCACACGTAACACATATACCACTGACACACCTCATATCAGCCACAGGTAACACATATACCACTGACACCTCACATATCAGCCACAGGTAACACATATACTACTGACACACCTCACATATCAGCCACAGGTAACACATGTACCACTGACACCTCACATATCAGCCACAGGTAACACATATACCACTGACACATCCCACATATCAGCCTCAGGTAACACATGTACCACTGACACCTCACATATCAGCCACAGGTAACACATATACCACTGACACACCTCACATATCAGCCACAGGTAACACATATACCAATGACACCTCCCATATCAGCCACAGGTAAAATATATACCACTGACACACCTCACATATCAGCCACAGGTAACACATGTTCCACTGACACCTCAAATATCAGCCACAGGTAACACATATACCACTCACACCTCACATATCAGCCACAGGTAACACATATACCACTGAAACACCTCACATATCAGCCACAGGTAACACATGTACCACTGACACCTCACATATCAGCCACAGGTAACACATATACCACTGACACATCTCACATATCAGCCTCAGGTAACTCCTGTACCACTGACGCCTCACATATCAGCCACAGGTAACACATATACCACTGACACACCTCACATATCAGCCACAGGTAACACATATACCACTGACACACGTCATATCAGCCACAGGTAACACATATACCACTGACACCTCAAATATCAGTCACAGGTAACACATATACCACTGACACACCTCATATCAACCACAGGTAACACATATACCACTGACACACCTCATATCAGCCACAGGTAACACATATACCACTGACACCTCACATATCAGCCACAGGTAACACATGTACCACTGACACCTCACATATCAGCCACAGGTAACACATATACCACTGACACCTCACATATCAGCCACAGGTAACGCATATACCACTGACACACCTCAAATATCAGCCACAGGTAACACATGTAGCACTGACACCTCACATATCAGCCACAGGTAACACATGTACCACTGACACACTACATATCAGTCACAGGTAACACATATACCACTGACACACCTCATATCAGCCACAGGTAACACATATACCACTGACACCTCATATCAGCCACAGGTAACACATATACCACTGACATCTCATATCAGCCACAGATAACACATACAACACACACACCTCATATCAGCCACAGGTAACACATATAACACTGACACACCACATATCAGCCACAGGGAACACATATACCACTGACACACCTCACATATCAGCCACAGGTAACACATATACCACTGACACACCTCACATATCAACCACAGGTAACACATATACCACTGACACCTCACATATCAGCCACAGGTAACACATATACCACTGACACCTCACATATCAGCCACAGGTAACACATATACCACTCACACCTCACATATCAGCCACAGGTAACACATATACCACTGACACAACTCACATATCAGCCACAGGTAACACATATACCACTGACACCTCACATATCAGCCACAGGTAACACATATACCACTGACACACCTCACATCAGCCACAGGTAACACATGTACCACTGACACACCTCATATCAGCAACAGCTAACACATATAACACTGACACACCTCACATATCAGCCACAGGTAACACATGTGCCACTGACACCTCACATATCAGCCACAGGTAACACATGTACCACTGACACCTCACATATCAGCCACAGGTAACACATGTTCCACTGACACCTCACATATAAGCCACAGGTAACACATAAACCACTCACACCTAACATACCAGCCACAGGTAACACATACACCACTGACACACCACATATCAGCCACAGGTAACACATATACCACTGACACACGTCACATATCAGCCACAGGTAACACATATACCACTGACACACCTCATATCAGCCACAGGTAACACATATACCACTGACACACCTCATATCAGTGACAGGTAACACATATACCACAGACACACCTCATATCACCCACAGGTAACACATGTACTACTGACACACCTCATATCAGCAACAGCTAACACATATACCACTGACACCTCACATATCAGCCACAGGTAACACATATACCACTGACACCTCACATATCAGCCACAGGTAACACATATACCACTGACACACGTCATATCAGCCACAGGTAACACATATACCACTGACACCTCAAATATCAGTCACAGGTAACACATATACCACTGACACACCTCATATCAACCACAGGTAACACATATACCACTGACACACCTCATATCAGCCACAGGTAACACATATACCACTGACACCTCACATATCAGCCACAGGTAGCACATGTACCACTGACACCTCACATATCAGCCACAGGTAACACATATACCACTGACACCTCACATATCAGCCACAGGTAACGCATATACCACTGACACACCTCAAATATCAGCCACAGGTAACACATGTAGCACTGACACCTCACATATCAGCCACAGGTAACACATGTACCACTGACACACTACATATCAGTCACAGGTAACACATATACCACTGACACACCTCATATCAGCCACAGGTAACACATATACCACTGACACCTCATATCAGCCACAGGTAACACATATACCACTGACATCTCATATCAGCCACAGATAACACATACAACACACACACCTCATATCAGCCACAGGTAAAACATATAACACTGACACACCACATATCAGCCACAGGGAACACATATACCAATGACACACCTCACATATCAGCCACAGGTAACACATATACCACTGACACACCTCACATATCAACCACAGGTAACACATATACCACTGACACCTCACATATCAGCCACAGGTAACACATATACCACTGACACCTCACATATCAGCCACAGGTAACACATATACCACTCACACCTCACATATCAGCCACAGGTAACACATATACCACTGACACAACTCACATATCAGCCACAGGTAACACATATACCACTGACACCTCACATATCAGCCACAGGTAACACATATACCACTGACACACCTCACATCAGCCACAGGTAACACATGTACCACTGACACACCTCATATCAGCAACAGCTAACACATATAACACTGACACACCTCACATATCAGCCACAGGTAACACATGTGCCACTGACACCTCACATATCAGCCACAGGTAACACATGTACCACTGACACCTCACATATCAGCCACAGGTAACACATGTACCACTGACACACTTCATATCAGCCACAGCTAACACATATACCACTGACACCTCACATATCAGCCACAGGTAACACATGTACCACTGACACCTCACATATAAGCCACAGGTAACACATAAACCACTCACACCTAACATACCAGCCACAGGTAACACATATACCACTGACACACCACATATCAGCCACAGGTAACACATATACCACTGACACACGTCACATATCAGCCACAGGTAACACATATACCACTGACACACCTCATATCAGCCACAGGTAACACATATACCACTGACACACCTCATATCAGTGACAGGTAACACATATACCACAGACACACCTCATATCACCCACAGGTAACACATGTACTACTGACACACCTCATATCAGCAACAGCTAACACATATACCACTGACACCTCACATATCAGCCACAGGTAACACATATACCACTGACACCTCACATATCAGCCACAGGTAACACATATACCACTGACACACCTCACATCAGCCACAGATAACACATGTACTACTGACACACCTCATATCAGCAACAGCTAGCACATATACCACTGACACCTCACATATCAGCCACAGGTAACACATATACCACTGACACACCTCACATACCAGCCACAGGTAACACATGTACCACTGACACCTCATATATCAGCCACAGGTAACACATGTACCACTTACACACTTCATATCAGCCACAGCTAACACATATACCACTGACACCTCACATATCAGCCACAGGTAACACATGTACCTCTGAAACCTCACATATCAGCCACAGGTAACACATAAACCACTCACACCTCACATATCAGCAACAGGTAACACATATACCACTGACACACCACATATCAGCCACAGGTAACACATATACCACTGACACACCTCACATATCAGCCACAGGTAGCACATATACCACTGACACACCTCACATATCAGCCACAGTTAACACATGTACCACTGACACCTCACATATCAGCTACAGGTAACACATATACCACTGACACCTCACATATCAGCCACAGGTAACACATGTACCTCTGACACCTCACATATCAGCCACAGGTAACACATGTACCACTGACACCTCACATATCAGCTACAGGTAACACATATACCACTGACACCTCACATATCAGCCACAGGTAACACATATACCTCTGACACACCTCATATCAGTCACAGGTAACACATATACCACTGACACCTTACATATCAGCCACAGGTAACACATATACCACTGACACACCTCAATTATCAGCCACAGGTAACACATGTACCACTGACACCTCACATATCAGCCACACGTAACACATATACCACTGACACACCTCATATCAGCCACAGGTAACACATATACCACTGACACCTCATATCAGCCACAGGTAACACATATACCACTGACACACCACATATCAGCCTCAGGTAACACATATACCACTGACACCTCACATATCAGCCACAGGTAACACATATACCACTGACACATCTCACATATCAGCCTCAGGTAACACATGTACCACTGACACCTCACATATCAGCCACAGGTAACACATATACCACTGACACACCTCACATATCAGCCACAGGTAACACATATACCACTGACACCTCACATATCAGCCACAGGTAACACATATACCACTGACACACCTCACATATCAGCTACAGGTAACACATATACCACTGACACCTCACATATCAGCCACAGGTAACACATATACCACTGACACACCTCACATATCAGCCACAGGTAACACATGTACCACTGACACCTCACATATCAGCCACAGGTAAAACATATACCACTCACACCTCACATATCAGCCACAGGTAACACATATACCACTGACACACCTCACATATCAGCCACAGGTAACACATGTACCACTGACACCTCACATATCAGCCACAGGTAACACATATACCTATGACACCTCACATATCAGCCACAGGTAACACATATACCACTGACACACCTCATATCAGCCACAGGTAACACATGTACCACTGACACACCTCATATCAGCCACAGCTAACACATATACCACTGACACCTCACATATCAGCCACAGGTAACACATATACCACTGACACACCTCATATCAACCACAGCTAACACATATACCACTGACACACCTCATATCAGCCACAGGTAACAAATATACCACTGACACCTCACATATCAGCCACAGGTAACACATGTACCACTGACACCTCACATATCAGCCACAGGTAACTCATATATCACTGACACCTCACATATCAGCCACAGGTAACGCATATACCAGTGACACACCTCAAATATCAGCCACAGGTAACACATGTACCACTGACACCTCACATATCAGCCACAGGTAACATATATACCACTGACACCTCACATATCAGCCACAGGTAACACATGTACCACTGACACACTTCATATCAGACACAGCTAACACATATACCACTGACACACCTCATATCAGCCACAGTTCACACATATACCACTGACACACCTCATATCAGCCACAGGTAACACATATACCACTGACACACCTCATATCAGCCACAGTTCACACATATACCACTGACATCTCATATCAGCCACAGGTAACACATATAACACTGACACCTCATATCATCCACAGGTAACACATATAACACTGACACACCTCACATATCAACCACAGGTAACACATATACCACTGACACCTCACATATCAGCCACAGGTAACACATATACCACTGACACCTCACATATCAGCCACAGGTAACACATATAACACTGACACACCTCATATCAGCCACAGGGAACACATATACCACTGACACACCTCACATATCAACCACAGGTAACACATATACCACTGACACCTCACATATCAGCCACAGGTAACACATATATCACTGACACCTCACATATCAGCCACAGGTAACACATATAACACTCACACCTCACATATCAGCTACAGGTAACACATATAACACTCACACCTCACATATCAGCCACAGGTAACACATATACCACTGACACACCTCACATCAGTCACAGGTAACACATGTACCACTGACACACCTCATATCAGCAACAGCTAACACATATACCACTGAGACACCTCACATATTAGCCACAGGTAACACATGTGCCACTGACACCTAACATATCAGCCACAGGTAACACATGTACCACTGACACCTCACATATCAGCCACAGGTAACACATGTACCACTGACACCTCACATATCAGCCACAGGTAACACATATACCACTGACACCTCACATATCAGCCACAGGTAACGCATATACCACTGACACACCTCAAATATCAGCCACAGGTAACACATGTAGCACTGACACCTCAAATATCAGCCACAGCTAACACATATACCACTGACACCTCACATATCAGCCACAGGTAACACATATACCACTGACACACCTCATATCAACCACAGGTAACACTTATACCACTGACACACCTCATATCAGCCACAGGTAACAAATATACCACTGACACCTCACATATCAGCCACAGGTAACACATGTACCACTGACACCTCACATATCAGCCACAGGTAACTCATATACCACTGACACCTCACATATCAGCCACAGGTAACGCATATACCAGTGACACACCTGAAATATCAGCCACAGGTAACGCATGTACCACTGACACCTCACATATCAGCCACAGGTAACATATATACCACTGACACCTCACATATCAGCCACAGGTAACACATGTACCACTGACACACTTCATATCAGACACAGCTAACACATATACCACTGACACACCTCATATCAGCCACAGTTCACACATATACCACTGACACACCTCATATCAGCCACAGGTAACACATATACCACTGACACACCTCATATCAGCCACAGTTCACACATATACCACTGACATCTCATATCAGCCACAGGTAACACATATAACACTGACACACCTCATATCATCCACAGGTAACACATATAACACTGACACACCTCACATATCAACCACAGGTAACACATATACCACTGACACCTCACATATCAGCCACAGGTAACACATATACCACTGACACCTCACATATCAGCCACAGGTAACACATATAACACTGACACACCTCATATCAGCCACAGGGAACACATATACCACTGACACACCTCACATATCAACCACAGGTAACACATATACCACTGACACCTCACATATCAGCCACAGGTAACACATATATCACTGACACCCCACATATCAGCCACAGGTAACACATATACCACTCACACCTCACATATCAGCTACAGGTAACAAATATACTAGTTACACCTCACATATCAGCCACAGGTAACACATATACCACTGACACACCTCACATCAGTCACAGGTAACACATGTACCACTGACACACCTCATATCAGCAACAGCTAACACATATACCACTGAGACACCTCACATATTAGCCACAGGTAACACATGTGCCACTGACACCTAACATATCAGCCACAGGTAACACATGTACCACTGACACCTCACATATCAGCCACAGGTAACACATGTACCACTGACACCTCACATATCAGCCACAGGTAACGCATATACCACTGACACACCTCAAATATCAGCCACAGGTAACACATGTAGCACTGACACCTCAAATATCAGCCACAGGTAACACATATACCACTGACACCTCACATATCAGCCACAGGTAACACATGTACCACTGACACACTACATATCAGCCACAGCTAACACATATACCACTGACACACCTCATATCAGCCACAGGTAACACATATACCACTGACACCTCATATCAGCCACAGGTAACACATATACCACTGACACCTCATATCAGCCACAGGTAACACATATACCACTGACACACCTCATATCAGCCACAGGTAACACATATACCACTGACACACCTCATATCAGCCACAGTTCACACATATACCACTGACATCTCATATCAGCCACAGGTAACACATATAACACTGACACACCTCATATCAGCCACAGGTAACCCATATAACACTGACACACCACATATCAGCCAAAGGGAACACAAATACCACTGACACACCTCACATATCAACCACAGGTAACACATATACCACTGACACCTCACATATCAGCCACAGGTAACACATATACCACTGACACCTCACATATCAGCCACAGGTAACACATATACCACACACACCTCACATATCAGCCACAGGTAACAAATATACTAGTTACACCTCACATATCAGCCACAGGTAACACATATACCACTGACACACCTCACATCAGCCACAGGTAACACATGTACCACTGACACACCTCATATCAGCAACAGCTAACACATATACCACTGACACACCTCACATATCAGCCACAGGTAACACATGTGCCACTGACACCTCACATATCAGCCACAGGTAACACATGTACCACTGACACCTCACATATCAGCCACAGGTAACACATGTACCACTGACACACTTCATATCAGCCACAGCTAACACATATGCCACTGACACCTCACATATCAGCCACAGGAAACACATATACCACTGACACCTCACATATCAGCCACAGGTAACACATAAACCACTCACACCTCACATACCAGCCACAGGTAACACATATACCACTGACACACCTCATATCAGCCACAGTTCACACATATACCACTGACATACCTCACATATCAGCCACAGGTAACACATATACCACTGACACACCACATATCAGCCACAGGTAACACATATACCACTGACACACCACATATCAGCCACAGGTAACACATATACCACTGACACACCTCATATCAGTGACAGGTAACACATATACCACAGACACACCTAATATCAGCCACAGGTAAGACATATACCACTGACCCACCTCACATCAGCCACAGATAACACATGTACTACTGACACACCTCATATCAGCAACAGCTAACACATATACCACTGACACCTCACATATCAGCCACAAGTAACACATATACCACTGACACCTCACATATCAGCCACAGGTAACACATATAACACTGACACACCTCACATCAGCCACAGGTAACACATGTACTACTGACACACCTCATATCAGCAACAGCTAGCACATATACCACTGACACCTCACATATCAGCCACAGGTAACACATATACCACTGACACACCTCTCATACCAGCCACAGGTAACACATGTACCACTGACATCTCACATATCAGCCGCAGGTAACACATGTACCACTGACACCTCACATATCAGCCACAGGTAACACATGTACCACTGACACACTTCATATCAGCCACAGCTAACACATATACCACTGACACCTCACATATGAGCCACAGGTAACACATGTACCACTGACATTTCACATATCAGCCACAGGTAACACATAAACCACTCACATCTCACATATCAGCCACAGGTAACATATATACCACTGACACACCACATATCAGCCACAGGTAACACATATACCACGGACACCTCACATATCAGCCACAGGTAACACATATACCACTGACACACCTCATATCAGTCACAGGTAACACATATACCACTGACACCTTACATATCAGCCACAGGTAACACATATACCACTGACACACCTCACTTATCAGCCACAGGTAACAAATGTACCACTGACACCTCACATATCAGCCACACGTAACACATATACCACTGACACACCTCATATCAGCCACAGGTAACACATATACCACTGACACCTCATATCAGCCACAGGTAACACATGTACCACTGACACACCACATATCAGCCTCAGGTAACACATATACCACTGACACCTCACATATCAGCCACAGGTAACACATATACCACTGACACATCTCACATATCAGCCTCAGGTAACACATGTACCACTGACACCTCACATATCAGCCACAGGTAACACATATACCACTGACACACCTCACATATCAGCCACAGGTAACACATATACCACTGACACCTCACATATCAGCCACAGGTAACACATATACCACTGACACACCTCACATATCAGCCACAGGTAACACATATACCACTGACACCTCACATATCAGCCACAGGTAACACATATACCACTGACACACCTCACATATCAGCCACAGGTAACACATGTACCACTGACACCTCACATATCAGCCACAGGTAACACATATACCACTCACACCTCACATATCAGCCACAGGTAACACATATACCACTGACACACCTCACATATCAGCCACAGGTAACACATGTACCACTGACACCTCACATATCAGAGACAGGTAACACATATACCACTGACACACCTCACATATCAGCCACAGTGAACACATATACCACTGACACACCTCACATATCAACCACAGGTAACACATATACCACTGACACCTCACATATCAGCCACAGGTAACACATATACCACTGACACCTCACATATCAGCCACAGGTAACACATATACCACTCACACCTCACATATCAGCCACAGGAACAAATATACTAGTTACACCTCACATATCAGCCACAGGTAACACATATACCACTGACACACCTCACATCAGCCACAGGTAACACATTTACCACTGACACACCTCATATCAGCAACAGCTAACACATATACCACTGACACACCTCACATATCAGCCACAGGTAACACATGTGCCACTGACACCTAACATATCAGCCACAGGTAACACATGTACCACTGACACCTCACATATCAGCCACAGGTAACACATGTACCACTGACACACTTCATATCAGCCACTGCTAACACATATACCACTGACACCTCACATATCAGCCACAGGAAACACATATACCACTGACACCTCACATATCAGCCACAGGTAACACATAAACCACTCACACCTCACATACCAGCCACAGGTAACACATATACCACTGACACACCACACAGCAGCCACAGGTAACACATATACCACTGACATACCTCACATATCAGCCACAGGTAACACATATACCACTGACACACCACATATCAGCCACAGGTAACACATATACCACTGACACACCACATATCAGCCACAGGTAACACATATACCACTGACACACCTCATATCAGTGACAGGTAACACATATACCACAGACACACCTAATATCAGCCACAGGTAAGACATATACCACTGACCCACCTCACATCAGCCACAGATAACACATGTACTACTGACACACCTCATGTCAGCAACAGCTAACACATATCCCACTGACACCTCACATATCAGCCACAAGTAACACATATACCACTGACACCTCACATATCAGCCACAGGTAACACATATACACTGACACACCTCACATCAGCCACAGGTAACACATGTACTACTGACACACCTCATATCAGCAACAGCTAGCACATATACCACTGACACCTCACATATCAGCCACAGGTAACACATATACCACTGACACACCTCTCATACCAGCCACAGATAACACATGTACCACTGACATCTCACATATCAGCCACAGGTAACACATGTACCACTGACACCTCACATATCAGCCACAAGTAACACATGTACCACTGACACACTTCATATCAGCCACAGCTAACACATATACCACTGACACCTCACATATGAGCCACAGGTAACACATGTACCACTGACACCTCACATATCAGCCACAGGTAACACATAAACCACTCACACCTCACATATCAGCCACAGGTAACACATATACCACTGACACACCACATATCAGCCACAGGTAACACATATACCACGGACACCTCACATATCAGCCACAGGTAACACATATACCACTGACACACCTCATATCAGTCACAGGTAACACATATACCACTGACACCTTACATATCAGCCACAGGTAACACATATACCACTGACACACCTCACTTATCAGCCACAGGTAACACATGTACCACTGACACCTCACATATCAGCCACACGTAACACATATACCACTGACACACTTCATATCAGCCACAGGTAACACATATACCACTGACACACCTCATATCAGTCACAGGTAACACATATACCACTGACACCTTACATATCAGCCACAGGTAACACATATACCACTGACACACCTCACTTATCAGCCACAGGTAACACATGTACCACTGACACCTCACATATCAGCCACACGTAACACATATACCACTGACACACTTCATATCAGCCACAGGTAACACATATACCACTGACACCTCATATCAGCCACAGGTAACACATATACCACTGACACACCACATATCAGCCTCAGGTAACACATATACTACTGACACCTCACATATCAGTCACAGGTAACACATATACCACTGACACACCTCACATATCAGCCACAGGTAACACATGTACCACTGACACCTCACATATCAGCCACAGGTAACACATATACCACTCACACCTCACATATCAGCCACAGGTAACACATATACCACTGACACACCTCACATATCAGCCACAGGTAACACATGTACCACTGACACCTCACATATCAGCCACAGGTAACACATATACCACTGACACACCTCACATATCAGCCACAGGTAACACATATACCAATGACACCTCACATATCAGCCACAGGTAACACATATACCACTGACACACCTCATATCAGCCACAGGTAACACATGTACCACTGACACACCTCATATCAGCCACAGCTAACACATATACCACTGACACCTCACATATCAGCCACAGGTAACACATATACCACTGACACACCTCATATCAACCACAGGTAACACACATACCACTGACACACCTCATATCAGCCACAGGTAACACATATACCACTGACACCTCACATATCAGCCACAGGTAACACATGTACCACTGACACCTCACATATCAGCCACAGGTAACACATATACCACTGACACCTCACATATCAGCCACAGGTAACGCATATACCACTGACACACCTCAAATATCAGCCACAGGTAACACATGTAGCACTGACACCTCAAATATCAGCCACAGGTAACACATATACCACTGACACCTCACATATCAGCCACAGGTAACACATGTACCACTGACACACTACATATCAGCCACAGCTAACACATATACCACTGACACACCTCATATCAGCCACAGGTAACACATATACCACTGACACCTCATATCAGCCACAGGTAACACATATACCACTGACACCTCATATCAGCCACAGGTAACACATATACCACGGACACACCTCATATCAGCCACAGGTAACACATATACCACTGACACACCTCATATCAGCCACAGTTTACACATATACCACTGACATCTCATATCAGCCACAGGTAACACATATAACACTGACACACCTCATATCAGCCACAGGTAACCCATATAACACTGACACACCACATATCAGCCAAAGGGAACACAAATACCACTGACACACCTCACATATCAACCACAGGTAACACATATACCACTGACACCTCACATCTCAGCCACAGGTAACACATATACTACTGACACCTCACATATCAGCCACAGGTAACACATATACCACTCACACCTCACATATCAGCCACAGGTAACAAATATACTAGTTACACCTCACATATCAGCCACAGGTAACACATATACCACTGACACACCTCACATCAGCCACAGGTAACACATGTACCATTGACACACCTCATATCAGCAACAGCTAACAAATATACCACTGACACACCTCACATATCAGCCACAGGTAACACATGTGCCACTGACACCTCACATATCAGCCACAGGTAACACATGTACCACTGACACCTCACATATCAGCCACAGGTAACACATGTACCACTGACACACTTCATATCAGCCACAGCTAACACATATACCACTGACACCTCACATATCAGCCACAGGAAACACATATACCACTGACACCTCACATATCAGCCACAGGTAACACATAAACCACTCACACCTCACATACCAGCCACAGGTAACACATATACCACTGACACACCACATATCAGCCACAGGTAACACATATACCACGGACACCTCACATATCAGCCACAGGTAACACATATACCACTGACACACCTCATATCAGTCAGAGGTAACACATATACCACTGACACCTTACATATCAGCCACAGGTAACACATATACCACTGACACACCTCACTTATCAGCCACAGGTAACACATGTACCACTGACACCTCACATATCAGCCACACGTAACACATATACAACTGACACACCTCATATCAGCCACAGGTAACACATATACCACTGACACCTCATATCAGCCACAGGTAACACATATACCACTGACACACCACATATCAGCCTCAGGTAACACATATACCACTGACACCTCACATATCAGCCACAGGTAACACATATATCACTGACACATCTCACATATCAGCCTCAGGTAACACATGTACCACTGACACCTCACATAACAGCCACAGGTAACACATATACCACTGACACACCTCACATATCAGCCACAGGTAACACATATACCACTGACACCTCACACATCAGCCACAGGTAACACATATACCACTGACACACCTCACATATCAGCCACAGGTAACACATATACCACTGACACCTCACATATCAGTCACAGGTAACACATATACCACTGACACACCTCACATATCAGCCACAGGTAACACATGTACCACTGACACCTCACATATCAGCCACAGGTAACACATATACCACTCACACCTCACATATCAGCCACAGGTAACACATATACCACTGACACACCTCACATATCAGCCACAGGTAACACATGTACCACTGACACCTCACATGTCAGCCACAGGTAACACATATACCACTGACACTCCTCACATATCAGCCACAGGTAACACATATACCAATGACACCTCACATATCAGCCACAGGTAACACATATACTACTGACACACCTCACATATCAGCCACAGGTAACACATGTACCACTGACACCTCACATATCAGCCACAGGTAACACATATACCACTGACACACCTCACATATCAGCCACAGGTAACACATGTACCACTGACACCTCACATGTCAGCCACAGGTAACACATATACCACTGACACTCCTCACATATCAGCCACAGGTAACACATATACCAATGACACCTCACATATCAGCCACAGGTAACACATATACTACTGACACACCTCACATATCAGCCACAGGTAACACATGTACCACTGACACCTCACATATCAGCCACAGGTAACACATATACCACTGACACACAACATATCAGCCACAGGTAACACATATACCACTGACACATCTCACATATCAGCCTCAGGTAACACATGTACCACTGACACCTCACATATCAGCCACAGGTAACACATATACCACTGACACACCTCACATATCAGCCACAGGTAACACATATACCACTGACACCTCACATATCAGCCACAGGTAACACATATACTACTGACACAACTCACATATCAGCCACAGGTAACACATGTACCACTGACACCTCACATATCAGCCACAGGTAACACATATACCACTGACACATCCCACATATCAGCCTCAGGTAACACATGTACCACTGACACCTCACATATCAGCCACAGGTAACACATATACCACTGACACACCTCACATATCAGCCACAGGTAACACATATACCAATGACACCTCACATATCAGCCACAGGTAACATATATACCACTGACACACCTCACATATCAGCCACAGGTAACACATTTTCCACTGACACCTCACATATCAGCCACAGGTAACACATATACCACTCACACCTCACATATCAGCCACAGGTAACACATATACCACTGACACACCTCACATATCAGCAACAGGTATCACATGTTCCCCTGACACCTCACATATCAGCCACAGGTAACACATATACCACTGACACATCTCACATATCAGCTTCAGGTAACTCCTGTACCACTGACGCCTCACATATCAGCCACAGGTAACACATATACCACTGACAAACCTCACATATCAGCCACAGGTAACACATATACCACTGACACACCTCATATCAGCCACAGGTAACTTATATACCACTGACACCCCAAATATCAGCCACAGGTAACACATATACCACTGACACACCTCATATCAACCACAGGTAACACATATACCACTGACACACCTCATATCAGCCACAGGTAACACATATACCACTGACACCTCACATATCAGCCACAGGAAACAAATGTACCACTGACACCTCACATATCATCCACAGGTAACACATATACCACTGACACCTCACATATCAGCCACAGGTAACGCATATACCACTGACACACCTCAAATATCAGCCACAGGTAACACATGTAGCACTGACACCTCAAATATCAGCCACAGGTAACACATATACCACTGACACCTCACATATTAGCCACAGGTAACACATGTACCACTGACACACTACATATCAGTCACAGCTAACACATATACCACTGACACACCTCATATCAGCCACAGGTAACACATATACCACTGACACCTCATATCAGCCACAGGTAACACATATACCACTGACACACCTCATATCAGCCACAGGTAACACATATACCACTGACACACCTCATATCAGCCACAGGTAACACATATACCACTGACACCTCACATACCAGCCACAGGTAACACATAAACAACTGACACCTCACATATCAGCCACAGGTAACACATATACCACTGACATCTCATATCAGCCACAGATAACACAAATAACACTGACACACCTCATATCAGCCACAGGTAACACATATAACACTGACACACCACATATCAGCCACAGGGAACACATATACCACTGACACACCTCACATATCAGCCACAGGTAACACATATACCACTGACACACCTCACATATCAACCACAGGTAACACATATACCACTGACACCTCACATATCAGCCACAGGTAACACATATACCACTGACACCTCACATATCAGCCACAGGTAACATATATACCACTCACACCTCACATATCAGCCACAGGTAACACATATACCACTGACACACCTCACATATCAGCCACAGGTAACACATATACCACTGACACCTCACATATCAGCCACAGGTAACACATATACCACTGACACACCTCACATCAGCCACAGGTAACACATGTACCACTGACACACCTCATATCAGCCACAGGTAACACATGTACTACTGACACACCTCATATCAGCAACAGCTAACACATATACCACTGACACCTCACATATCAGCCACAGGTAACACATATACCACTGACACCTCACATATCAGCCACAGGTAACACATATGCCACTGACACACCTCACATACCAGCCACAGGTAACACATGTACCACTGACACCTCACATATCAGCCACAGGTAACACATGTACCACAGACACCTCACATATCAGCCACAGGTAACACATGTACCACTGACACACTTAATATCAGCCACAGCTAACACATATACCACTGACACCTCACATATCAGCCACAGGTAACACATGTACCTCTGAAACCTCACATATCAGCCACAGGTAACACATAAACCACTCAAACCTCACATATCAGCCACAGGTAACACATATACCACTGACACACCACATATCAGCCACAGGTAACACATATACCACTGACACACCTCACATATCAGCCACAGGTAGCACATATACCACTGACACACCTCACATATCAGCCACAGTTAACACATGTACCACTGACACCTCACATATCAGCTACAGGTAACACATATACCACTGACACCTCACATATCAGCCACAGGTAACACATGTACCTCTGACACCTCACATATCAGCCACAGGTAACACATGTACCACTGACACCTCACATATCAGCCACAGGTAACACATATTCCACTGACACATCTCACATATCAGCCTCAGGTAACTCCTGTACCACTGACACCTCACATATCAGTCACAGGTAACACATATACCACGGACACCTCACATATCAGCCACAGGTAACACATATACCACTGACACACCTCATATCAGTCACAGGTAACACATATACCACTGACACCTTACATATCAGCCACAGGTAACACATATACCACTGACACACCTCACTTATCAGCCACAGGTAACACATGTACCACTGACACCTCACATATCAGCCACACGTAACACATATACCACTGACACACCTCATATCAGCCACAGGTAACAGATATACCACTGACACCTCATATCAGCCACAGGTAACACATATACCACTGACACACCACATATCAGCCTCAGGTAACACATATACCACTGACACCTCACATATCAGCCACAGGTAACACATATACCACTGACACATCTCACATATCAGCCTCAGGTAACACATGTACCACTGACACCTCACATATCAGCCACAGGTAACACATATACCACTGACACACCTCACATATCAGCCACAGGTAACACATATACCACTGACACCTCACATATCAGCCACAGGTAACACATATACCACTGACTCACCTCACATATCAGCCACAGGTGACACATATACCACTGACACCTCACATATCAGCCCCAGGAAACACATATACCACTGACACACCTCACATATCAGCCAAAGGTAACACATATACCAATGACACCTCACATATCAGCCACAGGTAACACATATACCACTGACACACCTCATATCAGCCACAGGTAACACATGTACCACTGACACACCTCATATCAGCCACAGCTAACACATATACCACTGACACCTCACATATCTGCCACAGGTAACACATATACCACTGACACACCTCATGTCAACCACAGGTAACACATATACCACTGACACACCTCATATCAGCCACAGGTAACACATATACCACTGACACCTCACATATCAGCCACAGGTAGCACATGTACCACTGACACCTCACATATCAGCCACAGGTAACTCATATACCACTGACACCTCACATATCAGCCACAGGTAACGCATATACCACTGACACACCTCAAATATCAGCCACAGGTAACACATGTACCACTGACACCTCACATATCAGCCACAGGTAACATATATACCACTGACAGCTCACATATCAGCCACAGGTAACACATGTACCACTGACACACTTCATATCAGACACAGGTAACACATATACCACTGACACACCTCATATCAGCCACAGGTAACACATATACCACTGACACCTCATATCAGCCACAGGTAACACATATACCAGTGACACACCTCATATCAGCCACAGGTAACACATATTCCACTGACACACCTCATATCAGCCACAGTTCACACATATACCACTGACATCTCATATCAGCCACAGGTAACACATATAACACTGACACACCTCATATCATCCACAGGTAACACATATAACACTGACACACCACATATCAGCCACAGGGAACACATATACCACTGACACACCTCACATATCAACCACAGGTAACACATATACCACTGACACCTCACATATCAGCCACAGGTAACACATATACCACTGACACCTCACATATCAGCCACAGGTAACACATATACCACTCACACCTCACATATCAGCCACAGGTAACAAATATACTAGTTACACCTCACATATCAGCCACAGGTAACACATATACCACTGACACACCTCACATCACCCACAGGTAACACATGTACCACTGACACACCTCATATCAGCAAAAGCTAACACATATACCACTGACACACCTCACATATCAGCCACAGGTAACACATGTGCCACTGACACCTCACATATCAGCCACAGGTAACACATGTACCACTGAAACCTCACATATCAGCCACAGGTAACACATGTACCACTGACACACTTCATATCAGCCACAGCTAACACATATACCACTGACACCTCACATATCAGCCACAGGAAACACATATACCACTGACACCTCACATATCAGCCACAGGTAACACATAAACCACTCACACCTCACATACCAGCCACAGGTAACACATATACCACTGACACACCACAAAGCAGCCACAGGTAACACATATACCACTGACATACCTCACATATAAGCCACAGGTAACACATATACCACTGACACACCACATATCAGCCACAGGTAACACATATACCACTGACACACCACATATCAGCCACAGGTAACACATATACCACAGACAGACCTAATATCAGCCACAGGTAAGACATATACCACTGACCCACCTCACATCAGCCACAGATAATACATGTACTACTGGCACACCTCATATCAGCAACAGCTAACACATATACCACTGACACCTCACATGTCAGCCACAAGTAACACATATACCACTGACACCTCACATATCAGCCACAGGTAACACATATACCACTGACACACCTCACATCAGCCACAGGTAACACATGTACTACTGACACACCTCATATCAGCAACAGATAGCACATATACCACTGACACCTCACATATCAGCCACAGGTAACACATATACCACTGACACACCTCTCATACCAGCCACAGGTAACACATGTACCACTGACACCTCACATATCAGCCACAGGTAACACATGTACCACTGACACCTCACATATCAGCCACAGGTAACACATGTACCACTGACACACTTCATATCAGCCACAGCTAACACATATACCACTGACACACCTCACATATGAGCCACAGGTAACACATGTACCACTGACACCTCACATATCAGCCACAGGTAACACATAAACCACTCACACCTCACATATCAGCCACAGGTAACACATATACCACTGACACACCACATATCAGCCACAGGTAACACATATACCACGGACACGTCACATATCAGCCACAGGTAACACATATACCACTGACACACCTCATATCAGTCACAGGTAACACATATACCACTGACACCTTACATATCAGCCACAGGTAACACATGTACCACTGACACACCTCACTTATCAGCCACAGGTAACACATGTACCACTGACACCTCACATATCAGCCACACGTAACACATATACCACTGACACACCTCATATCAGCCACAGGTAAAACATATACCACTGACACCTCATATCAGCCACAGGTAACACATATACCACTGACACACCACATATCAGCCTCAGGTAACACATATACCACTGACACCTCACATATCAGCCACAGGTAACACATATACCACTGACACATCTCACATATCAGCCTCAGGTAACACATGTACCACTGACACCTCACATATCAGCCACAGGTAACACATATACCACTGACACACCTCACATATCAGCCATAGGTAACACATATACCACTGACACCTCACATATCAGCCACAGGTAACACATATACCACTGACACACCTCACATATCAGCCACAGGTAACACATATACCACTGACACCTCGCATATCAGCCACAGGTAACACATATATCACTGACACACCTCACATATCAGCCACAGGTAACACATGTACCACTGACACCTCACATATCAGCCACAGGTAACACATATACCACTCACACCTCACATTTCAGCCACAGGTAACACATATACCACTGACACACCTCACATATCAGCCACAGGTAACAAATGTACCACTGACACCTCACATATCAGCCACAGGTAACACATATACCACTGACACACCTCACATATCAGCCACAGGTAACACATATACCAATGACACCTCACATATCAGCCACAGGTAACACATATACCACTGACACACCTCATATCAGCCACAGGTAACACATGTACCACTGACACACCTCATATCAGCCACAGCTAACACATATATCACTGACACCTCACATATCAGCCACAGGTAACACATATAAAACTGACACACCTCATATCAACCACAGGTAACACATATACCACTGACACACCTCATATCAGCCACAGGTAACACATGTACCACTGACACCTCACATATCAGCCACAGGTAACTCATATACCACTGACACCTCACATATCAGCCACAGGTAACGCATATACCACTGACACACCTCAAATATCAGCCACAGGTAACACATGTACCACTGACACCTCACATATCAGCCACAGGTAACATATATACCACTGACACCTCACATATCAACCACAGGTAACACATGTACCACTGACACACTTCATATCAGACACAGCTAACACATATACCACTGACACACCTCATATCAGCCACAGGTAACACATATACCACTGACACCTCATATCAGCCACAGGTAACACATATACCACTGACACACCTCATATCAGCCACAGGTAACACATATACCACTGACATCTCATATCAGCCACAGGTAACACATATAACACTGACACACCTCATATCAGCCACAGGTAACACATATAACACTGACACACCACATATCAGCCACAGGGAACACATATACCACTGACACACCTCACATATCAAAAACAGGTAACACATATACCACTGACACCTCACATATCAGCCACAGGTAACACATATACCACTGACACCTCACATATCAGCCACAGGTAACACATATACCACTCACACCTCACATATCAGCCACAGGTAACACATATACTAGTTACACCTCACATATCAGACACAGGTAACACATATACCACTGACACACCTCACATCAGCCACAGGTAACACCTGTACCACTGACACACCTCATATCAGCAACAGCTAACACATATAAAACTGACACACTTCACATATCAGCCACAGGTAACACTTGTGCCACTGACACCTCACATATCAGCCACAGGTAACACATGTACCACTGACACCTCACACATCAGCCACAGGTAACACATGTACCACTGACACACTTCATATCAGCCACAGCTAACACATATACCACTGACACCTCACATATCAGCCACAGGAAACACATATACCACTGACACCTCACATATCAGCCACAGCTAACACATAAACCACTCACACCTCACATACCAGCCACAGGTAACACATATACCACTGACACACCACAAAGCAGCCACAGGTAACACATATACCACTGACACACCTCATATCAGTGACAGGTAACACATATACAACAGACACACCTAATATCAGCCACAGGTAAGACATATACCACTGACCCACCTCACATCAGCCACAGATAACACAAGTACTACTGACATACCTCATATCAGCAACAGCTAACACATATACCACTGACACCTCACATATCAGCCACAAGTAACACATAAACCACTGACACCTCACATGTCAGCCACAGGTAAGACATATACCACTGACCCACCTCACATCAGCCACAGATAACACAAGTACTACTGACACACCTCATATCAGCAACATCTAACACATATACCACTGACACCTCACATATCAGCCACAAGTAACACATATACCACTGACACCTCACATGTCAGCCACAGGTAACACATATACCACTGACACACCTCACATCAGCCACAGGTAACACATGTACTACTGACACACCTCATATCAGCAACAGCTAGCACATATACCACTGACACCTCACATATCAGCCACAGGTAACGCATATACCACTGACACACCTCAAATATCAGCCACAGGTAACACATGTACCACTGACACCTCACATATCAGCCACAGGTAACATATATACCACTGACAGCTCACATATCAGCCACAGGTAACACATGTACCACTGACACACTTCATATCAGACACAGGTAACACATATACCACTGACACACCTCATATCAGCCACAGGTAACACATATACCACTGACACCTCATATCAGCCACAGGTAACACATATACCAGTGATACACCTCATATCAGCCACAGGTAACACATATTCCACTGACACACCTCATATCAGCCACAGTTCACACATATACCACTGACATCTCATATCAGCCACAGGTAACACATATAACACTGACACACCTCATATCATCCACAGGTAACACATATAACACTGACACACCACATATCAGCCACAGGGAACACATATACCACTGACACACCTCACATATCAACCACAGGTAACACATATACCACTGACACCTCACATATCAGCCACAGGTAACACATATACCACTGACACCTCACATATCAGCCACAGGTAACACATATACCACTCACACCTCACATATCAGCCACAGGTAACAAATATACTAGTTACACCTCACATATCAGCCACAGGTAACACAAATACCACTGACACACCTCACATCACCCACAGGTAACACATGTACCACTGACACACCTTATATCAGCAACAGCTAACACATATACCACTGACACACCTCACATATCAGCCACAGGTAACACATGTGCCACTGACACCTCACATATCAGCCACAGGTAACACATGTACCACTGAAACCTCACATATCAGCCACAGGTAACACATGTACCACTGACACACTTCATATCAGCCACAGCTAACACATATACCACTGACACCTCACATATCAGCCACAGGAAACACATATACCACTGACACCTCACATATCAGCCACAGGTAACACATAAACCACTCACACCTCACATACCAGCCACAGGTAACACATATACCACTGACACACCACAAAGCAGCCACAGGTAACACATATACCACTGACATACCTCACATATAAGCCACAGGTAACACATATACCACTGACACACCACATATCAGCCACAGGTAACACATATACCACTGACACACCACATATCAGCCACAGGTAACACATATACCACTGACACACCTCATATCAGTGACAGGTGACACATATACCACAGACAGACCTAATATCAGCCACAGGTAAGACATATACCACTGACCCACCTCACATCAGCCACAGATAATACATGTACTACTGACACACCTCATATCAGCAACAGCTAACACATATACCACTGACACCTCACATATCAGCCACAAGTAACACATATACCACTGACACCTCACATATCAGCCACAGGTAACACATATACCACTGACACACCTCACATCAGCCACAGGTAACACATGTACTACTGACACACCTCATATCAGCAACAGATAGCACATATACCACTGACACCTCACATATCAGCCACAGGTAACACATATACCACTGACACACCTCTCATACCAGCCACAGGTAACACATGTACCACTGACACCTCACATATCAGCCACAGGTAACACATGTACCACTGACACCTCACATATCAGCCACAGGTAACACATGTACCACTGACACACTTCATATCAGCCACAGCTAACACATATACCACTGACACACCTCACATATGAGCCACAGGTAACACATGTACCACTGACACCTCACATATCAGCCACAGGTAACACATAAACCACTCACACCTCACATATCAGCCACAGGTAACACATATACCACTGACACACCACATATCAGCCACAGGTAACACATATACCACGGACACGTCACATATCAGCCACAGGTAACACATATACCACTGACACACCTCATATCAGTCACAGGTAACACATATACCACTGACACCTTACATATCAGCCACAGGTAACACATATACCACTGACACACCTCACTTATCAGCCACAGGTAACACATGTACCACTGACACCTCACATATCAGCCACACGTAACACATATACCACTGACACACCTCATATCAGCCACAGGTAAAACATATACCACTGACACCTCATATCAGCCACAGGTAACACATATACCACTGACACACCACATATCAGCCTCAGTTAACACATATACCACTGACACCTCACATATCAGCCACAGGTAACACATATACCACTGACACATCTCACATATCAGCCTCAGGTAACACATGTACCACTGACACCGCACATATCAGCCACAGGTAACACATATACCACTGACACACCTCACATATCAGCCATAGGTAACACATATACCACTGACACCTCACATATCAGCCACAGGTAACACATATACCACTGACACACCTCACATATCAGCCACAGGTAACACATATACCACTGACACCTCGCATATCAGCCACAGGTAACACATATATCACTGACACACCTCACATATCAGCCACAGGTAACACATGTACCACTGACACCTCACATATCAGCCACAGGTAACACATATACCACTCACACCTCACATTTCAGCCACAGGTAACACATATACCACTGACACACCTCACATATCAGCCACAGGTAACAAATGTACCACTGACACCTCACATATCAGCCACAGGTAACACATATACCACTGACACACCTCACATATCAGCCACAGGTAACACATATACCAATGACACCTCACATATCAGCCACAGGTAACACATATACCACTGACACACCTCATATCAGCCACAGGTAACACATGTACCACTGACACACCTCATATCAGCCACAGCTAACACATATACCACTGACACCTCACATATCAGCCACAGGTAACACATATAAAACTGACACACCTCATATCAACCACAGGTAACACATATACCACTGACACACCTCATATCAGCCACAGGTAACACATGTACCACTGACACCTCACATATCAGCCACAGGTAACTCATATACCACTGACACCTCACATATCAGCCACAGGTAACGCATATACCACTGACACACCTCAAATATCAGCCACAGGTAACACATGTACCACTGACACCTCACATATCAGCCACAGGTAACATATATACCACTGACACCTCACATATCAACCACAGGTAACACATGTACCACTGACACACTTCATATCAGACACAGCTAACACATATACCACTGACACACCTCATATCAGCCACAGGTAACACATATACCACTGACACCTCATATCAGCCACAGGTAACACATATACCACTGACACACCTCATATCAGCCACAGGTAACACATATACCACTGACACACCTCATATCAGCCACAGTTCACACATATACCACTGACATCTCATGTCAGCCACAGGTAACACATATAACACTGACACACCTCATATCAGCCACAGGTAACACATATAACACTGACACACCACATATCAGCCACAGGGAACACATATACCACTGACACACCTCACATATCAAAAACAGGTAACACATATACCACTGACACCTCACATATCAGCCACAGGTAACACATATACCACTGACACCTCACATATCAGCCACAGGTAACACATATACCACTCACACCTCACATATCAGCCACAGGTAACAAATATACTAGTTACACCTCACATATCAGCCACAGGTAACACATATACCACTGACACACCTCACATCAGCCACAGGTAACACCTGTACCACTGACACACCTCATATCAGCAACAGCTAACACATATACCACTGACACACCTCACATATCAGCCACAGGTAACACATGTGCCACTGACACCTCACATATCAGCCACAGGTAACACATGTACCACTGACACCTCACACATCAGCCACAGGTAACACATGTACCACTGACACACTTCATATCAGCCACAGCTAACACATATACCACTGACACCTCACATATCAGCCACAGGAAACACATATACCACTGACACCTCACATATCAGCCACAGGTAACACATAAACCACTCACACCTCACATACCAGCCACAGGTAACACATATACCACTGACACACCACAAAGCAGCCACAGGTAACACATATACCACTGACACACCTCATATCAGTGACAGGTAACACATATACAACAGACACACCTAATATCATCCACAGGTAAGACATATACCACTGACCCACCTCACATCAGCCACAGATAACACAAGTACTACTGACACACCTCATATCAGCAACAGCTAACACATATACTACTGACACCTCACATATCAGCCACAAGTAACACATATACCACTGACACTTCACATGTCAGCCACAGGTAACACATATACCACTGACACACCTCACATCAGCCACAGGTAACACATGTACTACTGACACACCTCATATCAGCAACAGCTAGCACATATACCACTGACACCTCACATATCAGCCACAGGTAACACATATACCACTGACACACCTCTCATACCAGCCACAGGTAACACATGTACCACTGACACCTCACATATCAGCCACAGGTAACACATGTACCACTGACACCTCACATATCAGCCACAGGTAACACATAAACCACTCACACCTCACATATCAGCCACAGGTAACACATATACCACTGACACACCACATATCAGCCACAGGTAACACATATACCACGGACACGTCACATATCAGCCATAGGTAACACATATACCACTGACACACCTCATATCAGTCACAGGTAACACATATACCATTGACACCTCACATATCAGCCACAGGTAACACATGTACCACTGACACCTCACATATCAGCCACAGGTAACACATGTACCACTGACACACTTCATATCAGCCACAGCTAACACATATACCACTGACACCTCACATATGAGCCACAGGTAACACATGTACCACTGACACCTCACATATCAGCCACAGGTAACACATAAACCACTCACACCTCACATATCAGCCAAAGGTAACACATATACCACTGACACACCACATATCAGCCACAGGTAACACATATACCACGGACACCTCACATATCAGCCACAGGTAACACATATACCACTGACACACCTCATATCAGTCACAGGTAACACATATACCACTGACACCTTACATATCAGCCACAGGTAACACATATACCACTGACACACCTCACATATCAGCCACAGGTAACACATGTACCACTGACACCTCACATATCAGCCACACGTAACACATATACCACTGACACACCTCATATCAGCCACAGGTAACACATATACCACTGACACCTCATATCAGCCACAGGTAACACATATACCACTGACACACCACATATCAGCCTCAGGTAACACATATACCACTGACACCTCACATATCAGCCACAGGTAACACATATACCACTGACACATCTCACATATCAGCCTCAGGTAACACATGTACCACTGACACCTCACATATCAGTCACAGGTAACACATATACCACTGACACACCTCACATATCAGCCACAGGTAACACATATACCACTGACACCTCACATATCAGCCACATTTAACACATATACCATTGACACACCTCACATATCAGCCACAGGTAACACATATACCACTGACACCTCACATATCAGCCACAGGTAACATATATACCACTGACACCTCACATATCAACCACAGGTAACACATGTACCACTGACACACTTCATATCAGACACAGCTAACACATATACCACTGACACACCTCATATCAGCCACAGGTAACACATATACCACTGACACCTCATATCAGCCACAGGTAACACATATACCACTGACACACCTCATATCAGCCACAGGTAACACATATACCACTGACACACCTCATATCAGCCACAGTTCACACATATACCACTGACATCTCATATCAGCCACAGGTAACACATATAACACTGACACACCTCATATCAGCCACAGGTAACACATATAACACTGACACACCACATATCAGCCACAGGGAACACATATACCACTGACACACCTCACATATCAACCACAGGTAACACATATACCACTGACACCTCACATATCAGCCACAAGTAACACATATACCACTGACACCTCACATATCAGCCACAGGTAACAAATATACTAGTTACACCTCACATATCAGCCACAGGTAACACATATACCACTGACACACCTCACATCAGCCACAGGTAACACCTGTACCACTGACACACCTCATATCAGCAACAGCTAACACATATACCACTGACACACCTCACATATCAGCCACAGGTAACACATGTGCCACTGACACCTCACATATCAGCCACAGGTGACACATGTACCACTGACACCTCACACATCAGCCACAGGTAACACATATACCACTGACACACTTCATATCAGCCACAGCTAACACATATACCACTGACACCTCACATATCAGCCACAGGAAACACATATACCACTGACACCTCACATATCAGCCACAGGTAACACATAAACCACTCACACCTCACATACCAGCCACAGGTAACACATATACCACTGACACACCACAAAGCAGCCACAGGTAACACATATACCACTGACACACCTCATATCAGCGACAGGTAACACATATACCACAGACACACCTAATATCAGCCACAGGTAAGACATATACCACTGACCCACCTCACATCAGCCACAGATAACACAAGTACTACTGACACACCTCATATCAGCAACAGCTAACACATATACCACTGACACCTCACATATCAGCCACAAGTAACACATATACCACTGACACCTCACATATCAGCCACAGGTAACACATATACCACTGACACACCTCACATCAGCCACAGGTAACACATGTACTACTGACACACCTCATATCAGCAACAGCTAGCACATATACCACTGACACCTCACATATCAGCCACAGGTAACATATATACCACTGACACACCTCTCATACCAGCCACAGGTAACACATGTACCATTGACACCTCACATATCAGCCACAGGTAACACATGTACCACTGACACCTCACATATCAGCCACAGGTAACACATGTACCACTGACACACTTCATATCAGCCACAGCTAACACATATACCACTGGCACCTCACATATGAGCCACAGGTAACACATGTACCACTGACACCTCACATATCAGCCACAGGAAACACATAAACCACTCACACCTCACATATCAGCCAAAGGTAACACATATACCACTGACACACCACATATCAGCCACAGGTAACACATATACCACGGACACCTCACATATCAGCCACAGGTAACACATATACCACTGACACACCTCATATCAGTCACAGGTAACACATATACCACTGACACCTTACATATCAGCCACAGGTAACACATATACCACTGACACACCTCACATATCAGCCACAGGTAACACATGTACCACTGACACCTCACATATCAGCCACACGTAACACATATACCACTGACACACCTCATATCAGCCACAGGTAACACATATACCACTGACACCTCATATCAGCCACAGGTAACACATATACCACTGACACAGCACATATCAGCCTCAGGTAACACATATACCACTGACACCTCACATATCAGCCACAGGTAACACATATACCACTGACACATCTCACATATCAGCCTCAGGTAACACATGTACCACTGACACCTCACATATCAGTCACAGGTAACACATATACCACTGACACACCTCACATATCAGCCACAGGTAACACATATACCACTGACACCTCACATATCAGCCACAGGTAACACATATACCACTGACACACCTCACATATCAGCCACAGGTAACACATATACCACTGACACCTCACATATCAGCCACAGGTAACACATATACCACTGACACACCTCACATATCAGCCACAGGTAACACATGTACCACTGACACCTCACATATCAGCCACAGGTAACACATATACCACTCATACCTAACATATCAGCCACAGGTAACACATATACCACTGACACACCTCACATATCAGTCACAGGTAACACATGTACCACTGACACCTCACATATCAGCCACAGGTAACACATATACCACTGACACACCTCACATATCAGCCACAGGTAACACATATAGCAATGACACCTCACATATCAGCCACAGGTAACACATATACCACTGACACACCTCATATCAGCCACAGGTAACACATGTACCACTGACACACCTCATATCAGCCACAGCTAACACATATACCACTGACACCTCACATATCAGCCAGAGGTAACACATATACCACTGACACACATCATATCAACCACAGGTAACACATATACCACTGACACACCTCATATCAGCCACAGGTAACACATATACCACTTACACCTCACATATCAACCACAGGTAACACATGTACCACTGACACCTCACATATCAGCCACAGGTAACTCATATACCACTGACACCTCACATATCAGCCACAGGTAACGCATATACCACTGACACACCTCAAATATCAGCCACAGGTAACACATGTACCACTGACACCTCACATATCAGCCACAGGTAACATATATACCACTGACACCTCACATATCAGCCACAGGTAACACATGTACCACTGACACACTTCATATCAGACACAGCTAACACATATACCACTGACACACCTCATATCAGCCACAGGTAACACATATACCACTGACACCTCATATCAGCCACAGGTAACACATATACCACTGACACACCTCATATCAGCCACAGGTAACACATTTACCACTGACACACCTCATATCAGCCACAGTTCACACATATACCACTGACATCTCATATCAGCCACAGGTAACACATATAACACTGACACACCTCATATCAGCCACAGGTAACACATATAACACTGACAATCCACATATCAGCCACAGGGAACACATATACCACTGACACACCTCAAATATCAACCAGAGGTAACACATATACCACTGACACCTCACATATCAGCCACAGGTAACACATATACCACTGACACCTCACATATCAGCCACAGGTAACACATATACCACTCACACCTCACATATCAGACACAGGTAACAAATATACTAGTTACACCTCACATATCAGCCACAGGTAACACATATACCACTGACACACCTCACATCAGCCACAGGTAACACATGTACCACTGACATACCTCATATCAGCAACAGCTAACACATATACCACTGACACACCTCACATATCAGCCACAGGTAACACATGTGCCACTGACACCTCACATATCAGCCACAGGTAACACATGTACCACTGACACCTCACATATCAGCCACAGGTAACACATGTACCACTGACACACTTCATATCAGCCACAGCTAACACATATACCACTGACACCTCACATATCAGCCACAGGAAACACATATACCACTTACACCTCACATACCAGCCACAGGTAACACATAAACCACTCACACCTCACATACCAGCCACAGGTAACACATATACCACTGACACACCTCACATATCAGCCACAGGTAACACATATACCACTGACACCTCACATATCAGCCACAGGTAACACATATACCACTTACACCTCACATATCAGCCACAGGTAACACATGTACCACTGACACACCTCACTTATCAGCCACAGGTAACACATATACCACTGACACCTCACATATCAGCCACAGGTAACACATATACCACTGACACACCTCACATCAGCCACAGGTAACACATGTACCACTGACACACCTCATATCAGCAACAGCTAACACATATACCACTGACACACCTCACATATCAGCCACAGGTAACTCATGTACCACTGACACCTCACATATCAGCCACAGGTAACACATGTACCACTGACACCTCTCATATCAGCCACAGGTAACACATGTACCACTGACACCTCACATATCAGCCACAGGTAACACATGTACCACTGACACACTTCATATCAGCCACAGCTAACACATATACCACTGACACCTCACATATCAGCCACAGGTAACACATGTACCACTGACACCTCACACATCAGCCACAGGTAACACATAAACCACTCACACCTCACATATCAGCCACAGGTAACACATATACCACTGACACACCACATATCAGCCACAGGTAACACATATAACACGGACACCTAACATATCAGCCACAGGTAACACATATACCACTGACACACCTCACTTATCAGCCACAGGTAACACATGTACCACTGACACCTCACATATCTGCCACACATAACACATATACCACTGACACACCTCATATCAGCCACAGGTAACACATATACCACTGACACCTCATATCAGCCACAGGTAACACATATACCACTGACACACCACATATCAGCCTCAGGTAACACATATACCACTGACACCTCACATATCAGCCACAGGTAACACATATACCACTGACACATCTCACATATCAGCCTCAGGTAACACATGTACCACTGACACCTCACATATCAGCCACAGGTAACACATATACCACTGACACACTTCACATATCAGCCACAGGTAACACATATACCACTGACACCTCACATATCAGCCACAGGTAACACATATACCACTGACACACGTCACATATCAGCCACAGGTAACACATATACCACTGACACCTCACATATCAGCCACAGGTAACACATATACCACTGACACACCTCACATATCAGCCACAGGTAACACATGTACCACTGACATCTCACATATCAGCCACAGGTAGCACATATACCACTCACACCTCAAATATCAGCCACAGGTAACACATATACCACTGACACACCTCACATATCAGCCACAGGTAACACATGTACCACTGACACCTCACATATCAGCCACAGGTAAAACATATACGACTGACACACCTCACATATCAGCCACAGGTAACACATATACCCATGACACCTCACATATCAGCCACAGGTAACACATATACCACTGACACACCTCACATCAGCCACAGGTAACACATGTACCACTGACACACCTCATATTAGCCACAGCTAACACATATACCACTGACACCTCACATATCAGCCACAGGTAACACATATACCACTGACACACCTCATATCAACCACAGGTAACACATATACCACTCACACCTCACATATCAGACACAGGTAACAAATATACTAGTTACACCTCACATATCAGCCACAGGTAACACATATACCACTGACACACCTCATATCAGCCACAGGTAACACATATACCACTGACACCTCATATCAGCCACAGGTAACACATATACCACTGACACACCACATATCAGCCTCAGGTAACACATATACCACTGACACCTCACATATCAGCCACAGGTAACACATATACCACTGACACATCTCACATATCATCCTCAGGTAACACATGTACCACTGACACCTCACATATCAGCCACAGGTAACACATATACCACTGACACACCTCACATATCAGCCACAGGTAACACATATACCACTGACACCTCACATATCAGCCACAGGTAACACATATACCACTGACACACGTCACATATCAGCCACAGGTAACACATATACCACTGACACCTCACATATCAGCCACAGGTAACACATATACCACTGACACACCTCACATATCAGCCACAGGTAACACATGTACCACTGACACCTCACATATCAGCCACAGGTAACACATATACCACTCACACCTCAAATATCAGCCACAGGTAACACATATATCACTGACACACCTCACATATCAGCCACAGGTAACACATGTACCACTGACACCTCACATATCAGCCACAGGTAAAACATATACGACTGACACACCTCACATATCAGCCACAGGTAACACATATACCAATGACACCTCACATATCAGCCACAGGTAACACATATACCACTGACACACCTCACATCAGCCACAGGTAACACATGTACCACTGACACACCTCATATTAGCCACAGCTAACACATATACCACTGACACCTCACATATCAGCCACAGGTAACACATATACCACTGACACACCTCATATCAACCACAGGTAACACATATACCACTCACACCTCACATATCAGACACAGGTAACAAATATACTAGTTACACCTCACATATCAGCCACAGGTAACACATATACCAATGACACCTCACATATCAGCCACAGGTAACACATATACCACTGACACACCTCACATCAGCCACAGGTAACACATGTACCACTGACACACCTCATATCAGCCACAGGTAACACATATACCACTGACACCTCACATATCAGCCACAGGTAACACATGTACCACTGACACCTCACATATCAGCCACAGGTAACACATATACCACTCACACCTCACATATCAGACACAGGTAACAAATATACTAGTTACACCTCACATATCAGCCACAGGTAACACATATACCACTGACACACTTCATATCAGCCACAGGTAACACATGTACCACTGACACACCTCATATCAGCAACAGCTAACACATATACCACTGACACACCTCACATATCAGCCACAGGTAACACATGTGCCACTGACACCTCACATATCAGCCACAGGTAACACATGTACCACTGACACCTCACATATCAGCCACAGGTAACACATGTACCACTGACACACTTCATATCAGCCACAGCTAACACATGTACCACTGACACCTCATATATCAGCCACAGGTAACACATATACCACTGACACACCTCACATATCAGCCACAGGTAACACATATACCACTGACACCTCACATATCAGCCACAGGTAACACATATACCACTGACACACCTCACATATCAGCCACAGGTAACACATATACCACTGACACCTCACATATCAGCCACAGGTAACACATATACCACTGACACACCTCACATATCAGCCACAGGTAACACATGTACCACTGACACCTCACATATCAGCCACAGGTAACACATATACCACTCACACTTCACATATCAGCCACAGGTAACACATATACCACTGACACACCTCACATATCAGCCACAGGTAACACATGTACCACTGACACCTCACATATCAGCCACAGGTAAAACATATACGACTGACACACCTCACATATCAGCCACAGGTAACACATATACCAATGACACCTCACATATCAGCCACAGGTAACACATATACCACTGACACACCTCACATCAGCCACAGGTAACACATGTACCACTGACACACCTCATATTAGCCACAGCTAACACATATACCACTGACACCTCACATATCAGCCACAGGTAACACATATACCACTGACACACCTCATATCAACCACAGGTAACACATATACCACTCACACCTCACATATCAGACACAGGTAACAAATATACTAGTTACACCTCACATATCAGCCACAGGTAACACATATACCAATGACACCTCACATATCAGCCACAGGTAACACATATACCACTGACACACCTCACATCAGCCACAGGTAACACATGTACCACTGACACACCTCATATCAGCCACAGGTAACACATATACCACTCACACCTCACATATCAGACACAGGTAACAAATATACTAGTTACACGTCACATATCAGCCACAGGTAACACATATACCACTGACACACTTCATATCAGCCACAGGTAACACATGTACCACTGACACACCTCATATCAGCAACAGCTAACACATATACCACTGACACACCTCACATATCAGCCACAGGTAACACATGTGCCACTGACACCTCACATATCAGCCACAGGTAACACATGTACCACTGACACCTCACATATCAGCCACAGGTAACACATGTACCACTGACACACTTCATATCAGCCACAGCTAACACATGTACCACTGACACCTCATATATCAGCCACAGGTAACACATATACCACTGACACACCTCACATATCAGCCACAGGTAACACATATACCACTGACACCTCACATATCAGCCACAGGTAACACATATACCACTGACACACCTCACATATCAGCCACAGGTAACACATATACCACTGACACCTCACATATCAGCCACAGGTAACACATATACCACTGACACACCTCACATATCAGCCACAGGTAACACATGTACCACTGACACCTCACATATCAGCCACAGGTAACACATATACCACTCACACTTCACATATCAGCCACAGGTAACACATATACCACTGACACACCTCACATATCAGCCACAGGTAACACATGTACCACTGACACCTCACATATCAGCCACAGGTAAAACATATACGACTGACACACCTCACATATCAGCCACAGGTAACACATATACCAATGACACCTCACATATCAGCCACAGGTAACACATATAACACTGACACACCTCATATCAGCCACAGGTAACACATATAACACTGACACACCACATATCAGCCACAGGGAACACATATACCACTGACACACCTCACATATCAACCACAGGTAACACATATACCACTGACACCTCACATATCAGCCACAAGTAACACATATACCACTGACACCTCACATATCAGCCACAGGTAACAAATATACTAGTTACACCTCACATATCAGCCACAGGTAACACATATACCACTGACACACCTCACATCAGCCACAGGTAACACCTGTACCACTGACACACCTCATATCAGCAACAGCTAACACATATACCACTGACACACCTCACATATCAGCCACAGGTAACACATGTGCCACTGACACCTCACATATCAGCCACAGGTGACACATGTACCACTGACACCTCACACATCAGCCACAGGTAACACATATACCACTGACACACTTCATATCAGCCACAGCTAACACATATACCACTGACACCTCACATATCAGCCACAGGAAACACATATACCACTGACACCTCACATATCAGCCACAGGTAACACATAAACCACTCACACCTCACATACCAGCCACAGGTAACACATATACCACTGACACACCACAAAGCAGCCACAGGTAACACATATACCACTGACACACCTCATATCAGCGACAGGTAACACATATACCACAGACACACCTAATATCAGCCACAGGTAAGACATATACCACTGACCCACCTCACATCAGCCACAGATAACACAAGTACTACTGACACACCTCATATCAGCAACAGCTAACACATATACCACTGACACCTCACATATCAGCCACAAGTAACACATATACCACTGACACCTCACATATCAGCCACAGGTAACACATATACCACTGACACACCTCACATCAGCCACAGGTAACACATGTACTACTGACACACCTCATATCAGCAACAGCTAGCACATATACCACTGACACCTCACATATCAGCCACAGGTAACACATATACCACTGACACACCTCTCATACCAGCCACAGGTAACACATGTACCATTGACACCTCACATATTAGCCACAGGTAACACATGTACCACTGACACCTCACATATCAGCCACAGGTAACACATGTACCACTGACACACTTCATATCAGCCACAGCTAACACATATACCACTGGCACCTCACATATGAGCCACAGGTAACACATGTACCACTGACACCTCACATATCAGCCACAGGAAACACATAAACCACTCACACCTCACATATCAGCCAAAGGTAACACATATACCACTGACACACCACATATCAGCCACAGGTAACACATATACCACGGACACCTCACATATCAGCCACAGGTAACACATATACCACTGACACACCTCATATCAGTCACAGGTAACACATATACCACTGACACCTTACATATCAGCCACAGGTAACACATATACCACTGACACACCTCACATATCAGCCACAGGTAACACATGTACCACTGACACCTCACATATCAGCCACACGTAACACATATACCACTGACACACCTCATATCAGCCACAGGTAACACATATACCACTGACACCTCATATCAGCCACAGGTAACACATATACCACTGACACACCACATATCAGCCTCAGGTAACACATATACCACTGACACCTCACATATCAGCCACAGGTAACACATATACCACTGACACATCTCACATATCAGCCTCAGGTAACACATGTACCACTGACACCTCACATATCAGTCACAGGTAACACATATACCACTGACACACCTCACATATCAGCCACAGGTAACACATATACCACTGACACCTCACATATCAGCCACAGGTAACACATATACCACTGACACACCTCACATATCAGCCACAGGTAACACATATACCACTGACACCTCACATATCAGCCACAGGTAACACATATACCACTGACACACCTCACATATCAGCCACAGGTAACACATGTACCACTGACACCTCACATATCAGCCACAGGTAACACATATACCACTCATACCTCACATATCAGCCACAGGTAACACATATACCACTGACACACCTCACATATCAGCCACAGGTAACACATGTACCACTGACACCTCACATATCAGCCACAGGTAACACATATACCACTGACACACCTCACATATCAGCCACAGGTAACACATATACCAATGACACCTCACATATCAGCCACAGGTAACACATATACCACTGACACACCTCATATCAGCCACAGGTAACACATGTACCACTGACACACCTCATATCAGCCACAGCTAACACATATACCACTGACACCTCACATATCAGCCAGAGGTAACACATATACCACTGACACACATCATATCAACCACAGGTAACACATATACCACTGACACACCTCATATCAGCCACAGGTAACACATATACCACTTACACCTCACATATCAACCACAGGTAACACATGTACCACTGACACCTCACATATCAGCCACAGGTAACTCATATACCACTGACACCTCACATATCAGCCACAGGTAACGCATATACCACTGACACACCTCAAATATCAGCCACAGGTAACACATGTACCACTGACACCTCACATATCAGCCACAGGTAACATATATACCACTGACACCTCACATATCAGCCACAGGTAACACATGTACCACTGACACACTTCATATCAGACACAGCTAACACATATACCACTGACACACCTCATATCAGCCACAGGTAACACATATACCACTGACACCTCATATCAGCCACAGGTAACACATATACCACTGACACACCTCATATCAGCCACAGGTAACACATTTACCACTGACACACCTCATATCAGCCACAGTTCACACATATACCACTGACATCTCATATCAGCCACAGGTAACACATATAACACTGACACACCTCATATCAGCCACAGGTAACACATATAACACTGACAATCCACATATCAGCCACAGGGAACACATATACCACTGACACACCTCAAATATCAACCAGAGGTAACACATATACCACTGACACCTCACATATCAGCCACAGGTAACACATATACCACTGACACCTCACATATCAGCCACAGGTAACACATATACCACTCACACCTCACATATCAGACACAGGTAACAAATATACTAGTTACACCTCACATATCAGCCACAGGTAACACATATACCACTGACACACCTCACATCAGCCACAGGTAACACATGTACCACTGACATACCTCATATCAGCAACAGCTAACACATATACCACTGACACACCTCACATATCAGCCACAGGTAACACATGTGCCACTGACACCTCACATATCAGCCACAGGTAACACATGTACCACTGACACCTCACATATCAGCCACAGGTAACACATGTACCACTGACACACTTCATATCAGCCACAGCTAACACATATACCACTGACACCTCACATATCAGCCACAGGAAACACATATACCACTTGCACCTCACATACCAGCCACAGGTAACACATAAACCACTCACACCTCACATACCAGCCACAGGTAACACATATACCACTGACACACCTCACATATCAGCCACAGGTAACACATATACCACTGACACCTCACATATCAGCCACAGGTAACACATATACCACTTACACCTCACATATCAGCCACAGGTAACACATGTACCACTGACACACCTCACTTATCAGCCACAGGTAACACATATACCACTGACACCTCACATATCAGCCACAGGTAACACATATACCACTGACACACCTCACATCAGCCACAGGTAACACATGTACCACTGACACACCTCATATCAGCAACAGCTAACACATATACCACTGACACACCTCACATATCAGCCACAGGTAACTCATGTACCACTGACACCTCACATATCAGCCACAGGTAACACATGTACCACTGACACCTCTCATATCAGCCACAGGTAACACATGTACCACTGACACCTCACATATCAGCCACATGTAACACATGTACCACTGACACACTTCATATCAGCCACAGCTAACACATATACCACTGACACCTCACATATCAGCCACAGGTAACACATGTACCACTGACACCTCACATATCAGCCACAGGTAACACATAAACCACTCACACCTCACATATCAGCCACAGGTAACACATATACCACTGACACACCACATATCAGCCACAGGTAACACATATAACACGGACACCTAACATATCAGCCACAGGTAACACATATACCACTGACACACCTCACTTATCAGCCACAGGTAACACATGTACCACTGACACCTCACATATCTGCCACACATAACACATATACCACTGACACACCTCATATCAGCCACAGGTAACACATATACCACTGACACCTCATATCAGCCACAGGTAACACATATACCACTGACACACCACATATCAGCCTCAGGTAACACATATACCACTGACACCTCACATATCAGCCACAGGTAACACATATACCACTGACACATCTCACATATCATCCTCAGGTAACACATGTACCACTGACACCTCACATATCAGCCACAGGTAACACATATACCACTGACACACCTCACATATCAGCCACAGGTAACACATATACCACTGACACCTCACATATCAGCCACAGGTAACACATATACCACTGACACACGTCACATATCAGCCACAGGTAACACATATACCACTGACACCTCACATATCAGCCACAGGTAACACATATACCACTGACACACCTCACATATCAGCCACAGGTAACACATGTACCACTGACACCTCACATATCAGCCACAGGTAACACATATACCACTCACACCTCAAATATCAGCCACAGGTAACACATATATCACTGACACACCTCACATATCAGCCACAGGTAACACATGTACCATTGACACCTCACATATCAGCCACAGGTAAAACATATACGACTGACACACCTCACATATCAGCCACAGGTAACACATATACCAATGACACCTCACATATCAGCCACAGGTAACACATATACCACTGACACACCTCACATCAGCCACAGGTAACACATGTACCACTGACACACCTCATATTAGCCACAGCTAACACATATACCACTGACACCTCACATATCAGCCACAGGTAACACATATACCACTGACACACCTCATATCAACCACAGGTAACACATATACCACTCACACCTCACATATCAGACACAGGTAACAAATATACTAGTTACACCTCACATATCAGCCACAGGTAACACATATACCAATGACACCTCACATATCAGCCACAGGTAACACATATACCACTGACACACCTCACATCAGCCACAGGTAACACATGTACCACTGACACACCTCATATCAGCCACAGGTAACACATATACCACTGACACCTCACATATCAGCCACAGTTAACACATGTACCACTGACACCTCACATATCAGCCACAGGTAACACATATACCACTCACACCTCACATATCAGACACAGGTAACAAATATACTAGTTACACCTCACATATCAGCCACAGGTAACACATATACCACTGACACACTTCATATCAGCCACAGGTAACACATGTACCACTGACACACCTCATATCAGCAACAGCTAACACATATACCACTGACACACCTCACATATCAGCCACAGGTAACACATGTGCCACTGACACCTCACATATCAGCCACAGGTAACACATGTACCACTGACACCTCACATATCAGCCACAGGTAACACATGTACCACTGACACACTTCATATCAGCCACAGCTAACACATGTACCACTGACACCTCATATATCAGCCACAGGTAACACATATACCACTGACACACCTCACATATCAGCCACAGGTAACACATATACCACTGACACCTCACATATCAGCCACAGGTAACACATATACCACTGACACACCTCACATATCAGCCACAGGTAACACATATACCACTGACACCTCACATATCAGCCACAGGTAACACATATACCACTGACACACCTCACATATCAGCCACAGGTAACACATGTACCACTGACACCTCACATATCAGCCACAGGTAACACATATACCACTCACACTTCACATATCAGCCACAGGTAACACATATACCACTGACACACCTCACATATCAGCCACAGGTAACACATGTACCACTGACACCTCACATATCAGCCACAGGTAAAACATATACGACTGACACACCTCACATATCAGCCACAGGTAACACATATACCAATGACACCTCACATATCAGCCACAGGTAACACATATACCACTGACACACCTCACATCAGCCACAGGTAACACATGTACCACTGACACACCTCATATTAGCCACAGCTAACACATATACCACTGACACCTCACATATCAGCCACAGGTAACACATATACCACTGACACACCTCATATCAACCACAGGTAACACATATACCACTCACACCTCACATATCAGACACAGGTAACAAATATACTAGTTACACCTCACATATCAGCCACAGGTAACACATATACCAATGACACCTCACATATCAGCCACAGGTAACACATATACCACTGACACACCTCACATCAGCCACAGGTAACACATGTACCACTGACACACCTCATATCAGCCACAGGTAACACATATACCACTCACACCTCACATATCAGACACAGGTAACAAATATACTAGTTACACGTCACATATCAGCCACAGGTAACACATATACCACTGACACACTTCATATCAGCCACAGGTAACACATGTACCACTGACACACCTCATATCAGCAACAGCTAACACATATACCACTGACACACCTCACATATCAGCCACAGGTAACACATGTGCCACTGACACCTCACATATCAGCCACAGGTAACACATGTACCACTGACACCTCACATATCAGCCACAGGTAACACATGTACCACTGACACACTTCATATCAGCCACAGCTAACACATGTACCACTGACACCTCATATATCAGCCACAGGTAACACATATACCACTGACACACCTCACATATCAGCCACAGGTAACACATATACCACTGACACCTCACATATCAGCCACAGGTAACACATATACCACTGACACACCTCACATATCAGCCACAGGTAACACATATACCACTGACACCTCACATATCAGCCACAGGTAACACATATACCACTGACACACCTCACATATCAGCCACAGGTAACACATGTACCACTGACACCTCACATATCAGCCACAGGTAACACATATACCAGTCACACTTCACATATCAGCCACAGGTAACACATATACCACTGACACACCTCACATATCAGCCACAGGTAACACATGTACCACTGACACCTCACATATCAGCCACAGGTAAAACATATACGACTGACACACCTCACATATCAGCCACAGGTAACACATATACCAATGACACCTTACATATCAGCCACAGGTAACACATATACCACTGACACACCTCACATCAGCCACAGGTAACACATGTACCACTGACACACCTCATATTAGCCACAGCTAACACATATAACACTGACACCTCACATATCAGCCACAGGTAACACATATACCACTGACACACCTCATATCAACCACAGGTAACACATATACCACTGACACACCTCATATCAGCCACAGGTAACACATATACCACTGACACCTCACATATCAGCCACAGGTAACACATGTACCACTGACACCTCACATATCAGCCACAGGTTACTCATATACTACTGACACCTCATATATCAGCCACAGGTAACGCATATACCACTGACACACCTCAAATATCAGCCACAGGTAACACATGTACCACTGACACCTCACATATCAGCCACAGGTAACACATGTACCACTGACACACTTCATATCAGACACAGCTAACACATATACCACTGACACACCTCATATCAGCCACAGGTAACACATATACCACTGACACCTCATATCAGCCACAGGTAACACATATACCACTGACACACCTCATATCAGCCACAGGTAACACATATACCACTGACACACCTCACATATCAGCCACAGGTAATACATATACCACTGACACACCTCATATCAGCCACAGGTAACACATATACCACTGACACATCTCACATATCAGCCTCAGGTAACACATATACCACTGACGCCTCACATATCAGCCACAGGTAACACATACACCACTGACACACCTCATATCAGCCACAAGTAACACATATACCACTGACACACCTCACATATCAGCCACAGGTAACACATGTACCACTGACACCTCACATATCAGCCACAGGTAACACATATACCACTGACACCTCACATATCAGCCACAGGTAACACATGTACCACTGACACACTTCATATCAGGCACAGCTAGCACATATACCACTGACACACCTCATATCAGCCACAGGTAACACATATACCACTGACACCTCATATCAGCCACAGGTAACACATATACCACTGACACACCTCATATCAGCCACAGGTAACAGATATACCACTGACACACCTCATATCAGCCACAGGTAACACATATACCACTGACACCTCACATATCAGCCACAGGTAACACATATACCACTGACACCTCACATATCAGCCACAGGTAACACATATACCACTGACACCTCATATCATCCACAGGTAACACATATAACACTGACACACCTCATATCAGCCACAGGTAACACATATAACACTGACACACCACATTTCAGCCACAGGGAACACATATACCACTGACACACCTCACATATCAGCCACAGGTAACACATATACCACTGACACACGTCACATATCAGCCACAGGTAACACATATACCACTGACACACTTCATATCAGCCACAGGTAACACATGTACCACTGACACACCTCATATCAGCAACAGCTAACACATATACCACTGACACACCTCACATATCAGCCACAGGTAACACATGTGCCACTGACACCTCACATATCAGCCACAGGTAACACATGTACCACTGACACCTCACATATCAGCCACAGGTAACACATGTACCACTGACACACTTCATATCAGCCACAGCTAACACATGTACCACTGACACCTCATATATCAGCCACAGGTAACACATATACCACTGACACACCTCACATATCAGCCACAGGTAACACATATACCACTGACACCTCACATATCAGCCACAGGTAACACATATACCACTGACACACCTCACATATCAGCCACAGGTAACACATATACCACTGACACCTCACATATCAGCCACAGGTAACACATATACCACTGACACACCTCACATATCAGCCACAGGTAACACATGTACCACTGACACCTCACATATCAGCCACAGGTAACACATATACCAGTCACACTTCACATATCAGCCACAGGTAACACATATACCACTGACACACCTCACATATCAGCCACAGGTAACACATGTACCACTGACACCTCACATATCAGCCACAGGTAAAACATATACGACTGACACACCTCACATATCAGCCACAGGTAACACATATACCAATGACACCTCACATATCAGCCACAGGTAACACATATACCACTGACACACCTCACATCAGCCACAGGTAACACATGTACCACTGACACACCTCATATTAGCCACAGCTAACACATATAACACTGACACCTCACATATCAGCCACAGGTAACACATATACCACTGACACACCTCATATCAACCACAGGTAACACATATACCACTGACACACCTCATATCAGCCACAGGTAACACATATACCACTGACACCTCACATATCAGCCACAGGTAACACATGTACCACTGACACCTCACATATCAGCCACAGGTTACTCATATACTACTGACACCTCATATATCAGCCACAGGTAACGCATATACCACTGACACACCTCAAATATCAGCCACAGGTAACACATGTACCACTGACACCTCACATATCAGCCACAGGTAACACATGTACCACTGACACACTTCATATCAGACACAGCTAACACATATACCACTGACACACCTCATATCAGCCACAGGTAACACATATACCACTGACACCTCATATCAGCCACAGGTAACACATATACCACTGACACACCTCATATCAGCCACAGGTAACACATATACCACTGACACACCTCACATATCAGCCACAGGTAATACATATACCACTGACACACCTCATATCAGCCACAGGTAACACATATACCACTGACACATCTCACATATCAGCCTCAGGTAACACATATACCACTGACGCCTCACATATCAGCCACAGGTAACACATACACCACTGACACACCTCATATCAGCCACAAGTAACACATATACCACTGACACACCTCACATATCAGCCACAGGTAACACATGTACCACTGACACCTCACATATCAGCCACAGGTAACACATATACCACTGACACCTCACATATCAGCCACAGGTAACACATGTACCACTGACACACTTCATATCAGGCACAGCTAGCACATATACCACTGACACACCTCATATCAGCCACAGGTAACACATATACCACTGACACCTCATATCAGCCACAGGTAACACATATACCACTGACACACCTCATATCAGCCACAGGTAACAGATATACCACTGACACACCTCATATCAGCCACAGGTAACACATATACCACTGACACCTCACATATCAGCCACAGGTAACACATATACCACTGACACCTCACATATCAGCCACAGGTAACACATATACCACTGACACCTCATATCATCCACAGGTAACACATATAACACTGACACACTTCATATCAGCCACAGGTAACACATATAACACTGACACACCACATTTCAGCCACAGGGAACACATATACCACTGACACACCTCACATATCAGCCACAGGTAACACATATACCACTGACACACCTCACATATCAGCCACAGGTAACACATATACCACTGACACCTCACATATCAGCCACAGGTAACACATATACCACTGACACCTCACATATCAGCCACAGGTAACACATATACCACTCACACCTCAAATATCAGCCACAGGTAACACATATACCACTGACACACCTCACATATCAGCCACAGGTAACACATATACCACTGACACCTCACATATCAGCCACAGGTAAAACATATACCACTGACACACCTCACATCAGCCACAGGTAACACATCTACCACTGACATACCTCATATCAGCAACAGCTAACACATATACCACTGACACACCTCACATATCAGCCACAGGTAACATATCTACCACTGACACCTCACATATCAGCCACAGGTAACACATGTACCACTGACACCTCACATATCAGCCACAGGTAACACATGTACCACTGACACACTTCATATCAGCCACAGCTAACACATATACCACTGACACATCTCACATATCAGCCTCAGGTAACACATATACCACTGACGCCTCACATATCAGCCACAGGTAACACATACACCACTGACACACCTCATATCAGCCACAAGTAACACATATACCACTGACACACCTCACATATCAGCCACAGGTAACACATGTACCACTGACACCTCACATATCAGCCACAGGTAACACATATACCACTGACACCTCACATATCAGCCACAGGTAACACATGTACTACTGACACCTCACATATCAGCCACAGGTAACAAATAAACCACTCACACCTCACATATCAGCCACAGGTAACACATATACCACTGACACCTCATATCAGCCACAGGTAACACATATACCACTGACACACCTCACATATCAGCCACAGGTAACACATATACCACTCACACACCACATATCAGCCACAGGTAACACATATACCACTGACACACCTCATATCAGTGACAGGTAACACATATACCACAGACACACCTCATATCAGTGAAAGGTAACACATATACCACTGACACCTCACATATCAGCCACAGGTAACACACATACCACTGACACACCTCATATCAGTGACAGTTAACACATATTCTACTCAGACACCTCATATCAGTGAGAGGTAACACATATACCACTGACACACCTCATATCAGTGACAGGTAACAAATATACCACTGACACACCTCATATCAGTGACAGGTAACACATATACCACTGACACACCTCATATCAACCACAGGGAACACATATACCACTGACACACCTCACATATCAGCCACAGGTACCACATATACCACTGACACACCTCACGTATCAGCCACAGGTAAAACATATACCACTGACACCTCACATATCAGCCACAGGTAACACATATACCACTGACACCTCACATATCAGCCACAGGTAACACATATACCACTCACACCTCACATATCAGCCACAGGTAACACATATACCACTGACACACCTCACATATCAGCCACAGGTAAAACATATACCACTGACACCTCACATATCCGCCACAGGTAACACATATACCACTGACACACCTCACGTCAGCCACAGGTAACACATGTACTATTGACACACCTCATATCAGCAACAGCTAACACATATACCACTGACACCTCACATATCAGCCACAGGTAATGCATATACCACTGACACACCTCACATATTAGCCACAGGTAACATATGTACCACTGACACCTCACATATCAGCCACAGGTAACACATATACCACTGACACCTCACATATCAGCCACAGGTAACACATGTACCACTGACACACTACATATCAGCCACAGCTAGCACATATACCACTGACACACCTCATATCAGCCACAGGTAACACATATACCACTGACACCTCATATCAGCTACAGGTAACACATATACCACTGACACACCTCATATCAGCCACAGGTAACACATGTACCACTGACACCTCATATCAGCCGCAGCTAACACATGTACCTCTGACACCTCACATATCAGCCACAGGTAACACATGTACCACTGACACCTCACATATCAGCCACAGGTAACACATATACCACTGACACCTCACATATCAGCCACAGGTAACACATATACCACTGACACCTCACATGTCAGCCACAGGTAACACATATATCACTGACACCTCACATATCAGCCACAGGTGACACATATACCACCGACACCTCACATATCAGCCACAGGTAACACATATACCACTGACAAACCTCATATCAGCCACAGGTAACACATATACAACTGACACCTCACATATCAGCCACAGGTAACACATATACCACTGACACACCACATATCAGCCACAGGTAACACATGTACCACTGACACACTTCATATCAGCCACAGCTAACACATATACCACTGACACCTCACATATGAGCCACAGGTAACACATGTACTACTGACACCTCACATATCAGCCACAGGTAACACATAAACCACTCACACCTCACATATCAGCCACAGGTAACACATATACCACTGACAAACCACATATCAGCCACAGGTAACACATATACCACTGACACACCTCACATATCAGCCACAGGTAACACATATACCACTCACACACCACATATCAGCCACAGGTAACACATATACCACTGACACACCTCATATCAGTGACAGGTAACACATATACCACAGACACACCTCATATCAGTGAAAGGTAACACATATACCACTGACACCTCACATATCAGCCACAGGTAACACACATACCACTGACACACCTCATATCAGTGACAGTTAACACATATTCTACTCAGACACCTCATATCAGTGAGAGGTAACACATATACCACTGACACACCTCATATCAGTGACAGGTAACAAATATACCACTGACACACCTCATATCAGTGACAGGTAACACATATACCACTGACACACCTCATATCAACCACAGGGAACACATATACCACTGACACACCACACATATCAGCCACAGGTACCACATATACCACTGACACACCTCACGTATCAGCCACAGGTAACACATATACCACTCACACCTCACATATCAGCCACAGGTAACACATGTACCACTGACACCTCACATATCAGCCACAGGTAACACATATACCACTGACACCTCACATATCAGCCACAGGTAACACATATACCACTGACACCTCACATATCAGCCACAGGTAACACATATATCACTGACACCTCACATATCAGCCACAGGTGACACATATACCACCGACACCTCACATATCAGCCACAGGTAACACATATACCACTGACACACCTCATATCAGCCACAGGTAACACATATACAACTGACACCTCACATATCAGCCACAGGTAACACATATACCACTGACACACCACATATCAGCCTCAGGTAACACATATACCACTGACACCTCACATATCAGCCACAGGTAACACATATACCACTGACACATCTCACATATCAGCCTCAGGTAACACATGTACCACTGACACCTCACATATCAGCCACAGGTAACACATATACCACTGACACACCTCACATTTCAGCCACAGGTAACACATATACCAATGATACCTCACATATCAGCCACAGGTAACACATATACCACTGACACCTCACATATCAGCCACAGGTAACACATGTACCACTGACGCCTCACATATCAGCCACAGGTAACACATATACCACTGACACATCTCACATATCAGCCTCAGGTAACACATGTACCACTGACACCTCACATATCAGCCACAGGTAACACATATACCACTCACACCTCAAATATCAGCCACAGGTAACACATATACCATTGACACACCTCACATATCAGCCACAGGTAACACATGTACCACTGACACCTCACATATCAGCCACAGGTAACACATATACCACTGACACATCTCACATATCAGCCTCAGGTAACACATGTACCACTGACACCTCACATATCAGCCACAGGTAACACATATACCACTGACACACCTAATATCAGCCACAGGTAACACATATACCACTGACACACCTCATATCAGCCACAGGTAACACATATACCACTGACACACCTCACATATCAGCCACAGGTAATACATATACCACTGACACACCTCATATCAGCCACAGGTAACACATGTACCACTGACACACTTCATATCAGGCACAGCTAGCACATATACCACTGACACACCTCATATCAGCCACAGGTAACACATATACCACTGACACCTCATATCAGCCACAGGTAACACATATACCACTGACACACCTCATATCAGCCACAGGTAACACATATACCACTGACACCTCACATATCAGCCACAGGTAACACATATACCACTGACACCTCACATATCAGCCACAGGTAACACATATACCACTGACACCTCATATCATCCACAGGTAACACATATAACACTGACACAACTCATATCAGCCACACGTAACACATATAACACTGACACACCACATTTCAGCCACAGGGAACACATATACCACTGACACACCTCACATATCAGCCACAGGTAACACATATACCACTGAAACACCTCACATATCAGCCACAGGTAACACATATACCACTGACACCTCACATATCAGCCACAGGTAACACATATACCACTGACACCTCACATATCAGCCACAGGTAACACATATACCACTCACACCTCACATATCAGCCACAGGTAACACATATACCACTGACACACCTCACATATCAGCCACAGGTAACACATATACCACTGACACCTCACATATCAGCCACAGGTAAAACATATACCACTGACACACCTCACATCAGCCACAGGTAACACATCTACCACTGACATACCTCATATCAGCAACAGCTAACACATATACCACTGACACACCTCACATATCAGCCACAGGTAACATATCTACCACTGACACCTCACATATCAGCCACAGGTAACACATGTACCACTGACACCTAACATATCAGCCAGAGGTAACACATGTACCACTGACACACTTCATATCAGCCACAGCTAACACATATACCACTGACACCTCACATATCAGCCACAGGTAACACATATACCACTGACACATCTCACATATCAGCCTCAGGTAACACATGTACCACTGACACCTCACATATCAGCCACAGGTAACACATTTACCACTGACACACCTCACATATCAGCTACAGGTAACACATATACCAATGATACCTCACATATCAGCCACAGGTAACACATATACCACTGACACCTCACATATCAGCCACAGGTAACACATGTACCACTGACGCCTCACATATCAGCCACAGGTAACACATATACCACTGACACATCTCACATATCAGCCTCAGGTAACACATGTACCACTGACACCTCACATATCAGCCACAGGTAACACATATACCACTCACACCTCACATATCAGCTACAGGTAACACATATACCATTGACACACCTCACATATCAGCCACAGGTAACACATGTACCACTGACACCTCACATATCAACCACAGGTAACACATATACCACTGACACATCACACATATCAGCCTCAGGTAACACATGTACACCTGACACCTCACATATCAGCCACAGGTAACACATATACCACTGACACACCTAATATCAGCCACAGGTAACACATATACCACTGACACACCTCATATCAGTGACAGGTAACACATATACCACAGACACACCTCATATCAGTGAAAGGTAACACATATACCACTGACACCTCACATATCAGCCACAGGTAACACACATACCACTGACACACCTCATATCAGTGACAGTTAACACATATTCTACTCAGACACCTCATATCAGTGAGAGGTAACACATATACCACTGACACACCTCATATCAGTGACAGGTAACAAATATACCACTGACACACCTCATATCAGTGACAGGTAACACATATACCACTGACACACCTCATATCAACCACAGGGAACACATATACCACTGACACACCTCACATATCAGCCACAGGTACCACATATACCACTGACACACCTCACGTATCAGCCACAGGTAACACATATACCACTCACACCTCACATATCAGCCACAGGTAACACATGTACCACTGACACCTCACATATCAGCCACAGGTAACACATATACCACTGACACCTCACATATCAGCCACAGGTAACACATATACCACTGACACCTCACATATCAGCCACAGGTAACACATATATCACTGACACCTCACATATCAGCCACAGGTGACACATATACCACCGACACCTCACATATCAGCCACAGGTAACACATATACCACTGACACACCTCATATCAGCCACAGGTAACACATATACAACTGACACCTCACATATCAGCCACAGGTAACACATATACCACTGACACACCACATATCAGCCTCAGGTAACACATATACCACTGACACCTCACATATCAGCCACAGGTAACACATATACCACTGACACATCTCACATATCAGCCTCAGGTAACACATGTACCACTGACACCTCACATATCAGCCACAGGTAACACATATACCACTGACACACCTCACATTTCAGCCACAGGTAACACATATACCAATGATACCTCACATATCAGCCACAGGTAACACATATACCACTGACACCTCACATATCAGCCACAGGTAACACATGTACCACTGACGCCTCACATATCAGCCACAGGTAACACATATACCACTGACACATCTCACATATCAGCCTCAGGTAACACATGTACCACTGACACCTCACATATCAGCCACAGGTAACACATATACCACTCACACCTCAAATATCAGCCACAGGTAACACATATACCATTGACACACCTCACATATCAGCCACAGGTAACACATGTACCACTGACACCTCACATATCAGCCACAGGTAACACATATACCACTGACACATCTCACATATCAGCCTCAGGTAACACATGTACCACTGACACCTCACATATCAGCCACAGGTAACACATATACCACTGACACACCTAATATCAGCCACAGGTAACACATATACCACTGACACACCTCATATCAGCCACAGGTAACACATATACCACTGACACACCTCACATATCAGCCACAGGTAATACATATACCACTGACACACCTCATATCAGCCACAGGTAACACATGTACCACTGACACACTTCATATCAGGCACAGCTAGCACATATACCACTGACACACCTCATATCAGCCACAGGTAACACATATACCACTGACACCTCATATCAGCCACAGGTAACACATATACCACTGACACACCTCATATCAGCCACAGGTAACACATATACCACTGACACCTCACATATCAGCCACAGGTAACACATATACCACTGACACCTCACATATCAGCCACAGGTAACACATATACCACTGACACCTCATATCATCCACAGGTAACACATATAACACTGACACAACTCATATCAGCCACACGTAACACATATAACACTGACACACCACATTTCAGCCACAGGGAACACATATACCACTGACACACCTCACATATCAGCCACAGGTAACACATATACCACTGAAACACCTCACATATCAGCCACAGGTAACACATATACCACTGACACCTCACATATCAGCCACAGGTAACACATATACCACTGACACCTCACATATCAGCCACAGGTAACACATATACCACTCACACCTCACATATCAGCCACAGGTAACACATATACCACTGACACACCTCACATATCAGCCACAGGTAACACATATACCACTGACACCTCACATATCAGCCACAGGTAAAACATATACCACTGACACACCTCACATCAGCCACAGGTAACACATCTACCACTGACATACCTCATATCAGCAACAGCTAACACATATACCACTGACACACCTCACATATCAGCCACAGGTAACATATCTACCACTGACACCTCACATATCAGCCACAGGTAACACATGTACCACTGACACCTCACATATCAGCCAGAGGTAACACATGTACCACTGACACACTTCATATCAGCCACAGCTAACACATATACCACTGACACCTCACATATCAGCCACAGGTAACACATATACCACTGACACATCTCACATATCAGCCTCAGGTAACACATGTACCACTGACACCTCACATATCAGCCACAGGTAACACATTTCCCACTGACACACCTCACATATCAGCCACAGGTAACACATATACCAATGATACCTCACATATCAGCCACAGGTAACACATATACCACTGACACCTCACATATCAGCCACAGGTAACACATGTACCACTGACGCCTCACATATCAGCCACAGGTAACACATATACCACTGACACATCTCACATATCAGCCTCAGGTAACACATTTACCACTGACACCTCACATATCAGCCACAGGTAACACATATACCACTCACACCTCACATATCAGCTACAGGTAACACATATACCATTGACACACCTCACATATCAGCCACAGGTAACACATGTACCACTGACACCTCACATATCAACCACAGGTAACACATATACCACTGACACATCACACATATCAGCCTCAGGTAACACATGTACCACTGACACCTCACATATCAGCCACAGGTAACACATATACCACTGACACACCTAATATCAGCCACAGGTAACACATATACCACTGACACACCTCATATCAGCCACAGGTAACACATATACCACTGACACACCTCACATATCAGCCACAGGTAATACATATACCACTGACACACCTCATATCAGCCACAGGTAACACATATACCACTGACACATCTCACATATCAGCCTCAGGTAACACATATACCACTGATGCCTCACATATCAGCCACAGGTAACACATATACCACTGACACCTCACATATCAGCCACAGGTAACACATGTACCACTGACACACTTCATATCAGGCACAGCTAGCACATATACCACTGACACACCTCATATCAGCCACAGGTAACACATATACCACTGACACCTCATATCAGCCACAGGTAACACATATACCACTGACACACCTCATATCAGCCACAGGTAACACATATACCACTGACACCTCACATATCAGCCACAGGTAACACATATACCACTGACACCTCACATATCAGCCACAGGTAACACATATACCACTGACACCTCATATCATCCACAGGTAACACATATAACACTGACACACCTCATATCAGCCACAGGTAACACATATAACACTGACACACCACATTTCAGCCACAGGGAACACATATACCACTGACACACCTCACATATCAGCCACAGGTTACACATATACCACTGACACACCTCACATATCAGCCACAGGTAACACATATACCACTGACACCTCACATATCAGCCACAGGTAACACATATACCACTGACACCTCACATATCAGCCACAGGTAACACATATACCACTCACACCTCACATATCAGCCACAGGTAACACATATACCACTGACACACCTCACATATCAGCCACAGGTAACACATATACCACTGACACCTCACATATCAGCCACAGGTAAAACATATACCACTGACACACCTCACATCAGCCACAGGTAACACATCTACCACTGACATACCTCATATCAGCAACAGCTAACACATATACCACTGACACACCTCACATATCAGCCACAGGTAACATATCTACCACTGACACCTCACATATCAGCCACAGGTAACACATGTACCACTGACACCTCACATATCAGCCAGAGGTAACACATGTACCACTGACACACTTCATATCAGCCACAGCTAACACATATACCACTGACACCTCACATATCAGCCACAGGTAACACATGTACTACTGACACCTCACATATCAGCCACAGGTAACACATAAACCACTCACACCTCACATATCAGCCACAGGTAACACATATACCACTGACAAACCACATATCAGCCACAGGTAACACATATACCACTGACACACCTCACATATCAGCCACAGGTAACACATATACCACTCACACACCACATATCAGCCACAGGTAACACATATACCACTGACACACCTCATATCAGTGACAGGTAACACATATACCACAGACACACCTCATATCAGTGAAAGGTAACACATATACCACTGACACCTCACATATCAGCCACAGGTAACACACATACCACTGACACACCTCATATCAGTGACAGTTAACACATATTCCACTCAGACACCTCATATCAGTGAGAGGTAACACATATACCACTGACACACCTCATATCAGTGACAGGTAACACATATACCACTGACACACCTCATATCAGTGACAGGTAACACATATACCACTGACACACCTCATATCAACCACAGGGAACACATATACCACTGACACACCTCACATATCAGCCACAGGTACCACAAATACCACTGACACACCTCACGTATCAGCCACAGGTAAAACATATACCACTGACACCTCACATATCAGCCACAGGTAACACATATACCACTGACACCTCACATATCAGCCACAGGTAACACATATACCACTCACACCTCACATATCAGCCACAGGTAACACATATACCACTGACACACCTCACCTATCAGCCACAGGTAACACATATACCACTGACACCTCACATATCAGCCACAGGTAACACATATACCACTGACACACCTCTCATCAGCCACAGGTAACACATGTACTATTGACACACCTCATATCAGCAACAGCTAACACATATACCACTGACACCTCACATATCAGCCACAGGTAACGCATATACCACTGACACACCTCACATATTAGCCACAGGTAACACATGTACCACTGACACCTCACATATCAGCCACAGGTAACACATATACCACTGACACCTCACATATCAGCCACAGGTAACACATGTACCACTGACACACTACATATCAGCCACAGCTAGCACATATACCACTGACACACCTCATATCAGCCACAGGTACCACATATACCACTGACACCTCATATCAGCCACAGGTAACACATATACCACTGACACACCTCATATCAGCCACAGGTAACACATATACCACTGACACACCTCATATCAGCCACAGGTAACACATACACAACTGACACCTCACATATCAGCCACAGGTAACACATATACAACTGACACCTGACATATCAGCCACAGGTAACACATATGCCACTGACACCTCATATCAGCCACAGGTAACGCATATAACACTGACACACCACATTTCAGCCACAGGGAACACATATACCACTGACACACCTCACATATCAGCCACAGGTAACACATATACCACTGACACACCTCACATATCAGCCACAGGTAACACATATACCACTGACACCTCACATATCAGCCACAGGTAACACATATACCACTGACACCTCACATATCAGCCACAGGTAACACATATACCACTCACACCTTACATATCAGCTACAGGTAACACATACTGTATACCACTGACACCTCACATATCAGCCACAGTTAACACATATACCACTGACACCTCACATATCAGCCACATGTAACACATATACCACTGACGCCTCACATATCAGCCACAGGTAACGCATATACCACCGACACCTCACATATCAGCCACAGGTAACACATATACCACTGACACACCTCATATAAGCCACATGTAACACATGTACCACTGACACCTCACATATCAGCCTCAGGTAACACATGTACCACTGACACCTCACATATCAGCCATAGGTAACACATATACCACTGACACACGTCACATATCAGCCACAGGTAACAAATATACCACTGACACCTCACATATCAGCCACAGGTAACACATATACCACTGACACCTCACATATCAGCCACAGGTAACACATGTACCACTGACGCCTCACATATCAGCCATAGGTAACACATATACCACTGACACATCTCACATATCAGCCTCAGGTAACACATATACCACTGACACACCTCACATATCAGCTTCGGGGAACACATGTACCACTGACACCTCACATATCAGCCACAGGTAGCACATATACCACTGACACACCTCACAGATCAGCCACAGGTAACACATGTACCACTGACACCTCACATATCAGCCACAGGTAACATATATACCACTCACTCCTCACATATCAGCCACAGGTAACACATATACCTCTGACACACCTCACATATCAGCCACAGGTAACACATGTAACACTGACACCTCACATATCAGCCACAGGTAACACATATACCACTGACAAACCACATATCAGCCACAGGTAACACATATACCACTGACACACCTCACATATCAGCCACAGGTAACACATATACCACTCACACACCACATATCAGCCACAGGTAACACATATACCACTGACACACCTCATATCAGTGACAGGTAACACATATACCACAGACACACCTCATATCAGTGAAAGGTAACACATATACCACTGACACCTCACATATTAGCCACAGGTAACACACATACCACTGACACACCTCATATCAGTGACAGTTAACACATATTCCACTCAGACACCTCATATCAGTGAGAGGTAACACATATACCACTGACACACCTCATATCAGTGACAGGTAACACATATACCACTGACACACCTCATATCAGTGACAGGTAACACATATACCACTGACACACCTCATATCAACCACAGGGAACACATATACCACTGACACACCTCACATATCAGCCACAGGTACCACATATACCACTGACACACCTCACGTATCAGCCACAGGTAAAACATATACCACTGACACCTCACATATCAGCCACAGGTAACACATATACCACTGACACCTCACATATCAGCCACAGGTAACACATGTACCACTGACACACTTCATATCAGGCACAGCTAGCACATATACCACTGACACACCTCATATCAGCCACAGGTAACACATATACCACTGACACCTCATATCAGCCACAGGTAACACATATACCACTGACACACCTCATATCAGCCACAGGTAACACATATACCACTGACACCTCACATATCAGCCACAGGTAACACATATACCACTGACACCTCACATATCAGCCACAGGTAACACATATACCACTGACACCTCATATCATCCACAGGTAACACATATAACACTGACACAACTCATATCAGCCACACGTAACACATATAACACTGACACACCACATTTCAGCCACAGGGAACACATATACCACTGACACACCTCACATATCAGCCACAGGTAACACATATACCACTGAAACACCTCACATATCAGCCACAGGTAACACATATACCACTGACACCTCACATATCAGCCACAGGTAACACATATACCACTGACACCTCACATATCAGCCACAGGTAACACATATACCACTCACACCTCACATATCAGCCACAGGTAACACATATACCACTGACACACCTCACATATCAGCCACAGGTAACACATATACCACTGACACCTCACATATCAGCCACAGGTAAAACATATACCACTGACACACCTCACATCAGCCACAGGTAACACATCTACCACTGACATACCTCATATCAGCAACAGCTAACACATATACCACTGACACACCTCACATATCAGCCACAGGTAACATATCTACCACTGACACCTCACATATCAGCCACAGGTAACACATGTACCACTGACACCTCACATATCAGCCAGAGGTAACACATGTACCACTGACACACTTCATATCAGCCACAGCTAACACATATACCACTGACACCTCACATATCAGCCACAGGTAACACATATACCACTGACACATCTCACATATCAGCCTCAGGTAACACATGTACCACTGACACCTCACATATCAGCCACAGGTAACACATTTACCACTGACACACCTCACATATCAGCCACAGGTAACACATATACCAATGATACCTCACATATCAGCCACAGGTAACACATATACCACTGACACCTCACATATCAGCCACAGGTAACACATGTACCACTGACGCCTCACATATCAGCCACAGGTAACACATATACCACTGACACATCTCACATATCAGCCTCAGGTAACACATGTACCACTGACACCTCACATATCAGCCACAGGTAACACATATACCACTCACACCTCACATATCAGCTACAGGTAACACATATACCATTGACACACCTCACATATCAGCCACAGGTAACACATGTACCACTGACACCTCACATATCAACCACAGGTAACACATATACCACTGACACATCACACATATCAGCCTCAGGTAACACATGTACCACTGACACCTCACATATCAGCCACAGGTAACACATATACCACTGACACACCTAATATCAGCCACAGGTAACACATATACCACTGACACACCTCATATCAGCCACAGGTAACACATATACCACTGACACACCTCACATATCAGCCACAGGTAATACATATACCACTGACACACCTCATATCAGCCACAGGTAACACATATACCACTGACACATCTCACATATCAGCCTCAGGTAACACATATACCACTGATGCCTCACATATCAGCCACAGGTAACACATATACCACTGACACCTCACATATCAGCCACAGGTAACACATATACCACTGACACCTCATATCATCCACAGGTAACACATATAACACTGACACACCTCATATCAGCCACAGGTAACACATATAACACTGACACACCACATTTCAGCCACAGGGAACACATATACCACTGACACACCTCACATATCAGCCACAGGTAACACATATACCACTGACACCTCACATATCAGCCACAGGTAACACATATACCACTGACACCTCACATATCAGCCACAGGTAACACATATACCACTCACACCTCACATATCAGCCACAGGTAACACATATACCACTGACACACCTCACATATCAGCCACAGGTAACACATATACCACTGACGCCTCACATATCAGCCACAGGTAAAACATATACCACTGACACACCTCACATCAGCCACAGGTAACACATCTACCACTGACATACCTCATATCAGCAACAGCTAACACATATACCACTGACACACCTCACATATCAGCCACAGGTAACATATCTACCACTGACACCTCACATATCAGCCACAGGTAACACATGTACCACTGACACCTCACATATCAGCCAGAGGTAACACATGTACCACTGACACACTTCATATCAGCCACAGCTAACACATATACCACTGACACCTCACATATCAGCCACAGGTAACACATGTACTACTGACACCTCACATATCAGCCACAGGTAACACATAAACCACTCACACCTCACATATCAGCCACAGGTAACACATATACCACTGACAAACCACATATCAGCCACAGGTAACACATATACCACTGACACACCTCACATATCAGCCACAGGTAACACATATACCACTCACACACCACATATCAGCCACAGGTAACACATATACCACTGACACACCTCATATCAGTGACAGGTAACACATATACCACAGACACACCTCATATAAGTGAAAGGTAACACATATACCACTGACACCTCACATATCAGCCACAGGTAACACACATACCACTGACACACCTCATATCAGTGACAGTTAACACATATTCCACTCAGACACCTCATATCAGTGAGAGGTAACACATATACCACTGACACACCTCATATCAGTGACAGGTAACACATATACCACTGACACACCTCATATCAGTGACAGGTAACACATATACCACTGACACACCTCATATCAACCACAGGGAACACATATACCACTGACACACCTCACATATCAGCCACAGGTACCACAAATACCACTGACACACCTCACGTATCAGCCACAGGTAAAACATATACCACTGACACCTCACATATCAGCCACAGGTAACACATATACCACTGACACCTCACATATCAGCCACAGGTAACACATATACCACTCACACCTCACATATCAGCCACATGTAACACATATACCACTGACACACCTCACCTATCAGCCACAGGTAACACATATACCACTGACACCTCACATATCAGCCACAGGTAACACATATACCACTGACACACCTCTCATCAGCCACAGGTAACACATGTACTATTGACACACCTCATATCAGCAACAGCTAACACATATACCACTGACACCTCACATATCAGCCACAGGTAACGCATATACCACTGACACACCTCACATATTAGCCACAGGTAACACATGTACCACTGACACCTCACATATCAGCCACAGGTAACACATATACCACTGACACCTCACATATCAGCCACAGGTAACACATGTACCACTGACACACTACATATCAGCCACAGCTAGCACATATACCACTGACACACCTCATATCAGCCACAGGTACCACATATACCACTGACACCTCATATCAGCCACAGGTAACACATATACCACTGACACACCTCATATCAGCCACAGGTAACACATATACCACTGACACACCTCATATCAGCCACAGGTAACACATATACAACTGACACCTCACATATCAGCCACAGGTAACACATATACAACTGACACCTGACATATCAGCCACAGGTAACACATATACCACTGACACCTCATATCAGCCACAGGTAACACATATAACACTGACACACCTCATATCAGCCACAGGTAACGCATATAACACTGACACACCACATTTCAGCCACAGGGAACACATATACCACTGACACACCTCACATATCAGCCACAGGTAACACATATACCACTGACACACCTCACATATCAGCCACAGGTAACACATATACCACTCACACCTCACATATCAGCCACAGGTAACACATATACCACTGACACCTCACATATCAGCCACAGGTAACACATATACCACTCACACCTTACATATCAGCCACAGGTAACACATACTGTATACCACTGACACCTCACATATCAGCCACAGTTAACACATATACCACTGACACCTCACATATCAGCCACATGTAACACATATACCACTGACGCCTCACATATCAGCCACAGGTAACGCATATACCACCGACACCTCACATATCAGCCACAGGTAACACATATACCACTGACACACCTCATATAAGCCACATGTAACACATGTACCACTGACACCTCACATATCAGCCTCAGGTAACACATGTACCACTGACACCTCACATATCAGCCATAGGTAACACATATACCACTGACACACGTCACATATCAGCCACAGGTAACAAATATACCACTGACACCTCACATATCAGCCACAGGTAACACATATACCACTGACACCTCACATATCAGCCACAGGTAACACATGTACCACTGACGCCTCACATATCAGCCATAGGTAACACATATACCACTGACACATCTCACATATCAGCCTCAGGTAACACATATACCACTGACACACCTCACATATCAGCTTCGGGGAACACATGTACCACTGACACCTCACATATCAACCACAGGTAGCACATATACCACTGACACACCTCACATATCAGCCACAGGTAACACATGTACCACTGACACCTCACATATCAGCCACAGGTAACATATATACCACTCACTCCTCACATATCAGCCACAGGTAACACATATACCACTGACACACCTCACATATCAGCCACAGGTAACACATGTAACACTGACACCTCACATATCAGCCACAGGTAACACATATACCACTGACAAACCACATATCAGCCACAGGTAACACATATACCACTGACACACCTCACATATCAGCCACAGGTAACACATATACCACTCACACACCACATATCAGCCACAGGTAACACATATACCACTGACACACCTCATATCAGTGACAGGTAACACATATACCACAGACACACCTCATATCAGTGAAAGGTAACACATATACCACTGACACCTCACATATTAGCCACAGGTAACACACATACCACTGACACACCTCATATCAGTGACAGTTAACACATATTCCACTCAGACACCTCATATCAGTGAGAGGTAACACATATACCACTGACACACCTCATATCAGTGACAGGTAACACATATACCACTGACACACCTCATATCAGTGACAGGTAACACATATACCACTGACACACCTCATATCAACCACAGGGAACACATATACCACTGACACACCTCACATATCAGCCACAGGTACCACATATACCACTGACACACCTCACGTATCAGCCACAGGTAAAACATATACCACTGACACCTCACATATCAGCCACAGGTAACACATATACCACTGACACCTCACATATCAGCCACAGGTAACACATATACCACTCACACCTCACATATCAGCCACAGGTAACACATATACCACTGACACACCTCACATATCAGCCACAGGTAACACATATACCACTGACACCTCACATATCAGCCACAGGTAACACATATACCACTGACACACCTCACATCAGCCACAGGTAACACATGTACTATTGACACACCTCATATCAGCAACAGCTAACACATATACCACTGACACCTCACATATCAGCCACAGGTAACGCATATACCACTGACACACCTCACATATCAGCCACAGGTAACACATGTACCACTGACACCTCACATATCAGCCACAGGTAACACATATACCACTGACACCTCACATATCAGCCACAGGTAACACATGTACCACTGACACACTACATATCAGCCACAGCTAGCACATATACCACTGACACACCTCATATCAGCCACAGGTAACACATATACCACTGACACCTCATATCAGCCACAGGTAACACATATACGACTGACACACCTCATATCAGCCACAGGTAACACATATACCACTGAGACACCTCATATCAGCCACAGGTAACACATATACCACTGACACCTCACATATCAGCCACAGGTAACACATATACAACTGACACCTCACATATCAGCCACAGGCAACACATATACCACTGACGCCTCACATATCAGCCACAGGTAACGCATATACCACCGACACCTCACATATCAGCCACAGGTAACACATATACCACTGACACACCTCATATAAGCCACATGTAACACATATACCACTGACACCTCACATATCAGCCTCAGGTAACACATGTACCACTGACACCTCACATATCAGCCATAGGTAACACATATACCACTGACACACGTCACATATCAGCCACAGGTAACAAATATACCACTGACACCTCACATATCAGCCACAGGTAACACATATACCACTGACACCTCACATATCAGCCACAGGTAACACATGTACCACTGACGCCTCACATATCAGCCATAGGTAACACATATACCACTGACACATCTCACATATCAGCCTCAGGTAACACATATACCACTGACACACCTCACATATCAGCTTCGGGGAACACATGTACCACTGACACCTCACATATCAGCCACAGGTAGCACATATACCACTGACACACCTCACATATCAGCCACAGGTAACACATGTACCACTGACACCTCACATATCAGCCACAGGTAATATATATACCACTCACTCCTCACATATCAGCCACAGGTAACACATATACCACTGACACACCTCACATATCAGCCACAAGTAACACATGTAACACTGACACCTCACATATCAGCCACAGGTAACACATATACCACTGACACATCTCACATATCAGCCTCAGGTAACACATGTACCCCTGACACCTCACATATCAGCCACAGGTAACACATATATCACTGACACACCTCATATCAGCCACAGGTAACACATATACCAGTGACACACCTCATATCAGCCACAGGTAACACATATACCGCTGACACATCTCACATATCAGCCACAGGTAATACATATACCACTGACACACCTCATATCAGTGACAGGCAACACATATACCACTGACACACCTCATATCAGCCACAGGTAACACATATACCACTGCCACACCTCATATCAGCAACAGGTAACAGATATACCACTGACACCTCATATCAGCCACAGCTAACACATGTACCTCTGACACCTCACATATCAGCCACAGGTAACACATGTACCACTGACACCTCACATATCAGCCACAGGTAACACATATACCACTGACACCTCACATATCAGCCACAGGTAACACATATACCACTGACACCTCACATATCAGCCACAGGTAACACATATACCACTGACACCTCACGTATCAGCCACAGGTGACACATATACCACCGACACCTCACATATCAGCCACAGGTAACACATATACCACTGACACACCTCATATCAGCCACAGGTAACACATATACAACTGACACCTCACATATCAGCCACAGGTAAAACATATACCACTGACACACCACATATCAGCCTCAGGTAACACATATACCACTGACACCTCACATATCAGCCACAGGTAACACATATTCCACTGACACATCTCACATATCAGCCTCAGGTAACACATATACCAATGATACCTCACATATCAGCCAAAGGTAACACATATACCACTCACACCTCACATATCAGCCACAGGTAACACATATACCATTGACACACCTCACATATCAGCCACAGGTAACACATGTACCACTGACACCTCACATATCAGCCACAGGTAACACATATACCACTGACACATCTCACATATCAGCCTCAGGTAACACATGTACCACTGACACCTCACATATCAGCCACAGGTAACACATATACCACTGACACACCTCATATCAGCCACAGGTAACACATTTACCACTGACACACCTCATATCAGCCACAGGTAACACATATACCACTGACACACCTCACATATCAGCCACAGGTAATATATATACCACTGACACACCTCATATCAGCCACAGGTAACACATATACCACTGACACATCTCACATATCAGCCTCAGGTAACACATATACCACTGACGCCTCACATATCAGCCACAGGTAACACATATACCACTGACACACCTCATATCAGCCACAGGTAACACATATACCACTGAGACACCTCACATATCAGCCACAGGTAACACATGTACCACTGACGCCTCACATATCAGCCATAGGTAACACATATACCACTGACACATCTCATATCAGCCTCAGGTAACACATATACCACTGACACACCTCACATATCAGCTTCGGGGAACACATGTACCACTGACACCTCACATATCAGCCACAGGTAGCACATATACCACTGACACACCTCACATATCAGCCACAGGTAACACATGTACCACTGACACCTCACATATCAGCCACAGGTAATATATATACCACTCACTCCTCACATATCAGCCACAGGTAACACATATACCACTGACACACCTCACATATCAGCCACAGGTAACACATGTAACACTGACACCTCACATATCAGCCACAGGTAACACATATACCACTGACACATCTCACATATCAGCCTCAGGTAACACATGTACCCCTGACACCTCACATATCAGCCACAGGTAACACATATATCACTGACACACCTCATATCAGCCACAGGTAACACATATACCAGTGACACACCTCATATCAGCCACAGGTAACACATATACCGCTGACACATCTCACATATCAGCCACAGGTAATACATATACCACTGACACACCTCATATCAGTGACAGGCAACACATATACCACTGACACACCTCATATCAGCCACAGGTAACACATATACCACTGCCACACCTCATATCAGCCACAGGTAACACATATACCACTGACACCTCATATCAGCCGCAGCTAACACATGTACCTCTGACACCTCACATATCAGCCACAGGTAACACATGTACCACTGACACCTCACATATCAGCCACAGGTAACACATATACCACTGACACCTCACATATCAGCCACAGGTAACACATATACCACTGACACCTCACATATCAGCCACAGGTAACACATATACCACTGACACCTCACGTATCAGCCACAGGTGACACATATACCACCGACACCTCACATATCAGCCACAGGTAACACATATACCACTGACACACCTCATATCAGCCACAGGTAACACATATACAACTGACACCTCACATATCAGCCACAGGTAAAACATATACCACTGACACACCACATATCAGCCTCAGGTAACACATATACCACTGACACCTCACATATCAGCCACAGGTAACACATATACCACTGACACATCTCACATATCAGCCTCAGGTAACACATATACCAATGATACCTCACATATCAGCCACAGGTAACACATATACCACTGACACCTCACATATCAGCCACAGGTAACACATGTACCACTGACGCCTCACACATCAGCCACAGGTAACACATATACCACTGACACATCTCACATATCAGCCTCATTTAACACATGTACCACTGACACCTCACATATCAGCCACAGGTAACACATATACCATTGACACACCTCACATATCAGCCACAGGTAACACATGTACCACTGACACCTCACATATCAGCCACAGGTAACACATATACCACTGACACATCTCACATATCAGCCTCAGGTAACACATGTACCACTGACACCTCACATATCAGCCACAGGTAACACATATACCACTGACACACCTCATATCAGGCACAGGTAACACATGTACCACTGACACACTTCATATCAGCCACAGCTAGCACATATACCACTGACACACCTCATATCAGCCACAGGTAACACATATACCACTGACACCTCATATCAGCCACAGGTAACACATATACCACTGACACACCTCATATCAGCCACAGGTAACACATATACCACTGACACACCTCATATCAGCCACAGGTAACACATATTCCACTGACACCTCACATATCAGCCACAGGTAACACATATACCACTGACACCTCACATATCAGCCACAGGTAACACATATACCACTAACACCTCATATCAGCCACAGCTAACACATATAACACTGACACACCTCATATCAGCCACAGGTAACACATATAACACTGACACACCACATTTCAGCCACAGGGAACACATATACCACTGACACACCTCACATATCAGCCACAGGTAACACATATACCACTGACACACCTCACATATCAGCCACAGGTAACACATATACCACTGACACCTCATATATCAGCCACAGGTAACACATATACCACTGACACCTCACATATCAGCCACAGGTAACACATATACCACTCACACCTCACATATCAGCCACAGGTAACACATATACCACTGACACACCTCACATATCATCCACAGGTAACACATATACCACTGACACCTCACATATCAGCCACAGGTAAAACATATACCACTGACACACCTCACATCAGCCACAGGTAACACATGTACCACTGACACCTCTCATATCAGCAACAGCTAACATATATACCACTGACACACCTCACATATCAGCCACAGGTAACACATCTACCACTGACACCTCACATATCAGCCACAGGTAACACATGTACCACTGACACCTCACATATCATCCACAGGTAACACATGTACCACTGACACACTTCATATCAGCCACAGCTAACACATATACCACTGACACCTCACATATCAGCCACAGGTAACACATGTACCACTGACACCTCACATATCAGCCACAGGTAACACATAAACCACTCACACCTCACATATCAGCCACAGGTAACACATATACCACTGACACAGCACATATCAGCCACAGGTAACACATATACCACTGACACACCTCACATATCAGCCACAGGTAACACATATACCACTCACACACCACATATCAGCCACAGGTAACACATATACCACTGACACACCTCATATCAGTGACAGGTAACACATATACCACAGACACACCTCATATCAGTGAAAGGTAACACATATACCACTGACACCTCACATATCAGCCACAGGTAACACACATACCACTGCCACACCTCATATCAGTGACAGTTAACACATATTCCACTCAGACACCTCATATCAATGATAGGTAACACATATACCACTGACACACCTCATATCAGTGACAGGTAACACATATACCACTGACACATCTCATATCAGTGACAGGTAACACATATACCACTGACACACCTCATATCAGCCACAGGGAACACATATACCACTGACACACCTCACATATCAGCCACAGGTACCACATATACCACTGACACACCTCACGTATCAGCCACAGGTAACACATATACCACTGACACCTCACATATCAGCCACAGGTAACACATATACCGCTGACACCTCACATATCAGCCACAGGTAACACATATACCACTCACACCTCACATATCAGCCACAGGTAACACATATACCACTGACACACCTCACATATCAGCCACAGGTAACACATATACCACTGACACCTCACATATCAGCCACAGGTAACACATATACCACTGACACACCTCACATCAGCCACAGGTAACACATGTACTATTGACACACCTCATATCAGCAACAGCTAACACATATACCACTGACACCTCACATATCAGCCACAGGTAACGCATATACCACTGACACACCTCACATATCAGCCACAGGTAACACATGTACCACTGACACCTCACATATCAGCCACATGTAACACATATACCACTGACACCTCACATATCAGCCACAGGTAACACATGTACCACTGACACACTTCATATCAGCCACAGCTAGCACATATACCACTGACACACCTCATATCAGCCACAGGTAACACATATACCACTGACACCTCATATCAGCCACAGGTAACATACATACCACTGACACCTCATATCAGCCACAGGTAACACATATAACACTGACACACCTCATATCAGCCACAGGTAACACATATAACACTGACACACCACATTTCAGCCACAGGGAACACATATACCACTGACACACCTCACATATCAGCCACAGGTAACACATATACCACTGACACACCTCACATATCAGCCACAGGTAACACATATACCACTGACACCTCACATATCAGCCACAGGTAACACATATACCACTGACACCTCACATATCAGCCACAGGTAACACATATACCACTCACACCTCACATATCAGCCACAGGTAACACATATACCACTGACACACCTCACATATCAGCCACAGGTAACACATATACCACTGACACCTCACATATCAGCCACAGGTAAAACATATATCACTGACACACCTCACATCAGCCACAGGTAACACATGTACCACTGACACACCTCATATCAGCAACAGCTAACACATATACCAGTGACACACCTCACATATCAGCCACAGTTAACACATGTACCACTGACACCTCACATATAAGCCACAGATAACACATGTACCACTGACACCTCACATATCAGCCACAGGTAACACATGTACCACTGACACACTTCACATCAGCCACAGCTAACATATATACCACTGACAACTCACATATCAGCCACAGGTAACACATGTACCACTGACACCTCACATATCAGCCACAGGTACCACATATACCACTGACACACCTCACGTATCAGCCACAGGTAACACATATACCACTGACACCTCACATATCAGCCACAGGTAACAGATATACCACTGACACCTCACATATCAGCCACAGGTAACACATATACCACTCACACCTCACATATCAGCCACAGGTAACACATATAACACTGACACACCTCACATATCAGCCACAGGTAACACATGTACCACTGGCACCTCACATATCAGCCAGAGGTAACACATTTACCACTGACACACCTCACATCAGTCACAGGTAACACATGCACTATTGACACACCTCATATCAGCAACAGCTAACACATATACCACTGACACCTCACATATCAGCCACAGGTAATGCATATACCACTGACACACCTCACATAGCTGCCACAGGTAACACATGTACCACTGACACCTCACATATCAGCCACAGGTAACACATATACCACTGACACCTCACATATCAGCCACAGGTAACACATGTACCACTGACACACTTCATATCAGCCACAGCTAGCACATATACCACTGACACACCTCATATCAGCCACAGGTAACACATATACCACTGACACCTCATATCAGCCAAAGGTAACACATATACCACTGACACACCTCATATCAGCCACAGGTAACACATATACCACTGACACACCTCATATCAGCCACAGGTAACACATATACCACTGACACCTCACATATCAGCCACAGGTAACACATATACCACTGACACCTCACATATCAGCCACAGGTAACACATATACCACTGACACCTCATATCAGCCACAAGTAACACACATAACACTGTCACACCTCATATCAGCCACAGGTAACACATATAAAACTGACACACCACATTTCAGCCACAGGGAACACATATACCACTGACACACCTCACATATCAGCCACAGGTAACACATATACCACTGACACACCTCACATATCAGCCACAGGTAACACATATACCACTGACACCTCACATATCAGCCACAGGTAACACATATACCACTGACACCTCACATATCAGCCACAGGTAACACATATACCACTCACACCTCACATATCAGCCACAGGTAACACATATACCACTGACACACCTCACATATCAGCCACAGGTAACACATATACCACTGACACCTCACATATCAGCCACAGGTAACACATATACCACTGACACACCTCACATCAGCCACAGGTAACACATGTACTATTGACACACCTCATATCAGCAACAGCTAACACATATACCACTGACACCTCACATATCAGCCACAGGTAACGCATATAACACTGACACCTCACATATCAGCCACAGGTAAAACATATATCACTGTCAAACCTCACATCAGCCACAGGTAACACATGTACCACTGACACACCTCATATCAGCAACAGCTAACACATATACCAGTGACACACCTCACATATCAGCCACAGGTAACACATGTACCACTGACACCTCACATATCAGCCACAGAAAACACATGTACCACTGACACCTCACATATCAGCCACAGGTAACACATGTTCCACTGACACACTTCACATCAGCCACAGCTAACATATATACCACTGACACCTCACATATCAGCCACAGGTAACACATGTACCACTGACACCTCACATATCAGCCACAGGTACACATATACCACTGACACACCTCACGTATCAGCCACAGGTAACACATATACCACTGACACCTCACATATCAGCCACAGGTAACACATATACCACTGACACCTCACATATCAGCCACAGGTAACACATATACCACTCACACCTCACATATCAGCCACAGGTAACACATATAACACTGACACACCTCACATATCAGCCACAGGTAACACATATACCACTGACACCTCACATATCAGCCACAGGTAACACATTTACCACTGACACACCTCACATCAGTCACAGGTAACACATGTACTATTGACACACCTCATATCAGCAACAGCTAACACATATACCACTGACACCTCACATATCAGCCACAGGTAACGCATATACCACTGACACACCTCACATATCAGCCACAGGTAACACATGTACCACTAACACCTCACATATCAGCCACAGGTAACACATATACCACTGACACCTCACATATCAGCCACAGGTAACACATGTACCACTGACACACTTCATATCAGCCACAGCTAGCACATATACCACTGACACACCTCATATCAGCCACAGGTAACACATATACCACTGACACCTCATATCAGCCAAAGGTAACACATATACCACTGACACACCTCATATCAGCCACAGGTAACACATATACCACTGACACACCTCATATCAGCCACACGTAACACATATACCACTGACACCTCACATATCAGCCACAGGTAACACATATACCACTGACACCTCACATATCAGCCACAGGTAACACATATACCACTGACACCTCATATCAGCCACAAGTAACACATATAACACTGTCGCACCTCATATCAGCCACAGGTAACACATATAACACTGACACACCATATTTCAGCCACAGGGAACACATATACCACTGACACACCTCACATATCAGCCACAGGTAACACATATACCACTGACACACCTCACATATCAGCCACAGGTAACACATATACCACTGACACCTCACATATCAGCCACAGGTAACACATATACCACTGACACCTCACATATCAGCCACAGGTAACACATATACCACTCACACCTCACATATCAGCCACAGGTAACACATATACCACTGACATACCTCACTTCAGCCACAGGTAACACATGTACCACTGACACACCTCATATCAGCAACAGCTAACACATATAACAGTGACACACCTCACATATCAGCACAGGTAACACATGTACCACTGACACCTCACATATCAGCCACAGATAACACATGTACCACTGACACCTCACATATCAGCCACAGGTAACACATGTACAACTGACACACTTCATATCAGCCACAGCTAACATATATACCACTGACACCTCACATATCAGCCACAGGTAACACATGTACCACTGACACCTCACATATCAGCCACAGGTACACATATACCACTGACACACCTCACGTATCAGCCACAGGTAACACATATACCACTGACACCTCACATATCAGCCACAGGTAACACATGTACCACTGACACACTTCATATCAGCCACAGCTAACATATATACCACTGACACCTCACATATCAGCCACAGGTAACACATGTACCACTGACACCTCACATATCAGCCACAGGTACACATATAACACTGACACACCATATTTCAGCCACAGGGAACACATATACCACTGACACACCTCACATATCAGCCACAGGTAACACATATACCACTGACACACCTCACATATCAGCCACAGGTAACACATATACCACTGACACCTCACATATCAGCCACAGGTAACACATATACCACTGACACCTCACATATCAGCCACAGGTAACACATATACCACTCACACCTCACATATCAGCCACAGGTACCACATATACCACTGACACACCTCACATATCAGCCACAGGTAACACATATACCACTGACACACCTCACTTCAGCCACAGGTAACACATGTACCACTGACACACCTCATATCAGCAACAGCTAACACATATAACAGTGACACACCTCACATATCAGCCACAGGTAACACATGTACCACTGACACCTCACATATCAGCCACAGATAACACATGTACCACTGACACCTCACATATCAGCCACAGGTAACACATGTACCACTGACACACTTCATATCAGCCACAGCTAACATATATACCACTGACACCTCACTTATCAGCCACAGGTAACACATGTACCATTGACACCTCACATATTAGCCACAGGTAACACATAAACCACTCACACCTCACATATCAGCCACAGGTAACACATATACCACTGACACACCACATATCAGCCACAGGTAACACATATACCACTGACACACCTCACATATCAGCCACAGGTAACACATATACCACTCACACACCACATTTCAGCCACAGGTAACACATATACCACTGACACACCTCATATCAGTGACAGGTAACACATATACCACAGACACACCTCATATCAGAGACAGGTAACACATATACCACTGACACCTCACATATCAGCCACAGGTAACACACATACCACTGACACACCTCATATCAGTGACAGTTAACACATATTCCACTCAGACACCTCATATCAGTGAGAGGTAACACATATACCATTGACACACCTCATATCAGTGACAGGTAACACATATACCACTGACACACCTCATATCAGTGACAGGTAACACATATACCACTGACACGCCTCATATTAGCCACAGGGAACACATATACCACTGACACACCTCACATATCAGCCACAGGTACCACATATACCACTGACACACCTCACATATCAGCCACAGGTAACATATATACCACTGACACCTCACATATCAGCCACAGGTAACACATATACCACTGACACCTCACATATCAGCCACAGGTAACACATATACCACTCACACCTCACATATCAGCCACAGGTAACACATATACCACTGACACACCTCACATATCAGCCACAGGTAACACATATACCACTGACACCTCACATATCAGCCACAGGTAACACATATACCACTGACACACCTCACATCAGCCACAGGTAACACATGTACTATTGACACACCTCATTTCAGCAACAGCTAACACATATACCACTGACACCTCACATATCAGCCACAGGTAACACATATACCACTGACACACCTCACATATCAGACACAGGTAACACTTGTACCACTGACACCTCACATATCAGCCACAGGTAACACATGTACCACTGACACCTCACATATCAGCCACAGGTAACACATGTACCACTGGCACACTTCATATCAGCCACAGCTAACACATATACCACTGACACCTCACATATCAGCCACAGGTAACACATGTACCACTGACACCTCACATATCAGCCACAGGTAACATATAAACCACTCACACCTCACATATCAGCCACAGGTAACACATATACCACTGACACACCACATATCAGCCACAGGTAACACATATACCACTGACACCTCACATATCAGCCACAGGTAACACATGTACCACTGACACACTTCATATCAGCCACAGCTAGCACATATACCACTGACACACCTCATATCAGCCACAGGTAACACATATACCACTGACACCTCATATCAGCCAAAGGTAACACATATACCACTGACACTCCTCATATCAGCCACAGGTAACACATATACCACTGACACACCTGATATCAGCCACAGGTAACACATATACCACTGACACCTCACATATCAGCCACAGGTAACACATATACCACTGACACCTCACATATCAGCCACAGGTAACACATATACCACTGACACCTCATATCAGCCACAAGTAACACATGTAACACTGTCACACCTCATATCAGCCACAGGTAACACATATAACACTGACACACCACATTTCAGCCACAGGGAACACATATACCACTGACACACCTCACATATCAGCCACAGGTAACACATATACCACTGACACACCTCACATATCAGCCACAGGTAACACATATACCACTGACACCTCACATATCAGCCACAGGTAACACATATACCACTGACACCTCACATATCAGCCACAGGTAACACATATACCACTCACACCTCACATATCAGCCACAGGTAACACATATACCACTGACACACCTCACATCAGCCACAGGTAACACATGTACCACTGACACACCTCATATCAGCAACAGCTAACACATATACCAGTGACACACCTCACATATCAGCCACAGGTAACACATGTACCACTGACACCTCACATATCAGCCACAGATAACACATGTACAACTGACACCTCACATATCAGCCACCGGTAACACATATACCTCTGACACACCTCATATCAGCCACAGGTAACACATATACCACTGAAGCACCTCATATCAGCCACAGGTAACACACATACCACTGACACACCTCATATATCAGCCACAGGTAACACATATACCACTGACACACCTCATATCAGCCACAGGTAACACACATACCAATGACACCTCACATATCAGCCACAGGTAACACATATACCACTGACACATCTCATATCAGCCACAGGTAACACATATACCACTGACACCTCACATATCAGCCACAGGTAACATATATACCACTGACACCTCACATATCAGCCACAGGTAACACATATACCACTGACACACCTCACATATCAGCCACAGGTAACAAATATATCACTGACACACCTCATATCAGCCGCAGCTAACACATATACAACTGACACCTCACATATCAGCCACAGGTAACACATATACCACTGATACCTCACATATCAGCCACAGGTAACACATATACCACTGATACATCTCATATCAGCCACAGCTAACACATTTACCACTGACACCTCACATATCAGCCACAGGTAACACATATACCACTGACACCTCACATATCAGCCACAGGTAACCCATATACCACTGACACACCTCACATATCAGCCACAGGTAACACATATACCACTGACACCTCACATATCAGCCACAGGTAACACATATACCACTGATACCTCACATATCAGACACAGGTAACACATATACCACTGACACACTTCATATCAGCCACAGGTAATACATGTACCACTGACACACCTCATAGCCACAGCTAACACATATACCACTGACACCTCACATATCAGCCACAGGTAACACATATACCACTGACACACCTCACATATCAGCCACAGATAACACATGTACCACTGACACCTCACATATCAGCCACAGGTAACACATGTACCACTGACACCTCACATATCAGCCACAGGTAACACATGTACCACTGACACCTCACATATCAGCCACAGGTAACACATATACCACTGACACACCTCATATCAGCCACAGCTAACACATATCCCACTGACACCTCACATATCAGCCACTGGTAACACATATACCACTGACACCTCACATATCAGCCACAGGTAACACATATACCACTGACACACCTCATATCAGCTACAGCTAACACATATACCACTGACACCTCACATATCAGCCACAGGTAACAAATGTACCACTGACACACTTCATATCAGCTACAGCTAACACATATACCACTGACACCTCACATATCAGCCGCAGGTAACATATGTACCACTGACACCTCACATATCAGCCACAGGTAACATATGTACCACTGACACCTCACATATCAGCCACAGGTAACACATAAACCACTCACACCTCACATATCAGCCACAGGTAACACATATACCACTGACACACCACATATCAGCCACAGGTAACACATATACCACTGACACACCTCACATATCAGCCACAGGTAATACATATACCATTGACACCTCACATATCAGCCACAGGTAACACATATACCACTGACACACCTCATATCAGCCACAGGTAACACATACACCACTGACACACCTCATATCAGCCACAGGTAACACATATACCACTGACACACCTCACATATCGGCCACAGGTAACACATATACCACTGACACACTTCATATCAGACACATGTAACACACATACCACTGACACCTCATATATCAGCCACAGGTAACACATATACCACTGACATCTCATATCAGCCACAGCTAACACATATACCACTGACACCTCACATATCAGCCACAGGTAACACATATACCACTGACACCTCACATATCAGCCACAGGTAACACATATACCACTGACACACCTCATATCAGCCACAGGTAACACATATACCACTGACACACCTCACATATCAGCCACAGGTAACACATATACCACTGACACACCTCATGTCAGCCACAGGTAACACACATACCACTGACACATCTCATATCAGCCACAGGTAACACATATACCACTGACACCTCACATATCAGCCACAGGTAACATATATACCACTGACACCTCACATATCAGAAACAGGTAACACATATACCACTGACACACCTCACATATCAGCCACAGGTAACACATATATCACAGACACACCTCATATCAGCCGCAGCTAACACATATACCACTGACACCTCACATATCAGCCACAGGTAACACATATACCACTGACACCTCACATATCAGCCACAGGTAACACATATACCACTGATACTTCTCATATCAGCCACAGCTAACACATATACCACTGACACCTCACATATCAGCCACAGGTAACACATATACCACTGACACCTCACATATCAGCCACAGGTAACCCATATACCACTGATACACCTCACATATCAGCCACAGGTAACACATACACCACTGACACCTCACATATCAGCCACAGGTAACACATATACCACTGATACCTCACATATCAGACACAGGTAACACATATACCACTGACACACTTCATATCAGCCACAGGTAACACATGTACCACTGACACACCTCATAGCCACAGCTAACACATATACCACTGACACCTCACATATCAGCCACAGGTAACACATATACCACTGACACACCTCACATATCAGCCACAGATAACACATGTACCACTGACACCTCACATATCAGACACAGGTAACACATGTACCACTGACACCTCACATATCAGCCACAGGTAACACATGTACCACTGACACCTCACATATCAGCCACAGGTAACACATATACCACTGACACACCTCATATCAGCCACAGCTAACACATATACCACTGACACCTCACATATCAGCCACTGGTAACACATATACCACTGATACCTCACATATCAGCCACAGGTAACACATATACCACTGACATACCTCATATCAGCTACAGCTAACACATATACCACTGACACCTCACATATCAGCCACAGGTAACACATGTACCACTGACACACTTCATATCAGCTACAGCTAACACATATACCACTGACACCTCACATATCAGCCACAGGTAACATATGTACCACTGACACCTCACATATCAGCCACAGGTAACATATGTACCACTGACACCTCACATATCAGCCACAGGTGACACATGTACCACTGACGCCTCACATATCAGCCACAGGTAACACATATACCACTGACACTTCTCACATATCAGCCACAGGTAACACATGTACCACTGACACCTCACATATCAGCCACAGGTAACACATATACCACTGACACACCTCAAATATCAGCCTCGGGTAACACATGTACCACTGACACCTCACATATCAGCCACAGGTAGCACATAAACCACTGACACATCTCACATATCAGCCACAGGTAACACATGTACCACTGACACCTCACATATCAGCCAAAGGTAACACATATACCACTCACACCTCATATATCAGCAACAGGTAACACATGTACCACTGACACACCTCACATATCAGCCACAGGTAACACATGTACCACTGACACCTCACATATCAGCCACAGGTAACACATATACCACTGATACACCTCACATATCAGCCACAGGTAACACATATACCACTGTCACCTCACATATCAGCCAGAGGTAACACATATACCACTGACACACCTCATATCAGCCACAGGTAACACATGTACCACTGACACACCTCATATCAGCCACAGCTAACACATATACCACTGACACCTCACATATCAGACACAGGTAACCCATATACCACTAACACACCTCATATCAACCACAGGTAACACATATACCACTGACACACCTCATATCAGCCACAGGTAACACATATACCACTGAAACCTCACATATCAGCCACAGGTAACACATATACCACTGACACACATCACATATCAGCCACAGCTAACACATGTACCACTGACACACAACATCTCAGCCTCAGGTAACACATATACCACTGACACCTCACATATCAACCACAGGTAACACATATACCACTGACAAATCTCACATATCAGCCTCAGGTAACACATGTACCACTGACACCTCACATATCAGCCACAGGTAACACATATACCACTGACACACCTCACATATCAGCCACAGGTAACACATATACCACTGACACCTCACATATCAGCCACAGGTAACACATATACCACTGACACCTCACATATCAGCCACAGGTGACACATGTACTACTGACGCCTCACATATCAGCCACAGGTAACACATATACCACTGACACTTCTCACATATCAGTCTCAGGTAACACATGTACCACTGACACCTCACATATCAGCCACAGGTAACACATATACCACTGACACACCTCACATATCAGCCTCGGGTAACACATGTACCACTGACACCTCACATATCAGCCACAGGTAGCCCATATACCACTGACACATCTCACATATCAGCCACAGGTAACACATGTACCACTGACACCTCACATATCAGCCACAGGTAACACATATACCACTCACACCTCACATATCAGCAACAGGTAACACATGTACCACTGACACACCTCACATAATAGCCACAGGTAACACATGTACCACTGACACCTCACATATCAGCCACAGGTAACACATATACCACTGACACATCTCACATATCAGCCTCAGGTAACACATGTACCACTGACACCTCACATATCAGCCACAGGTAACACATATACAACTGACACACGTCACATATCAGCCACAGGTAACACATATACCACTGACACCTCACATATCAGCCACAGGTAACACATGTACCACTGACACATGTCATATCAGCCAAATCAAACACATACACCACTGACACCTCACATATCAGCCACAGGTAACACATATACCACTGACACACCTCATATCAACCACAGGTAACACATATACGACTGACGCACCTCATATCAGCCACAGGTGACACATATACCACTGACGCCTCACATATCAGCCACAGGTAACACATATACCACTGACACCTCACATATCAGCCACAGGTAACACATATACCACTGACACACCTCACATATCAGCCACAGGTAACACATATACCACTGACGCACCTCATATCAGCCACAGCTAACACATATACCACTGACACACCTCATATCAGCCACAGTTAACACATGTACCACTGACACCTCACATATCAGCCACAGGTAACACATATACCACTGACACCTCACATATCAGCCACAGGTAACACATATACAACTGACACCTCACATATCAGCCACAGGTAACACATGTACCACTGACACACCTCACATAATAGCCACAGGTAACACATGTACCACTGACACCTCACATATCAGCCACGGGTAACACATGTACCACTGACACCTCACATATCAGCCACACGTAACACATATACCACTGACACACCTCATATCTGCCACAGGTAACACATATACCACTCACACACCTCATATCAGCCACAGGTAATACATGTACCACTGACACCTCACATATCAGCCACAGGTAACAGATATACCACTGACACACCTCACATATCAGCCACGGGTAACACATGTACCACTGACACCTCACATATCAGCCACACGTAACAAATATACCACTGACACACCTCATATCAGCCACAGGTAACACATATACCACTCACACACCTCATATCAGCCACAGGTAACACATACACCACTGACACCTCACATATCAGCCACAGGTAACACATATGCCACTGACACCTCACATATCAGCCACAGGTAACACATATACCACTGACACACAACATATCAGCCTCAGGTAACACATATACCACTGACACCTCACATATCAACCACAGGTAACACATGTACCATTGACAAATTTCACATATCAGCCTCAGGTAACACATGTACCACTGACACCTCACATATCAGCCACAGGTAACACATATACCACTGAAACACCTCACATATCAGCCACAGGTAACACATATACCACTGACACCTCACATATCAGCCACAGGTAACACATATACCACTGACACCTCACATATCAGCCACAGGTGACACATGTACCACTGACGCCTCAAATATCAGCCACAGGTAACACATATACCACTGACACACCTCACATATCAGCCTCGGGTAACACATGTACCACTGACACCTCACATATCAGCCACCGGTAGCACATATACCACTGACACATCTCACATATCAGCCACAGGTAACACATGTACCACTGACACGTCACATATCAGCCACAGGTAACACATATACCACTCACACCTCACATATCAGCAACAGGTAAAACATGTACCACTGACACACCTCACATATCAGCCACAGGTAACACATGTACCACTGACACCTCACATATCGGCCACAGGTAACACATATACCACTGACACATCTCACATATCAGCCTCAGGTAACACATGTACCACTGACACCTCACATATCAGCCACAGGTAACACATATACCACTGACACACCTCACATATCAGCCACAGGTAACACATATACCACTGACACCTCACATATCAGCCACAGGTAACACATGTACCACTGACACACCTCATATCAGCCACAGCTAACACATATACCACTGACACCTCACATATCAGCCACAGGTAACACATATACCACTGACACACCTCATATCAACCACAGGTAACACATATACCACTGACGCACCTCATATCAGCCACAGGTAACACATATACCTCTGACGCCTCACATATCAGCCACAGGTAACACATGTACCACTGACACCTCACATATCAGCCACAGGTAACACATATACAACTGACACCTCACATATCAACCACAGGTAACACATATACCACTGACACACCTCAAATATCAGCCACAGGTAACACATATACCACTGACGCACCTCATATCAGCCACAGCTAACACATATACCACTGACACACCTCATATCAGCCACAGTTAACACATGTACCACTGACATCTCACATATCAGCCACAGTTAACACATATACCACTGACACCTCACATATCAGCCACAGTTAACACATATACCACTGACACACCTCACATATCAGCCACAGGTAACACATGTACCACTGACACCTCACATATCAGCCACAGCTAACACATATACCACTGACACACCTCATATCAGCCACAGTTAACACATATACCACTCGCACACCTCATATCAGCCACAGGTAACACATATACCACTGACACCTCACATATCAGCCACAGGTAACACATATACCACTGACACCTCACATATCAGCCACAGGTAACACATATACCACTGACACACCTCACATATCAGCCACAGGTAACACATATACCACCGACACCTCACATATCAGCCACAGGTAACACATATACCGCTGACACATCTCACATCAGCCACAGGTAACACATATACCACTGACACATCTCACATATCAGCCTCAGGTAACACATGTACCACTGACACCTCAAATATCAGCCACAGGTAACACATATACCACTGACACACCTCACATATCAGCCACAGGTAACACATATACCACTGACTCCTCACATATCAGCCACAGGTAACACATATACCACTGACACACCTCACATATCAGCCACAGGTAACACATGTACCACTGACACATCTCACATATCAGCCTCAGGTAACACATGTACCACTGACACCTCAAATATCAGCCACAGGTAACACATATACCACTGACACACCTCACATATCAGCCACAGGTAACACATATACCACTGACATCTCACATATCAGCCACAGGTAACACATATACCACTGACACATCTCACATATCAGCCACAGGTAACACATATACCACTGAAACCTCACATATCAGCCACAAGTAACACATATACCACTGACACACCTCATATCAGCCGCAGGCAACACATATACCACTGACACATCTCACATATCAGCCTCAGGTAACTCCTGCACCACTGACACCTCACATATCAGCCACAGGTAACACATATACCACTAACACACCTCACATATCAGCCACAGGTAACACATATACCACTGAAACCTCACATATCAGCCACAGGTAACACATATACCACTGACACACCTCATATCAGCCGCAGGTAGCACATGTACCACTGACACACCTCATATCAGCCACAGCTAACACATATACCACTGACACCTCACATATCAGCCACAGGTAACACATATACCACTGACACACCTCATATCAACCACAGGTAACACATATACCACTGACACACCTCATATCAGCCACAGGTAACACATATACCACTGACACCTCACATATCAGCCACAGGCAACACATGTGCCAATGACACCTCACATATCTGCCACAGTTAACACATATACCACTGACACCTCACATATCAGCCACAGGTAACACATATACCACTGACAAACCTCACATATCAGCCACAGGTAACACATGTACCACTGACACCTCACATATCAGCCACAGGTAACACATATACCACTGACACCTCACATATCAGCCACATGTAACACATGTACCACTGACACACTTCATATCAGCCACAGCTAACACATATACCACTGACACACCTCATATCAGCCACAGGTAACACATATACCACTGACACCTCATATCAGCCACAGGTAACACATATACCACTGACACACCTCATATCAGTCACAGGTAACACATATACCACTGACACACCTCACATATCAGCCTCGGGTAACATATGTACCACTGACACCTCACATATCAGCCACAGGTAACACATATACCACTCACACCTCACATATCAGCAACAGGTAACACATGTACCACTGACACACCTCACATATCAGCCACAGGTAACACATGTACCACTGACACCTCACATATCGGCCACAGGTAACACATATACCACTGACACATCTCACATATCAGCCTCAGGTAACACATGTACCACTGACACCTCACATATCAGCCACAGGTAACACATATACCACTGACACACCTCACATATCAGCCACAGGTAACACATATACCACTGACACCTCACATATCAGCCACAGGTAACACATATACCACTGACACACCTCACATATCAGCCACAGGTAACACATATACCACTGACACACCTCATATCAGCCACAGCTAACACATATACCACTGACACCTCACATATTAGCCACAGGTAACACATATACCACTGACACACCTCATATCAACCACAGGTAACACATATACCACTGACGCACCTCATATCAGCCACAGGTAACACATATACCTCTGACGCCTCACATATCAGCCACAGGTAACACATGTACCACTGACACCTCACATATCAGCCACAGGTAACACATATACAACTGACACCTCACATATCAACCACAGGTAACACATATACCACTGACACACCTCAAATATCAGCCACAGGTAACACATATACCACTGACGCACCTCATATCAGCCACAGCTAACACATATACCACTGACACACCTCATATCAGCCACAGTTAACACATGTACCACTGACACCTCACATATCAGCCACAGTTAACACATATACCACTGACACCTCACATATCAGCCACAGTTAACACATATACCACTGACACACCTCACATATCAGCCACAGGTAACACATGTACCTCTGACACCTCACATATCAGCCACAGCTAACACATATACCACTGACACACCTCATATCAGCCACAGCTAACACATATACCACTCGCACACCTCATATCAGCCACAGGTAACACATATACCACAGACACCTCACATATCAGCCACAGGTAACACATATACCACTGACACCTCACATATCAGCCACAGGTAACACATATACCACTGACACACCTCACATATCAGCCACAGGTAACACATATACCACCGACACCTCACATATCAGCCACTGGTAACACATATACCGCTGACACATCTCACATCAGCCACAGGTAACACATATACCACTGACACATCTCACATATCAGCCTCAGGTAACACATGTACCACTGACACCTCAAATATCAGCCACAGGTAACACATATACCACTGACACACCTCACATATCAGCCACAGGTAACACATATACCACTGACTCCTCACATATCAGCCACAGGTAACACATATACCACTGACACACCTCACATATCAGCCACAGGTAACACATGTACCACTGACACATCTCACATATCAGCCTCAGGTAACACATGTACCACTGACACCTCAAATATCAGCCACAGGTAACACATATACCACTGACACACCTCACATATCAGCCACAGGTAACACATATACCACTGACATCTCACATATCAGCCACAGGTAACACATATACCACTGACACATCTCACATATCAGCCTCAGGTAACTCCTGCACCACTGACACCTCACATATCAGCCACAGGTAACACATATACCACTAACCCACCTCACATATCAGCCACAGGTAACACATATACCACTGAAACCTCACATATCAGCCACAGGTAACACATATACCACTGACACACCTCATATCAGCCGCAGGCAACACATATACCACTGACACATCTCACATATCAGCCTCAGGTAACTCCTGCACCACTGACACCTCACATATCAGCCACAGGTAACACATATACCACTAACACACCTCACATATCAGCCACAGGTAACACATATACCACTGAAACCTCACATATCAGCCACAGGTAACACATATACCACTGACACACCTCATATCAGCCGCAGGTAGCACATGTACCACTGACACACCTCATATCAGCCACAGCTAACAAATATACCACTGACACCTCACATATCAGCCACAGGTAACACATATACCACTGACACACCTCATATCAACCACAGGTAACACATATACCACTGACACACCTCATATCAGCCACAGGTAACACATATACCACTGACACCTCACATATCAGCCACAGGCAACACATGTGCCAATGACACCTCACATATCTGCCACAGTTAACACATATACCACTGACACCTCACATATCAGCCACAGGTAACACATATACCACTGACAAACCTCACATATCAGCCACAGGTAACACATGTACCACTGACACCTCACATATCAGCCACAGGTAACACATATACCACTGACACCTCACATATCAGCAACAGGTAACACATGTACCACTGACACACCTCACATATCAGCCACAGGTAACACATGTACCACTGACACCTCACATATCGGCCACAGGTAACACATATACCACTGACACATCTCACATATCAGCCTCAGGTAACACATGTACCACTGACACCTCACATATCAGCCACAGGTAACACATATACCACTGACACACCTCACATATCAGCCACAGGTAACACATATACCACTGACACCTCACATATCAGCCACAGGTAACACATGTACCACTGACACACCTCATATCAGCCACAGCTAACACATATACCACTGACACCTCACATATCAGCCACAGGTAACACATATACCACTGACACACCTCATATCAACCACAGGTAACACATATACCACTGACGCACCTCATATCAGCCACAAGTAACACATATACCTCTGACGCCTCACATATCAGCCACAGGTAACACATGTACCACTGACACCTCACATATCAGCCACAGGTAACACATATACAACTGACACCTCACATATCAACCACAGGTAACACATATACCACTGACACACCTCAAATATCAGCCACAGGTAACACATATACCACTGACGCACCTCATATCAGCCACAGCTAACACATATACCACTGACACACCTCATATCAGCCACAGTTAACACATATACCACTCGCACACCTCATATCAGCCACAGGTAACACATATACCACTGACACCTCACATATCAGCCACAGGTAACACATATACAACTGACACCTCACATATCAACCACAGGTAACACATATACCACTGACACACCTCAAATATCAGCCACAGGTAACACATATACCACTGACGCACCTCATATCAGCCACAGCTAACACATATACCACTGACACACCTCATATCAGCCACAGTTAACACATGTACCACTGACACCTCACATATCAGCCACAGTTAACACATATACCACTGACACCTAAAATATCAGCCACAGTTAACACATATACCACTGACACACCTCACATATCAACCACAGGTAACACATGTACCACTGACACCTCACATATCAGCCACAGCTAACACATATACCACTGACACACCTCATATCAGCCACAGTTAACACATATACCTCTCGCACACCTCATATCAGCCACAGGTAACACATATACCACTGACACCTCACATATCAGCCACAGGTAACACATATACCACTGACACCTCACATATCAGCCACAGGTAACACATATACCACTGACACACCTCACATATCAGCCACAGGTAACACATATACCACCGACACCTCACATATCAGCCACAGGTAACACATATACCGCTGACACATCTCACATCAGCCACAGGTAACACATATACCACTGACACATCTCACATATCAGCCTCAGGTAACACATGTACCACTGACACCTCAAATATCAGCCACAGGTAACACATATACCACTGACACACCTCACATATCAGCCACAGGTAACACATATACCACTGACTCCTCACATATCAGCCACAGGTAACACATATACCACTGACACACCTCACATATCAGCCACAGGTAACACATGTACCACTGACACATCTCACATATCAGCCTCAGGTAACACATGTACCACTGACACCTCAAATATCAGCCACAGGTAACACATATACCACTGACACACCTCACATATCAGCCACAGGTAACACATATACCACTGACATCTCACATATCAGCCACAGGTAACACATATACCACTGACACATCTCACATATCAGCCTCAGGTAACTCCTGCACCACTGACACCTCACATATCAGCCACAGGTAACACATATACCACTAACCCACCTCACATATCAGCCACAGGTAACACATATACCACTGAAACCTCACATATCAGCCACAGGTAACACATATACCACTGACACACCTCATATCAGCCGCAGGCAACACATATACCACTGACACATCTCACATATCAGCCTCAGGTAACTCCTGCACCACTGACACCTCACATATCAGCCACAGGTAACACATATACCACTAACACACCTCACATATCAGCCACAGGTAACACATATACCACTGAAACCTCACATATCAGCCACAGGTAACACATATACCACTGACACACCTCATATCAGCCGCAGGTAGCACATGTACCACTGACACACCTCATATCAGCCACAGCTAACAAATATACCACTGACACCTCACATATCAGCCACAGGTAACACATATACCACTGACACACCTCATATCAACCACAGGTAACACATATACCACTGACACACCTCATATCAGCCACAGGTAACACATATACCACTGACACCTCACATATCAGCCACAGGCAACACATGTGCCAATGACACCTCACATATCTGCCACAGTTAACACATATACCACTGACACCTCACATATCAGCCACAGGTAACACATATACCACTGACAAACCTCACATATCAGCCACAGGTAACACATGTACCACTGACACCTCACATATCAGCCACAGGTAACACATATACCACTGACACCTCACATATCAGCAACAGGTAACACATGTACCACTGACACACCTCACATATCAGCCACAGGTAACACATGTACCACTGACACCTCACATATCGGCCACAGGTAACACATATACCACTGACACATCTCACATATCAGCCTCAGGTAACACATGTACCACTGACACCTCACATATCAGCCACAGGTAACACATATACCACTGACACACCTCACATATCAGCCACAGGTAACACATATACCACTGACACCTCACATATCAGCCACAGGTAACACATGTACCACTGACACACCTCATATCAGCCACAGCTAACACATATACCACTGACACCTCACATATCAGCCACAGGTAACACATATACCACTGACACACCTCATATCAACCACAGGTAACACATATACCACTGACGCACCTCATATCAGCCACAAGTAACACATATACCTCTGACGCCTCACATATCAGCCACAGGTAACACATGTACCACTGACACCTCACATATCAGCCACAGGTAACACATATACAACTGACACCTCACATATCAACCACAGGTAACACATATACCACTGACACACCTCAAATATCAGCCACAGGTAACACATATACCACTGCCGCACCTCATATCAGCCACAGCTAACACATATACCACTGACACACCTCATATCAGCCACAGTTAACACATGTACCACTGACACCTCACATATCAGCCACAGTTAACACATATACCACTGACACCTAAAATATCAGCCACAGTTAACACATATACCACTGACACACCTCACATATCAACCACAGGTAACACATGTACCACTGACACCTCACATATCAGCCACAGCTAACACATATACCACTGACACACCTCATATCAGCCACAGTTAACACATATACCACTCGCACACCTCATATCAGCCACAGGTAACACATATACCACTGACACCTCACATATCAGCCACAGGTAACACATATACAACTGACACCTCACATATCAACCACAGGTAACACATATACCACTGACACACCTCAAATATCAGCCACAGGTAACACATATACCACTGACGCACCTCATATCAGCCACAGCTAACACATATACCACTGACACACCTCATATCAGCCACAGTTAACACATGTACCACTGACACCTCACATATCAGCCACAGTTAACACATATACCACTGACACCTAAAATATCAGCCACAGTTAACACATATACCACTGACACACCTCACATATCAACCACAGGTAACACATGTACCACTGACACCTCACATATCAGCCACAGCTAACACATATACCACTGACACACCTCATATCAGCCACAGTTAACACATATACCACTCGCACACCTCATATCAGCCACAGGTAACACATATACCACTGACACCTCACATATCAGCCACAGGTAACACATATACCACTGACACCTCACATATCAGCCACAGGTAACACATATACCACTGACACACCTCACATATCAGCCACAGGTAACACATATACCACCGACACCTCACATATCAGCCACAGGTAACACATATACCGCTGACACATCTCACATCAGCCACAGGTAACACATATACCACTGACACATCTCACATATCAGCCTCAGGTAACACATGTACCACTGACACCTCAAATATCAGCCACAGGTAACACATATACCACTGACACACCTCACATATCAGCCACAGGTAACACATATACCACTGACTCCTCACATATCAGCCACAGGTAACACATATACCACTGACACACCTCACATATCAGCCACAGGTAACACATGTACCACTGACACATCTCACATATCAGCCTCAGGTAACACATGTACCACTGACACCTCAAATATCAGCCACAGGTAACACATATACCACTGACACACCTCACATATCAGCCACAGGTAACACATATACCACTGACATCTCACATATCAGCCACAGGTAACACATATACCACTGACACATCTCACATATCAGCCTCAGGTAACTCCTGCACCACTGACACCTCACATATCAGCCACAGGTAACACATATACCACTAACACACCTCACATATCAGCCACAGGTAACACATATACCACTGAAACCTCACATATCAGCCACAGGTAACACATACACCACTGACACACCTCATATCAGCCGCAGGCAACACATATACCACTGACACATCTCACATATCAGCCTCAGGTAACTCCTGCACCACTGACACCTCACATATCAGCCACAGGTAACACATATACCACTAACACACCTCACATATCAGCCACAGGTAACACATATACCACTGAAACCTCACATATCAGCCACAGGTAACACATATACCACTGACACACCTCATATCAGCCGCAGGTAGCACATGTACCACTGACACACCTCATATCAGCCACAGCTAACACATATACCACTGACACCTCACATATCAGCCACAGGTAACACATATACCACTGACACACCTCATATCAACCACAGGTAACACATATACCACTGACACACCTCATATCAGCCACAGGTAACACATATACCACTGACACCTCACATATCAGCCACAGGCAACACATGTGCCAATGACACCTCACATATCTGCCACAGTTAACAAAATATACCACTGACACCTCACATATCAGCCACAGGTAACACATATACCACTGACAAACCTCACATATCAGCCACAGGTAACACATGTACCACTGACACCTCACATATCAGCCACAGGTAACACATATACCACTGACACCTCACATATCAGCCACATGTAACACATGTACCACTGACACACTTCATATCAGCCACAGCTAACACATATACCACTGACACACCTCATATCAGCCACAGGTAACACATATACCACTGACACCTCATATCAGCCACAGGTAACACATATACCACTGACACACCTCATATCAGTCACAGGTAACACATATACCACTGACACACCTCACATATCAGCCACAGGTAACACATGTAGCACTGACACACCACATACCAGCCTCAGGTAACACATATACCACCGACACCTCACATATCAGCCACAGGTAACACATATACCACTGACACACCTCAGAAATCAGCCACAGGTAACACATATACCACTGACACACCTAACATATCAGCCACAGGTAACACATGTACCACTGACACCTCACACATCAGCCACAGGTAACACATATACCACTGACACATCTCACATATCAGCCTCAGGTAACACATGTACCACTGACACCTCAAATATCAGCCACAGGTAACACATATACCAGTGACACACCTGACATATCAGCCACAGGTAACACATATACCACTGACACCTCACATATCAGCCACAGGTAACACATATACCACTAACACACCTCACATATTAGCCACAGATAACACATATACCACTAACACACCTCACATATTAGCCACAGGTAACACATGTACCACTGACACCTCACATATCAGCCACAGGTAACACATATACCACTCACACCTCACACATCAGCCACAGGTAACACATATACCACTGACATACCTCACATATCAGCCACAGGTAACACATGTACCACTGACACCTCACATATCAGCCACAGGCAACACATATACCACTGACACATTTCACATATCAGCCTCAGGTAACTCCTGCACCACTGACACCTCACATATCAGCCACAGGTAACACATATACCACTGACACACCTCATATCAACCACAGGTAACACATATACCACTGACACACCTCATATCAGCCTCATGTAACACATATACCACTGACACCTCACATATCAGCCACAGGTAAAACATGTACCACTGACACCTCACATATCAGCCACAGGTAACACATATACCACTGACACCTCACATATCAGCCACAGGTAACACATATACCACTGACAAACCTCACATATCAGCCACAGGTAACACATGTACCACTGACACCTCACATATCAGCCACAGGTAACACATATACCACTGACACCTCACATAACAGCCACAGGTAACACATGTACCACTGACACACTTCATATCAGCCACAGCTAACACATATACCACTGACACACCTCATATCAGCCACAGGTAACACATATACCACTGACACCTCATATCAGCCACAGGTAACACATATACCACTGACACACCTCATATCAGCCACAGGCAACACATATACCACTGACACACCTCATATCAGCCACAGGTAACACATATACCACTGACACCTCACATATCAGCCAAAGGTAACACATATACCACTGACACACCTCATATCAACCACAGGTAACACATATACCACTGACACACCTCATATCAGCCACAGGTAACACATATACCACTGACACCTCATATCAGCCACAGGTAACACATGTACCACTGACACCTCACATATCAGCCACAGGTAACACATGTACCATTGACACATCACATATCAGCCACAGGTAACACATATACCCCTGACACCTCACATATCAGCCACAGGTAACACATGTACCACTGACACACTTCATGTCAGCCACAGCTAACACATATACCACTGACACACCTCATATCAGCCACAGGTAACACATATACCACTGACACCTCTTATCAGCCACAGGTAACACATATACCACTGACACTCCTCATATCAGCCACAGGTAACACATATACCACTGACACACCTCATATCAGCCGCAGGTAACACATATACCACTAACATCTCACATATCAGCCACAGGTAACACATATACCACTGACACCTCACATATCAGCCACAGGTAACACATATTCCACTGACACCTCATATCAGCCACAGGTAACACATATAACACTGACACACCTCATATCAGCCACAGTTAACACGTACAACACTGACATACCACATATCAGCCACAGGGAACACATATACCACTGACAAACCTCACATATCAGCCACAGGGAACACATATACCACTGACACACCTCACATATCAGCCACAGGTAACACATATACCACTAACACACCTCACATATCAGCCACAGGTAACACATATACCACTGACATCTCACATATCAGCCACAGGTAACACATATACCACTGACACCTCACATATCAGCCACAGGTAACACATATACCACTCACACCTCACATATCAGCCACAGTTAACACATAAACCACTGACACACATCATATCAGCAACAGCGAACACATATACCACTGACACCTCACATATCAGCCACAGGTAAAACATGTACCACTGACACACCTCATATCAGCAACAGCTAACACATATACCAATGACACCTCACATATCAGCCACAGGTAGCAAATGTACCACTGACACACTTCATATCAGCCACAGCTAACACATATACCACTGACACCTCACATATCAGCCACAGGTAACATATGTACCACTGACACCTCACATATCAGCCACAGTTAACACATAAACCACTCACACCTCACATATCAGCCACAGGAAACACATATACCACTGACGCACCACATATCAGCCACAGGTAACAAATATACCACTGACACACCTCACATATCAGCCACAGGTAATACATATACCAGTGACACCTCACATATCAGCCACCGGTAACACATATACCTCTGACACACCTCATATCAGCCACAGGTAACACATATACCACTGAAACACCTCATATCAGCCACAGGTAACACACATACCACTGACACACCTCACATATCAGCCACAGGTAACACATATACCACTGACACACCTCATATCAGCCACAGGTAACACACATACCACTGACACCTCACATATCAGCCACAGGTAACACATATACCACTGACACATCTCATATCAGCCACAGGTAACACATATACCACTGACACCTCACATATCAGACACAGGTAACACATATACCACTGACACACCTCACATATCAGCCACAGGTAACACATATATCACTGACACACCTCATATCAGCCGCAGCTAACACATATACCACTGACACCTCACATATCAGCCACAGGTAACACATATACCACTGACACCTCACATATCAGCCACAGGTAACACATATACCACTGATACATCTCATATCAGCCACAGCTAACACATATACCACTGACACCTCACATATCAGCCACAGGTAACACATATACCACTGACACCTCACATATCAGCCACAGGTAACCCATATACCACTGACACACCTCACATATCAGCCACAGGTAACACATTTACCACTGACACCTCACATATCAGCCACAGGTAACACATATACCACTGATACCTCACATATCAGACACAGGTAACACATATACCACTGACACACTTCATATCAGCCACAGGTAATACATGTACCATTGACACACCTCATAGCCACAGCTAACACATATACCACTGACACCTCACATATCAGCCACAGGTAACACATATACCACTGACACACCTCACATATCAGCCACAGATAACACATGTACCACTGACACCTCACATATCAGCCACAGGTAACACATGTACCACTGACACCTCACATATCAGCCACAGGTAACACATGTACCACTGACACCTCACATATCAGCCACAGGTAACACATATACCACTGACACACCTCATATCAGCCACAGCTAACATATATCCCACTGACACCTCACATATCAGCAACTGGTAACACATATACCACTGACACCTCACATATCAGCCACAGGTAACACATATACCACTGACACACCTCATATCAGCTACAGCTAACACATATACCACTGACACCTCACATATCAGCCACAGGTAACAAATGTACCACTGACACACTTCATATCAGCTACAGCTAACACATATACCACTGACACCTCACATATCAGCCACAGGTAACATATGTACCACTGACATCTCACATATCAGCCACAGGTAACACATAAACCACTCACACCTCACATATCAGCCACAGGTAACACATATACCACTGACACACCACATATCAGCCACAGGTAACACATATACCACTGACACACCTCACATATCAGCCACAGGTAATACATATACCATTGACACCTCACATATCAGCCACAGGTAACACATATACCACTGACACACCTCATATCAGCCACAGGTAACACATATACCACTGACACACCTCATATCAGCCACAGGTAACACATATACCACTGACACACCTCACATATCGGCCACAGGTAACACATATACCACTGACACACTTCATATCAGCCACATGTAACACACATACCACTGACACCTCATATATCAGCCACAGGTAACACATATACCACTGACACATCTCATATCAGCCACAGCTAACACATATACCACTGACACCTCACATATCAGCCACAGGTAACACATATACCACTGACACCTCACATATCAGCCACAGGTAACACATATACCACTGACACACCTCATATCAGCCACAGGTAACACATATACCACTGACACACCTCACATATCAGCCACAGGTAACACATATACCACTGACACACCTCATGTCAGCCACAGGTAACACACATACCACTGACACATCTCATATCAGCCACAGGTAACACATATACCACTGACACCTCACATATCAGCCACAGGTAACATATATACCACTGACACCTCACATATCAGACACAGGTAACACATATACCACTGACACACCTCATATCAACCACAGGTAACACATATACCACTGACACACCTCATATCAGCCACAGGTAACACATATACCACTGACACCTCATATCAGCCACAGGTAACACATGTACCACTGACACCTCACATATCAGCCACAGGTAACACATGTACCATTGACACCTCACATATCAGCCACAGGTAACACATATACCCCTGACACCTCACATATCAGCCACAGGTAACACATGTACCACTGACACACTTCATATCAGCCACAGCTAACACATATACCACTGCCACACCTCATATCAGCCACAGGTAACACATATACCACTGACACCTCTTATCAGCCACAGGTAACACATATACCACTGACACACCTCATATAAGCCACAGGTAACACATATACCACTGACACACCTCATATCAGCCACAGGTAACACATATACCACTAACATCTCACATATCAGCCACAGGTAACACATATACCACTGACACCTCACATATCAGCCACAGGTAACTCATATTCCACTGACACCTCATATCAGCCACAGGTAACACATATAACACTGACACACCTCATATCAGCCACAGTTAACACGTATAACACTGACATACCACATATCAGCCACAGGGAACACATATACCACTGACTCACCTCACATATCAGCCACAGGGAACACATATACCACTGACACACCTCACATATCAGCCACAGGTAACACATATACCACTAACACACCTCACATATCAGCCACAGGTAACACATATACCACTGACATCTCACATATCAGCCACAGGTAACACATGTACCACTGACACCTCACATATCAGCCACATGTAACACATATACCACTCACACCTCACATATCAGCCACAGTTAACACATAAACCACTGACACACATCATATCAGCAACAGCTAACACATATACCACTGACACCTCACATATCAGCCACAGGTAAAACATGTACCACTGACACACCTCATATCAGCAACAGCTAACACATATACCAATGACACCTCACATATCAGCCACAGGTAACACATGTACCACTGACACACTTCATATCAGCCACAGCTAACACATATACCACTGACACCTCACATATCAGCCACAGGTAACATATGTACCACTGACACCTCACATATTAGCCACAGTTAACACATAAACCACTCACACCTCACATATCAGCCACAGGAAACACATATACCACGGACGGACCACATATCAGCCACAGGTAACAAATATACCACTGACACACCTCACATATCAGCCACAGGTAATACATATACCAGTGACACCTCACATATCAGCCACCGGTAACACATATACCTCTGACACACCTCATATCAGCCACAGGTAACACATATACCACTGAAACACCTCATATCAGCCACAGGTAACACACATACCACTGACACACCTCACATATCAGCCACAGGTAACACATATACCACTGACACACCTCATATCAGCCACAGGTAACACACATACCACTGACACCTCACATATCAGCCACAGGTAACACATATACCACTGACACATCTCATATCAGCCACAGGTAACACATATACCACTGACACCTCACATATCAGCCACAGGTAACATATATACCACTGACACCTCACATATCAGACACAGGTAACACATATACCACTGACACACCTCACATATCAGCCACAGGTAACACATATATCACTGACACACCTCATATCAGCCGCAGCTAACACATATACCACTGACACCTTACATATCAGCCACAGGTAACACATATACCACTGACACCTCACATATCAGCCACAGGTAACACATATACCACTGATACATCTCATATCAGCCACAGCTAACACATATACCACTGACACCTCACATATCAGCCACAGGTAACACATATACCACTGACACCTCACATATCAGCCACAGGTAACCCATATACCACTGACACACCTCACATATCAGCCACAGGTAACACATATACCACTGACACCTCACATATCAGCCACAGGTAACACATATACCACTGATACCTCACATATCAGACACAGGTAACACATATACCACTGACACACTTCATATCAGCCACAGGTAATACATGTACCACTGACACACCTCATAGCCACAGCTAACACATATACCACTGACACCTCACATATCAGCCACAGGTAACACATATACCACTGACACACCTCACATATCAGCCACAGATAACACATGTACCACTGACACCTCACATATCAGCCACAGGTAACACATGTACCACTGACACCTCAAATATCAGCCACAGGTAACACATGTACCACTGACACCTCACATATCAGCCACAGGTAACACATATACCACTGACACACCTCATATCAGCCACAGCTAACACATATCCCACTGACACCTCACATATCAGCCACTGGTAACACATATACCACTGACACCTCACAAATCAGCCACAGGTAACACATATACCACTGACACACCTCATATCAGCTACAGCTAACACATATACCACTGACACCTCACATATCAGCCACAGGTAACAAATGTACCACTGACACACTTCATATCAGCTACAGCTAACACATATACCACTGACACCTCACATATCAGCCACAGGTAACATATGTACCACTGACACCTCACATATCAGCCACAGGTAACATAAGTACCACTGACACCTCACATATCAGCCACAGGTAACACATAAACCACTCACACCTCACATATCAGCCACAGGTAACACATATACCACTGACACACCACATATCAGCCACAGGTAACACATATACCACTGACACACCTCACATATCAGCCACAGGTAATACATATACCATTGACACCTCACATATCAGCCACAGGTAACACATATACCACTGACACACCTCTTATCAGCCACAGGTAACACATATACCACTGACACACCTCATATCAGCCACAGGTAACACATATACCACTGACACACCTCACATATCGGCCACAGGTAACACATATACCACTGACACACTTCATATCAGCCACATGTAACACACATACCACTGACACCTCATATATCAGCCACAGGTAACACATATACCACTGACACATCTCATATCAGCCACAGCTAACACATATACCACTGACACACCTCACATAACGGCCACAGGTAACACATATACCACTGACACACTTCATATCAGCCACATGTAACACACATACCACTGACACCTCACATATCAGCCACAGGTAACACATATACCACTGACACATCTCATATCAGCCACAGCTAACACATATACCACTGACACACCTCATGTCAGCCACAGGTAACACACATACCACTGACACATCTCATATCAGCCACAGGTAACACATATACCACTGACACCTCACATATCAGCCACAGGTAACATATATACCACTGACACCTCACATATCAGACACAGGTAACACATATACCACTGACACACCTCACATATCAGCCAGAGGTAACACATATATCACTGACACACCTCATATCAGCCGCAGCTAACACATATACCACTGACACCTCACATATCAGCCACAGGTAACACATATACCACTGACACCTCATATATCAGCCACAGGTAACACATATACCACTGATACTTCTCATATCAGCCACAGCTAACACATATACCACTGACACCTCACATATCAGCCACAGGTAACACATATACCACTGACACCTCACATATCAGCCACAGGTAACCCATATACCACTGATACACCTCACATATCAGCCACAGGTAACACATGCACCACTGACACCTCACATATCAGCCACAGGTAACACATATACCACTGATACCTCACATATCAGACACAGGTAACACATATACCACTGACACACTTCATATCAGCCACAGGTAACACATGTACCACTGACACACCTCATAGCCACAGCTAACACATATACCACTGACACCTCACATATCAGCCACAGGTAACACATATACCACTGACACACCTCACATATCAGCCACAGATAACACATGTACCACTGACACCTCACATATCAGACACAGGTAACACATGTACCACGGACACCTTACATATCAGCCACAGGTAACACATGTACCACTGACACCTCACATATCAGCCACAGGTAACACCTATACCACTGACACACCTCATATCAGCCACAGCTAACACATATACCACTGACACCTCACATATCAGCCACTGGTAACAAATATACCACTGACACCTCACATATCAGCCACAGGTAACACATATACCACTGACATACTTCATATCAGCTACAGCTAACACATATACCACTGACACCTCACATATCAGCCACAGGTAACACATGTACCACTGACACACTTCATATCAGCTACAGCTAACACATATACCACTGACACCTCACATATCAGCCACAGGTAACATATGTACCACTGACACCTCACATATGAGCCACAGGTAACACATAAACCACTCACACCTCACATATCAGCCACAGGTAACACATATACCACTGACACACCACATATCAGCCACAGGTAACACATATACCACTGACACACCTCACATATCAGCCACAGGTAATACATATACCATTGACACCTCACATATCAGCCACAGGTAACACATATACCACTGACACACCTTATATCAGCCACAGGTAACACATATACCACTGACACACCTCATATCAGCCACAGGTAACACATATACCACTGACACACCTCACATAACGGCCACAGGTAACACATATACCACTGACACACTTCATATCAGCCACATGTAACACACATACCACTGACACCTCACATATCAGCCACAGGTAACACATATACCACTGACACATCTCATATCAGCCACAGCTAACACATATACCACTGACATCTCACATATCAGCCACAGGTAACACATATACCACTGACACCTCACATATCAGCCAGAGGTAACACATATACCACTGACACACCTCACATATCAGCCACAGGTAACACATATATCACTGACACACCTCATATCAGCCGCAGCTAACACATATACCACTGACACCTCACATATCAGCCACAGGTAACACATATACCACTGACACCTCACATATCAGCCACAGGTAACACATATACCACTGACACACCTCATATCAGCCACAGCTAACACATATACCACTGACACCTCACATATCAGCCACAGGTAACACATATACCACTGACACCTCACATATCAGCCACAGGTAACACATATACCACTGACACACCTCACATATCAGCCACAGGTAACACATATACCACTGACACCTCACATATCAGCCACAGGTAACACATATACCACTGATACCTCACATATCAGCCACAGATAACACATGTACCACTGACACACCTCATATCAGCCACAGCTAACACATATACCACTGACACCTCACATATCAGCCACAGGTAACACATATACCACTGACACACCTCACATATCAGCCTCAGGTAACACATGTACCACTGACACCTCACATATCAGCCACAGGTAACACATGTACCACTGACACCTCAAATATCAGCCACAGGTAACACATATACCACTGACACACCTCATATCAGCCACAGCTAACACATGTACCACTGACACCTCACATATCAGCCACAGGTAACATATGTACCACTGACGGACCACATATCAGCCACAGGTAACACATATACCACTGACACACCTCATATCAGTCACAGCTAACACATATACCACTGACACCTCACATATCAGCCACAGGTAACACATATACCACTGACACCTCACATATCAGCCACAAGTAACACATATACCACTGACACACCTCATATCAGTCACAGCTAACACATATACCACTGACACCTCACATATAAGCCACAGGTAACACATATACCACGGACACCTCACATATCAGCCACAGGTAACTCATATACCACTGACACACCTCACATATCAGCCACAGGTAACACATATACCACTGATACCTCACATATCAGCCACAGGTAACACATATACCACTGACACACCTCATATCAGCCACAGATAACACATGTACCACTGACACACCTCATATCAGCCACAGCTAACACATATACCACTGACACCTCACATATCAGCCACAGGTAACACATATACCACTGACAAACCTCACATATCAGCCTCAGGTAACACATGTACCACTGACACCTCACATATCAGCCACAGGTAACACATGTACCACTGACACCTCACATATCAGCCACAGGTAACACATATACCACTGACACACCTCATATCAGTCACAGCTAACACATATACCACTGACACCTCACATATCAGCCACAGGTAACACATATACCACTGACACCTCACATATCAACCACAAGTAACACATATACCACTGACACACCTCATATCAGCCACAGCTAACACATATACCACTGACACCTCACATATCAGCCACAGGTAACACGTATACCACAGACACCTCACATATCAGCCACAAGTAAATCGTATACCACTGACACACCTCACATATCAGCCACAGGTAACACATATACCACTGATACCTCACATATCAGCCACAGGTAACACATATACCACTGACACGCCTTATGTCAGCCACAGATAACACATGTACCACTGACACACCTCATATCAGCCACAGCTAACACATATACCACTGACACCTCACATATCAGCCACAGGTAACACATATACCACTGACACACCTCACATATCAGCCTCAGGTAACACATGTACCACTGACACCTCACATATCAGCCACAGGTAACACATGTACCACTGACACCTCACATATCAGCCACAGGTAACACATATACCACTGACACACCTCATATCAGCCACAGCTAACACATGTACCACTGACACCTCACATATCAGCCACAGGTAACATATGTACCACTGACACCTCACATATCAGCCACAGGTAACACATATACCACTGTCACACCTCATATCAGTCACAGCTAACACATATACCACTGACACCTCACATATCAGCCACAGGTAACACATATACCACTGACACCTCACATATCAGCCACAAGTAACACATATACCACTGACACACTTCATATCAGCCACAGCTAACACATTTACCACTGACACCTCACATATCAGCCACAGGTAACACTGATACCATGGACACCTCACATATCAGCCACAGGTAACTCATATACCACTGACACACCTCACATATCAGTCACAGGTAACACATATACCACTGATACCTCACATATCAGCCACAGGTAACACATATACCACTGACACACCTCTTATCAGCCACAGATAACACATGTACCACTGATACACCTCATTTCAGCCACAGCTAACACATATACCACTGACACCTCACATTTCAGCCACAGGAAACACATGTACCAATGACACACCTCACATATCAGCCTCAGGTAACACATGTACCACTGACACATCTCACATATCAGCCTCAGGTAACACATGTACCACTGACACCTCACATATCAGCCACAGGTAACACATGTACCACTGACACCTCACATATCAGCCACAGGTAACACATATACCACTGACACACCTCATATCAGCTACAGCTAACACATATACCACTGACACCTCACATATCAGCCACAGGTAACACATATACCACTGACACATCTCATATCAGCCACAGCTAACACATATACCACTGACACCTCACATATCAGCCACAGGTAACACATATACCACTGACACCTCACATACTCACATATCAGCCACAGGTAACACATATACCACTGACACACCTCACATATCAGCCACAGGTAACACATATATCACTGACACACCTCATATCAGCCGCAGCTAACACATATACCACTGACACCTCACATATCAGCCACAGGTAACACATATATCACTGACACACCTCATATCAGCCACAGCTAACAGATATACCACTGACACCTCACATATCAGCCACAGGTAACACATATACCACTGACACACCTCACATATCAGCCACAGGTAACACATATATCACTGACACACCTCATATCAGCCGCAGCTAACACATATACCACTAACACCTCACATATCAGCCACAGGTAACACATATACCACTGACACCTCACATATCAGCCACAGGTAACACATATACCACTGACACACCTCATATCAGCCACAGCTAACACATATACCACTGACACCTCACATATCAGCCACAGGTAACACATATACCACTGACACCTCACATATCAGCCACAGGTAACACATATACCACTGACACACCTCACATATCAGCCACAGGTAACACATATACCACTGAGACCTCACATATCAGCCACAGGTAACACATATACCACTGATACCTCACATATCAGCCACAGGTAACACATATACCACTGACACAACTCATATCAGCCACAGATAACACATGTACCACTGACACACCTCATATCAGCCACAGCTAACACATATACCACTGACACCTCACATATCAGCCACAGGTAACACATATACCACTGACACACCTCACATATCAGTCTCAGGTAACACATGTACCCCTGACACCTCACATATCAGCCACAGATAACACATGTACCACTGACACCTCAAATATCAGCCACAGGTAACACATATACCACTGACACACCTCATATCAGCCACAACTAACACATGTACCACTGACACCTCACATATCAGCCACAGGTTACATATGTAACACTGACACCTCACATATTAGCCACAGGTAACACATATACCACTGACACACCTCATATCAGTCACAGCTAACACATATACCACTGACACCTCACATATCAGCCACAGGTAACACATATACCACTGACACCTCACATATCAGCCACAAGTAACACATATACCACTGACACACCTCATATCAGCCACAGCTAACACATATACCACTGACACCTCACATATCAGCCACAGGTAACACATATACCACTGACACACCACATATCAGCCACAGGTAACACATATACCACTGACACACCTCACATATCAGCCACAGGTAATACATATACCATTGACACCTCACATATCAGCCACAGGTAACACATATACTACTGACACACCTCATATCAGCCACATGTAACACATATACCACTGACACAACTCATATCAGCCACAGGTAACACATATTCCACTGACACACCTCACATATCGGCCACAGGTAACACATATACCACTGACACACCTCATATCAGCCACATGTAACACACATACCACTGACACCTCACATATCAGCCACAGGTAACACATATACCACTGACACATCTCATATCAGCCACAGCTAACACATATACCACTGACACCTTACATATCAGCCACAGGTAACACATATACCACTGACACCTCACATATCAGCCACAGGTAACACATATACCACTGACACCTCACATATCAGCCACAGGTAACACATATACCACTGACACACCTCACATATCAGCCACAGGTAACACATATATCACTGACACACCTCATATCAGCCGCAGCTAACACATATACCACTGACACCTCACATATCAGCCACAGGTAACACATATACCACTGACACCTCACATATCAGCCACAGGTAACACATATACCACTGACACACCTCATATCAGCCACAGCTAACACATATACCACTGACACCTCACATATCAGCCACAGGTAACACATATACCACGGACACCTCACATATCAGCCACAGGTAACTCATATACCACTGACACACCTCACATATCACCCACAGGTAACACATATACCACTGGTACCTCACATATCAGCCACAGGTAACACATATACCACTGACACACCTCATATCAGCCACAGATAACACATGTACCACTGACACACCTCATATCAGCCACAGCTAACACATATACCACTGACACCTCACATATCAGCCACAGGTAACACATATACCACTGACACACCTCACATATCAGCCTCAGGTAACACATGTACCACTGACACCTCACATATCAGCCACAGGTAACACATGTACCACTGACACCTCACATATCAGCCACAGGTAACACATATACCACTGACACACCTCATATCAGTCACAGCTAACACATATACCACTGACACCTCACATATCAGCCACAGGTAACACATATACCACTGACACCTCACATATCAACCACAAGTAACACATATACCACTGACACACCTCATATCAGCCACAGCTAACACATATACCACTGACACCTCACATATCAGCCACAGGTAACACATATACCACAGACACCTCACATATCAGCCACAAGTAACTCATATACCACTGACACACCTCACATATCAGCCACAGGTAACACATATACCACTGATACCTCACATTCAGCCACAGGTAACACATATACCACTGACACGCCTTATATCAGCCACAGATAACACATGTACCACTGACACACCTCATATCAGCCACAGCTAACACATATACCACTGACAACTCACATATCAGCCACAGGTAACACATATACCACTGACACACCTCACATATCAGCCTCAGGTAACACATGTACCACTGACACCTCACATATCAGCCACAGGTAACACATGTACCACTGACACCTCACATATCAGCCACAGGTGACACATATACCACTGACACACCTCATATCAGCCACAGCTAACACATGTACCACTGACACCTCACATATCAGCCACAGGTAACATATGTACCACTCACACCTCACATATCAGCCACAGGTAACACATATACCACTCTCACACCTCATATCAGTCACAGCTAACACATATACCACTGACACCTCACATATCAGCCACAGGTAACACATATACCACTGACACCTCACATATCAGCCACAAGTAACACATATACCACTGACACACTTCATATCAGCCACAGCTAACACTTTTACCACTGACACCTCACATATCAGCCACAGGTAACACTGATACCACGGACACCTCACATATCAGCCACAGGTAACTCATATACCACTGACACATCTCACATATCAGTCACAGGAAACACATATACCACTGATACCTCACATATCAGCCACAGGTAACACATATACCACTGACACACCTCATATCAGCCACAGATAACACATGTACCACTGATACACCTCATTTCAGCCACAGCTAACACATATACCACTGACACCTCACATATAAGCCACAGGAAACACATGTACCAATGACACACCTCACATATCAGCCTCAGGTAACACATGTACCACTGACACATCTCACATATCAGCCTCAGGTAACACATGTACCACTGACACCTCACATATCAGCCACAGGTAACACATGTACCACTGACACCTCACATATCAGCCACAGGTAACACATATACCACTGACACACCTCATATCAGCTACAGCTAACACATATACCACTGACACCTCACATATCAGCCACAGGTAACACATGTACCACTGACACACTTCATATCAGCTACAGCTAACAAATATACCACTGACACCTCACATATCAGCCACCGGTAACATATGTACCACTGACACCTCACATATCAGCCACAGGTAACACATGTACCACTGACACCTCACATATCAGCCACAGGTAACACATAAACCAATCACACCTCACATATCAGCCACAGGTAACACATATACCACTGACACACCACATATCAGCCACAGGTAACACATATACCACTGACACACCTCACATATCAGCCACAGGTAATACATATACCATTGACACCTCACATTTCAGCCACAGGTAACACATATACCACTGACACATCTCATATCAGCCACAGCTAACACATATACCACTGACACCTCACATATCAGCCACAGGTAACACATATACCACTGACACCTCACATACTCACATATCAGCCACAGGTAACACATATACCACTGACACACCTCACATATCGGCCACAGGTAACACATATATCACTGACACACCTCATATCAGCCACATGTAACACACATACCACTGACACCTCACATATCAGCCACAGGTAACACATATACCACTGACACATCTCATATCAGCCACAGCTAACACATATACCACTGACACCTCACATATCAGCCACAGGTAACACATATACCACTGACACCTCACATACTCACATATCAGCCACAGGTAACACATATACCACTGACACACCTCACATATCAGCCACAGGTAACACATATATCACTGACACACCTCATATCAGCCGCAGCTAACACATATACCACTGACACCTCACGTATCAGCCACAGGTAACACATATATCACTGACACACCTCATATCAGCCGCAGCTAACAGATATACCACTGACACCTCACATATCAGCCACAGGTAACACATATACCACTGACACACCTCACATATCAGCCACAGGTAACACATATATCACTGACACATCTCATATCAGCCGCAGCTAACACATATACCACTGACACCTCACATATCAGCCACAGGTAACACATATACCACTCACACCTCACATATCAGCCACAGGTAACACATATACCACTGACACACCTCATATCGGCCACAGCTAACACATATACCACTGACACCTCACATATCAGCCACAGGTAACACATATACCACTGACACCTCACATATCAGCCACAGGTAACACATATACCACTGACACACCTCACATATCAGCCACAGGTAACACATATACCACTGAGACCTCACATATCAGCCACAGGTAACACATATACCACTGATAACTCACATATCAGCCACAGGTAACACATATACCACTGACACAACTCATATCAGCCACAGATAACACATGTACCACTGACACACCTCATATCAGCCACAGCTAACACATATACCACTGACACCTCACATATCAGCCACAGGTAACACATATACCACTGACACACCTCACATATCAGTCTCAGGTAACACATGTACCCCTGACACCTCACATATCAGCCACAGATAACACATGTACCACCAGCACCTCACATATCAGCCACAGGTAACACATGTACCACTGACACACCTCATATCAGCCACAACTAACACATGTACCACTGACACCTCACATATCAGCCACAGGTAACATATGTAACACTGACACCTCACATATTAGCCACAGGTAACACATATACCACTGACACACCTCATATCAGTCACAGCTAACACATATACCACTGACACCTCACATATCAGCCACAGGTAACACATATACCTCTGACACCTCACATATCAGCCACAAGTAACACATATACCACTGACACACCTCATATCAGCCACAGCTAACACATATACCACTGACACCTCACATATCAGCCACAGGTAACACATATACCACTGACACCTCACATATCAGCCACAGGTAACACATATACCACTGACACACCTCACATATCAGCCACAGGTAATACATATACCATTGACACCTCACATATCAGCCACAGGTAACACATATACCACTGACACACCTCATATCAGCCACATGTAACACATATACCACTGACACAACTCATATCAGCCACAGGTAACACATATTCCACTGACACACCTCACATATCGGCCACAGGTAACACATATACCACTGACACACCTCATATCAGCCACATGTAACACACATACCACTGACACCTCACATATCAGCCACAGGTAACACATATACCACTGACACATCTCATATCAGCCACAGCTAACACATATACCACTGACACCTTACATATCAGCCACAGGTAACACATATACCACTGACACCTCACATATCAGCCACAGGTAACACATATACCACTGACACCTCACATATCAGCCACAGGTAACACATATACCACTGACACACCTCACATATCAGCCACAGGTAACACATATATCACTGACACACCTCATATCAGCCGCAGCTAACACATATACCACTGACACCTCACATATCAGCCACAGGTAACACATATACCACTGACACCTCACATATCAGCCACAGGTAACACATATACCACTGACACACCTCATATCAGCCACAGCTAACACATATACCACTGACACCTCACATATCAGCCACAGGTAACACATATACCACTGACACCTCACATATCAGCCTCAGGTAACACATATACCACTGACACACCTCACATATCAGCCACAGGTAACACATATACCACTGACACCTCACATATCAGCCACAGGTGACACATATACCACTGATACCTCACATATCAGCCACAGGTAACACATATACCACTGACACACCTCATATCAGCCACAGGTAACACATATACCACTGACACCTCACATATCAGCCACAGGTAACACATATACTACTGACACACCTCACATATCAGCCACAGGTAACACATGTACCACTGACACCTCACATATCAGCCACAGGTAACACATATACCACTGACACACCTCATATCAGCCACAGCTAACACATATACCACTGACACCTCACATATCATCCACAGGTAGCACATATACCACTGACACCTCACATATCAGCCACAAGTAACACATATACCACTGACACACCTCATATCAGCCACAGGTAGCACATATACCACTGACACACCTCACATATCAGCCACAGGTAACAAATATACCACTGACACACCTCACATATCAGCCACAGGTAACACATATACCACTGACACCTCATATATCAGCCACAGGTAACACATATACCACTGACACACCTCATATCAGCCACAGGTAACACATATACCACTGACACCTCTCATATCAGTCAGAGGTAACACATATACCACTGACACCTCACATATCAGCCACAGGTAACACATATACCCCTGACACCTCACATAGCAGCCACAGGTAACACATATACCACTGACACCTCATATATCAGCCACAGGTAACACATATACCACTGACACACCTCATATCAGCCACAGGTAACACATATACCACTGACTCACCTCACATAGCAGCAACAGGTAACACATATACCACTGACACACCTCATATCAGCCACAGCTAACACATATACCACTGACACCTCACATATCAGCCAGAGGTAACACATATACCACTGACACCTCACATATCAGCCACAGGTAACACATATACCACTGACACACCTCATATCAGCCACAGCTAACACATATACCACTGACACCTCACATATCAGCCACAGGTAACACATATACCATGGACACCTCACATATCAGCCACAGGTAACTCATATACCACTGACACACCTCACATATCAGCCACAGGTAACACATATACCACTGAAACCGCACATATCAGCCACAGGTAACACATATACCACTGACACACCTCATATCAGCCACAGATAACACATATACCACTGACACACCTCATATCAGCCACAGCTAACACATTTACCACTGACACCTCACATATCAGCCACAGGTAACACATATACCACTGACACACCTCACATATCAGCCTCAGGTAACACATGTAACACGGACACCTCACATATCAGCCACAGGTAACACATGTACCACTGACACCTCACCTATCAGCCACAGGTAACACATATACCACTGACACACCTCATATCAGCTACAGCTAACACATATACCACTGACACCTCACATATCAGCCACAGGTAACACATGTACCACTGACACCTCACATATCAGCCACAGGTAACACATGTACCACTGACACCTCACATATCAGCCACAGGTAACACATAAACCACTCACACCTCACATATCAGCCACGGGTAACACATATACCACTGACACACCACATATCAGCCACAGGTAACACATATACCACTGACACACCTCACATATCAGCCACAGGTAACACATATACCACTGACACACCTCACATATCAGTCTCAGGTAACACATGTACCCCTGACACCTCACATATCAGCCACAGGTAACACATGTACCACTGACACCTCACATATCAGCCACAGGTAACACATATACCACTGACACACCTCATATCAGCCACAGCTAACACATGTACCACTGACACCTCACATATCAGCCACAGGTAACATATGTACCACTGACGGACCACATATCAGCCACAGGTAACACATATACCACTGACACACCTCATATCAGTCACAGCTAACACATATACCACTGACACCTCACATATCAGCCACAGGTAACACATATACCACTGACACCTCACATATCAGCCACAAGTAACACATATACCACTGACACACCTCATATCAGTCACAGCTAACACATATACCACTGACACCTCACATATAAGCCACAGGTAACACATATACCACGGACACCTCACATATCAGCCACAGGTAACTCATATACCACTGACACACCTCACATATCAGCCACAGGTAACACATATACCACTGATACCTCACATATCAGCCACAGGTAACACATATACCACTGACACACCTCATATCAGCCACAGATAACACATGTACCACTGACACACCTCATATCAGCCACAGCTAACACATATACCACTGACACCTCACATATCAGCCACAGGTAACACATATACCACTGACAAACCTCACATATCAGCCTCAGGTAACACATGTACCACTGACACCTCACATATCAGCCACAGGTAACACATGTACCACTGACACCTCACATATCAGCCACAGGTAACACATATACCACTGACACACCTCATATCAGTCACAGCTAACACATATACCACTGACACCTCACATATCAGCCACAGGTAACACATATACCACTGACACCTCACATATCAACCACAAGTAACACATATACCACTGACACACCTCATATCAGCCACAGCTAACACATATACCACTGACACCTCACATATCAGCCACAGGTAACACGTATACCACAGACACCTCACATATCAGCCACAAGTAACTCGTATACCACTGACACACCTCACATATCAGCCACAGGTAACACATATACCACTGATACCTCACATATCAGCCACAGGTAACACATATACCACTGACACGCCTTATGTCAGCCACAGATAACACATGTACCACTGACACACCTCATATCAGCCACAGCTAACACATGTACCACTGACACCTCACATATCAGCCACAGGTAACACATATACCACTGACACACCTCACATATCAGCCTCAGGTAACACATGTACCACTGACACCTCACATATCAGCCACAGGTAACACATGTACCACTGACACCTCACATATCAGCCACAGGTAACACATATACCACTGACACACCTCATATCAGCCACAGCTAACACATGTACCACTGACACCTCACATATCAGCCACAGGTAACATATGTACCACGGACACCTCACATATCAGCCACAGGTAACACATATACCACTGTCACACCTCATATCAGTCACAACTAACACATATACCACTGACACCTCACATATCAGCCACAGGTAACACATATACCACTGACACCTCACATATCAGCCACAAGTAACACATATACCACTGACACACTTCATATCAGCCACAGCTAACACATTTACCACTGACACCTCACATATCAGCCACAGGTAACACTGATACCATGGACACCTCACATATCAGCCACAGGTAACTCATATACCACTGACACACCTCACATATCAGTCACAGGTAACACATATACCACTGATACCTCACATATCAGCCTCAGGTAACACATGTACCACTGACACCTCACATATCAGCCACAGGTAACACATGTACCACTGACACCTCACATATCAGCCACAGGTAACACATGTACCACTGATACACCTCATTTCAGCCACAGCTAACACATATACCACTGACACCTCACATATCAGCCACAGGAAACACATGTACCAATGACACACCTCACATATCAGCCTCAGGTAACACATGTACCACTGACACATCTCACATATCAGCCTCAGGTAACACATGTACCACTGACACCTCACATATCAGCCACAGGTAACACATGTACCACTGACACCTCACATATCAGCCACAGGTAACACATATACCACTGACACACCTCATATCAGCTACAGCTAACACATATACCATTGACACCTCACATATCAGCCACAGGTAACACATATACCACTGACACATCTCATATCAGCCACAGCTAACACATATACCACTGACACCTCACATATCAGCCACAGGTAACACATATACCACTGACACCTCACATACTCACATATCAGCCACAGGTAACACATATACCACTGACACACCTCACATATCAGCCACAGGAAACACATATATCACTGACACACCTCATATCAGCCGCAGCTAACACATATACCACTGACACCTCACATATCAGCCACAGGTAACACATATATCACTGACACACCTCATATCAGCCGCAGCTAACAGATATACCACTGACACCTCACATATCAGCCACAGGTAACACATATACCACTGACACACCTCACATATCAGCCACAGGTAACACATATATCACTGACACACCTCATATCAGCCGCAGCTAACACATATACCACTGACACCTCACATATCAGCCACAGGTAACACATATACCACTGACACCTCACATATCAGCCACAGGTAACACATATACCACTGACACACCTCATATCAGCCACAGCTAACACATATACCACTGACACCTCACATATCAGCCACAGGTAACACATATACCACTGACACCTCACATATCAGCCACAGGTAACACATATACCACTGACACACCTCACATATCAGCCACAGGTAACACATATACCACTGAGACCTCACATATCAGCCACAGGTAACACATATACCACTGATACCTCACATATCAGCCACAGCTAACACATATACCACTGACACAACTCATATCAGCCACAGATAACACATGTACCACTGACACACCTCATATCAGCCACAGCTAACACATATACCACTGACACCTCACATATCAGCCACAGGTAACACATATACCACTGACACACCACACATATCAGTCTCAGGTAACACATGTACCCCTGACACCTCACATATCAGCCACAGATAACACATGTACCACTGACACCTCACATATCAGCCACAGGTAACACATATACCACTGACACACCTCATATCAGCCACAACTAACACATGTACCACTGACACCTCACATATCAGCCACAGGTAACATATGTAACACTGACACCTCACATATTAGCCACAGGTAACACATATACCACTGACACACCTCATATCAGTCACAGCTAACACATATACCACTGACACCTCACATATCAGCCACAGGTAACACATATACCACTGACACCTCACATATCAGCCACAGGTAACACATATACCACTGACACACCTCATATCAGCCACAGCTAACACATATACCACTGACACCTCACATATCAGCCACAGGTAACACATATACCACTGACACACCACATATCAGCCACAGGTAACACATATACCACTGACACACCTCACATATCAGCCACAGGTAATACATATACCATTGACACCTCACATATCAGCCACAGGTAACACATATACTACTGACACACCTCATATCAGCCACATGTAACACATATACCACTGACACAACTCATATCAGCCACAGGTAACACATATTCCACTGACACACCTCACATATCGGCCACAGGTAACACATATACCACTGACACACCTCATATCAGCCACATGTAACACACATACCACTGACACCTCACATATCAGCCACAGGTAACACATATACCACTGACACATCTCATATCAGCCACAGCTAACACATATACCACTGACACCTTACATATCAGCCACAGGTAACACATATACCACTGACACCTCACATATCAGCCACAGGTAACACATATACCACTGACACCTCACATATCAGCCACAGGTAACACATATACCACTGACACACCTCACATATCAGCCACAGGTAACACATATATCACTGACACACCTCATATCAGCCGCAGCTAACACATATACCACTGACACCTCACATATCAGCCACAGGTAACACATATACCACTGACACCTCACATATCAGCCACAGGTAACACATATACCACTGACACACCTCATATCAGCCACAGCTAACACATATACCACTGACACCTCACATATCAGCCACAGGTAACACATATACCACGGACACCTCACATATCAGCCACAGGTAACTCATATACCACTGACACACCTCACATATCAGCCACAGGTAACACATATACCACTGATACCTCACATATCAGCCACAGGTAACACATATATCACTGACACACCTCATATCAGCCACAGATAACACATGTACCACTGACACACCTCATATCAGCCACAGCTAACACATATACCACTGACACCTCACATATCAGCCACAGGTAACACATATACCACTGACACACCTCACATATCAGCCTCAGGTAACACATGTACCACTGACACCTCACATATTAGCCACAGGTAACACATGTACCACTGACACCTCAAATATCAGCCACAGGTAACACATATACCACTGACACACCTCATATCAGTCACAGCTAACACATATACCACTGACACCTCACATATCAGCCATAGGTAACACATATACCACTGACACCTCACATATCAACCACAAGTAACACATATACCACTGACACACCTCATATCAGCCACAGCTAACACATATACCACTGACACCTCACATATCAGCCACAGGTAACACATATACCACAGACACCTCACATATCAGCCACAAGTAACTCATATACCACTGACACACCTCACATATCAGCCACAGGTAACACATATACCACTGATACCTCACATTCAGCCACAGGTAACACATATACCACTGACACGCCTTATATCAGCCACAGATAACACATGTACCACTGACACACCTCATATCAGCCACAGCTAACACATATACCACTGACAACTCACATATCAGCCACAGGTAACACATATACCACTGACACACCTCACATATCAGCCTCAGGTAACACATGTACCACTGACACCTCACATATCAGCCACAGGTAACACATGTACCACTGACACCTCACATATCAGCCACAGGTAACACATATACCACTGACACACCTCATATCAGCCACAGCTAACACATGTACCACTGACACCTCACATATCAGCCACAGGTAACATATGTACCACTCACACCTCACATATCAGCCACAGGTAACACATATACCACTCTCACACCTCATATCAGTCACAGCTAACACATATACCACTGACACCTCACATATCAGCCACAGGTAACACATATACCACTGACACCTCACATATCAGCCACAAGTAACACATATACCACTGACACACTTCATATCAGCCACAGCTAACACATTTACCACTGACACCTCACATATCAGCCACAGGTAACACTGATACCACGGACACCTCACATATCAGCCACAGGTAACTCATATACCACTGACACACCTCACATATCAGTCACAGGAAACACATATACCACTGATACCTCACATATCAGCCACAGGTAACACATATACCACTGACACACCTCATATCAGCCACAGATAACACATGTACCACTGATACACCTCATTTCAGCCACAGCTAACACATATACCACTGACACCTCACATATAAGCCACAGGAAACACATGTACCAATGACACACCTCACATATCAGCCTCAGGTAACACATGTACCACTGACACATCTCACATATCAGCCTCAGGTAACACATGTACCACTGACACCTCACATAATAGCCACAGGTAACACATGTACCACTGACACCTCACATATCAGCCACAGGTAACACATATACCACTGACACACCTCATATCAGCTACAGCTAACACATATACCACTGACACCTCACATATCAGCCACAGGTAACACATGTACCACTGACACACTTCATATCAGCTACAGCTAACAAATATACCACTGACACCTCACATATCAGCCACCGGTAACATATGTACCACTGACACCTCACATATCAGCCACAGGTAACACATGTACCACTGACACCTCACATATCAGCCACAGGTAACACATAAACCAATCACACCTCACATATCAGCCACAGGTAACACATATACCACTGACACACCACATATCAGCCACAGGTAACACATATACCACTGACACACCTCACATATCAGCCACAGGTAATACATATACCATTGACACCTCACATTTCAGCCACAGGTAACACATATACCGTGACACATCTCATATCAGCCACAGCTAACACATATACCACTGACACCTCACATATCAGCCACAGGTAACACATATACCACTGACACCTCACATACTCACATATCAGCCACAGGTAACACATATACCACTGACACACCTCACATATCGGCCACAGGTAACACATATATCACTGACACACCTCATATCAGCCACATGTAACACACATACCACTGACACCTCACATATCAGCCACAGGTAACACATATACCACTGACACATCTCATATCAGCCACAGCTAACACATATACCACTGACACCTCACATATCAGCCACAGGTAACACATATACCACTGACACCTCACATACTCACATATCAGCCACAGGTAACACATATACCACTGACACACCTCACATATCAGCCACAGGTAACACATATATCACTGACACACCTCATATCAGCCGCAGCTAACACATATACCACTGACACCTCACATATCAGCCACAGGTAACACATATATCACTGACACACCTCATATCAGCCGCAGCTAACAGATATACCACTGACACCTCACATATCAGCCACAGGTAACACATATACCACTGACACACCTCACATATCAGCCACAGGTAACATATATATCACTGACACATCTCATATCAGCCGCAGCTAACACATATACCACTGACACCTCACATATCAGCCACAGGTAACACATATACCACTGACACCTCACATATCAGCCACAGGTAACACATATACCACTGACACACCTCATATCAGCCACAGCTAACACATATACCACTGACACCTCACATATCAGCCACAGGTAACACATATACCACTGACACCTCACATATCAGCCACAGGTAACACATATACCACTGACACACCTCACATATCAGCCACAGGTAACACATATACCACTGAGACCTCACATATCAGCCACAGGTAACACATATACCACTGATAACTCACATATCAGCCACAGGTAACACATATACCACTGACACAACTCATATCAGCCACAGATAACACATGTACCACTGACACACCTCATATCAGCCACAGCTAACACATATACCACTGACACCTCACATATCAGCCACAGGTAACACATATACCACTGACACACCTCACATATCAGTCTCAGGTAACACATGTACCCCTGACACCTCACATATCAGCAACAGATAACACATGTACCACTAACACCTCACATATCAGCCACAGGTAACACATTTACCACTGACACACCTCATATCAGCCACAACTAACACATGTACCACTGACACCTCACATATCAGCCACAGGTAACATATGTAACACTGACACCTCACATATTAGCCACAGGTAACACATATACCACTGACACACCTCATATCAGTCACAGCTAACACATATACCACTGACACCTCACATATCAGCCACAGGTAACACATATACCTCTGACACCTCACATATCAGCCACAAGTAACACATATACCACTGACACACCTCATATCAGCCACAGCTAACACATATACCACTGACACCTCACATATCAGCCACAGGTAACACATATACCACTGACACACCACATATCAGCCACAGGTAACACATATACCACTGACACACCTCACATATCAGCCACAGGTAATACATATACCATTGACACCTCACATATCAGCCACAGGTAACACATATACCACTGACACACCTCATATCAGCCACATGTAACACATATACCACTGACACAACTCATATCAGCCACAGGTAACACATATTCCACTGACACACCTCACATATCGGCCACAGGTAACACATATACCACTGACACACCTCATATCAGCCACATGTAACACACATACCACTGACACCTCACATATCAGCCACAGGTAACACATATACCACTGACACATCTCATATCAGCCACAGCTAACACATATACCACTGACACCTTACATATCAGCCACAGGTAACACATATACCACTGACACCTCACATATCAGCCACAGGTAACACATATACCACTGACACCTCACATATCAGCCACAGGTAACACATATACCACTGACACACCTCACATATCAGCCACAGGTAACACATATATCACTGACACACCTCATATCAGCCGCAGCTAACACATATACCACTGACACCTCACATATCAGCCACAGGTAACACATATACCACTGACACCTCACATATCAGCCACAGGTAACACATATACCACTGACACACCTCATATCAGCCACAGCTAACACATATACCACTGACACCTCACATATCAGCCACAGGTAACACATATACCACTGACACCTCACATATCAGCCTCAGGTAACACATATACCACTGACACACCTCACATATCAGCCACAGGTAACACATATACCACTGACACCTCACATATCAGCCACAGGTGACACATATACCACTGATACCTCACATATCAGCCACAGGTAACACATATACCACTGACACACCTCATATCAGCCACAGGTAACACATGTACCACTGACACACCTCATATCAGCCACAGCTAACACATATACCACTGACACCTCACATATCAGCCACAGGTAACACATATACTACTGACACACCTCACATATCAGCCACAGGTAACACATGTACCACTGACACCTCACATATCAGCCACAGGTAACACATATACCACTGGCACACCTCATATCAGCCACAGCTAACACATATACCACTGACACCTCACATATCATCCACAGGTAGCACATATACCACTGACACCTCACATATCAGCCACAAGTAACACATATACCACTGACACACCTCATATCAGCCACAGGTAGCACATATACCACTGACACACCTCACATATCAGCCACAGGTAACAAATATACCACTGACACACCTCACATATCAGCCACAGGTAACACATATACCACTGACACCTCATATATCAGCCACAGGTAACACATATACCACTGACACACCTCATATCAGCCACAGGTAACACATATACCACTGACACACCTCACATAGCAGCCACAGGTAACACATATACCACTGACACCTCATATATCAGCCACAGGTAACACATATACCACTGACACACCTCATATCAGCCACAGGTAACACATATACCACTGACTCACCTCACATAGCAGCAACAGGTAACACATATACCACTGACACACCTCATATCAGCCACAGCTAACACATATACCACTGACACCTCACATATCAGCCACAGGTAACACATATACCACTGACACCTCACATATCAGCCACAGGTAACACATATACCACTGACACACCTCATATCAGCCACAGCTAACACATATACCACTGACACCTCACATATCAGCCACAGGTAACACATATACCATGGACACCTCACATATCAGCCACAGGTAACTCATATACCACTGACACACCTCACATATCAGCCACAGGTAACACGTATACCACTGAAACCGCACATATCAGCCACAGGTAACACATATACCACTGACACACCTCATATCAGCCACAGATAACACATATACCACTGACACACCTCATATCAGCCACAGCTAACACATTTACCACTGACACCTCACATATCAGCCACAGGTAACACATATACCACTGACACACCTCACATATCAGCCTCAGGTAACACATGTAACACGGACACCTCACATATCAGCCACAGGTAACACATGTACCACTGACACCTCACCTATCAGCCACAGGTAACACATATACCACTGACACACCTCATATCAGCTACAGCTAACACATATACCACTGACACCTCACATATCAGCCACAGGTAACACATGTACCACTGACACCTCACATATCAGCCACAGGTAACACATGTACCACTGACACCTCACATATCAGCCACAGGTAACACATAAACCACTCACACCTCACATATCAGCCACGGGTAACACATATACCACTGACACACCACATATCAGCCACAGGTAACACATATACCACTGACACACCTCACATATCAGCCACAGGTAACACATATACCACTGACACACCTCACATATCAGTCTCAGGTAACACATGTACACCTGACACCTCACATATCAGCCACAGGTAACACATGTACCACTGACACCTCACATATCAGCCACAGGTAACACATATACCACTGACACACCTCATATCAGCCACAACTAACACATGTACCACTGACACCTCACATATCAGCCACAGGTAACATATGTAACACTGACACCTCACATATTAGCCACAGGTAACACATATACCACTGACACACCTCATATCAGTCACAGCTAACACATATACCACTGACACCTCACATATCAGCCACAGGTAACACATATACCACTGACACCTCACATATCAGCCACAAGTAACACATATACCACTGACACACCTCATATCAGCCACAGCTAACACATATACCACTGACACCTCACATATCAGCCACAGGTAACACATATACCACTGACACACCACATATCAGCCACAGGTAACACATATACCACTGACACACCTCACATATCAGCCACAGGTAATACATATACCATTGACACCTCACATATCAGCCACAGGTAACACATATACCACTGACACACCTCATATCAGCCACATGTAACACATATACCACTGACACAACTCATATCAGCCACAGGTAACACATATTCCACTGACACACCTCACATATCGGCCACAGGTAACACATATACCACTGACACACCTCATATCAGCCACATGTAACACACATACCACTGACACCTCACATATCAGCCACAGGTAACACATATACCACTGACACATCTCATATCAGCCACAGCTAACACATATACCACTGACACCTTACATATCAGCCACAGGTAACACATATACCACTGACACCTCACATATCAGCCACAGGTAACACATATACCACTGACACACCTCACATATCAGCCACAGGTAACACATATATCACTGACACACCTCATATCAGCCGCAGCTAACACATATACCACTGACACCTCACATATCAGCCACAGGTAACACATATACCACTGACACCTCACATATCAGCCACAGGTAACACATATACCACTGACACACCTCATATCAGCCACAGCTAACACATATACCACTGACACCTCACATATCAGCCACAGGTAACACATATACCACTGACACCTCACATATCAGCCTCAGGTAACACATATACCACTGACACACCTCACATATCAGCCACAGGTAACACATATACCACTGACACCTCACATATCAGCCACAGGTGACACATATACCACTGATACCTCACATATCAGCCACAGGTAACACATATACCACTGACACACCTCATATCAGCCACAGGTAACACATGTACCACTGACACACCTCATATCAGCCACAGCTAACACATATACCACTGACACCTCACATATCAGCCACAGGTAACACATATACTACTGACACACCTCACATATCAGCCACAGGTAACACATGTACCACTGACACCTCACATATCAGCCACAGGTAACACATATACCACTGACACACCTCATATCAGCCACAGCTAACACATATACCACTGACACCTCACATATCATCCACAGGTAGCACATATACCACTGACACCTCACATATCAGCCACAAGTAACACATATACCACTGACACACCTCATATCAGCCACAGGTAGCACATATACCACCGACACACCTCACATATCAGCCACAGGTAACAAATATACCACTGACACACCTCACATATCAGCCACAGGTAACACATATACCACTGACACCTCATATATCAGCCACAGGTAACACATATACCACTGACACACCTCATATCAGCCACAGGTAACACATATACCACTGACACACCTCACATAGCAGCCACAGGTAACACATATACCACTGACACCTCATATATCAGCCACAGGTAACACATATACCACTGACACACCTCATATCAGCCACAGGTAACACATATACCACTGACTCACCTCACATAGCAGCAACAGGTAACACATATACCACTGACACACCTCATATCAGCCACAGCTAACACATATACCACTGACACCTCACATATCAGCCACAGGTAACACATATACCACTGACACCTCACATATCAGCCACAGGTAACACATATACCACTGACACACCTCATATCAGCCACAGCTAACACATATACCACTGACACCTCACATATCAGCCACAGGTAACACATATACCATGGACACCTCACATATCAGCCACAGGTAACTCATATACCACTGACACACCTCACATATCAGCCACAGGTAACACGTATACCACTGAAACCGCACATATCAGCCACAGGTAACACATATACCACTGACACACCTCATATCAGCCACAGATAACACATATACCACTGACACACCTCATATCAGCCACAGCTAACACATTTACCACTGACACCTCACATATCAGCCACAGGTAACACATATACCACTGACACACCTCACATATCAGCCTCAGGTAACACATGTAACACGGACACCTCACATATCAGCCACAGGTAATACATGTACCACTGACACCTCACCTATCAGCCACAGGTAACACATATACCACTGACACACCTCATATCAGCTACAGCTAACACATATACCACTGACACCTCACATATCAGCCACAGGTAACACATGTACCACTGACACCTCACATATCAGCCACAGGTAACACATGTACCACTGACACCTCACATATCAGCCACAGGTAACACATAAACCACTCACACCTCACATATCAGCCACGGGTAACACATATACCACTGACACACCACATATCAGCCACAGGTAACACATATACCACTGACACACCTCACATATCAGCCACAGGTAACACATATACCACTGACACACCTCACATATCAGTCTCAGGTAACACATGTACCCCTGACACCTCACATATCAGCCACAGGTAACACATGTACCACTGACACCTCACATATCAGCCACAGGTAACACATATACCACTGACACACCTCATATCAGCCACAACTAACACATGTACCACTGACACCTCACATATCAGCCACAGGTAACATATGTAACACTGACACCTCACATATTAGCCACAGGTAACACATATACCACTGACACACCTCATATCAGTCACAGCTAACACATATACCACTGACACCTCACATATCAGCCACAGGTAACACATATACCACTGACACCTCACATATCAGCCACAAGTAACACATATACCACTGACACACCTCATATCAGCCACAGCTAACACATATACCACTGACACCTCACATATCAGCCACAGGTAACACATATACCACTGACACACCACATATCAGCCACAGGTAACACATATACCACTGACACACCTCACATATCAGCCACAGGTAATACATATACCATTGACACCTCACATATCAGCCACAGGTAACACATATACCACTGACACACCTCATATCAGCCACATGTAACACATATACCACTGACACAACTCATATCAGCCACAGGTAACACATATTCCACTGACACACCTCACATATCGGCCACAGGTAACACATATACCACTGACACACCTCATATCAGCCACATGTAACACACATACCACTGACACCTCACATATCAGCCACAGGTAACACATATACCACTGACACATCTCATATCAGCCACAGCTAACACATATACCACTGACACCTTACATATCAGCCACAGGTAACACATATACCACTGACACCTCACATATCAGCCACAGGTAACACATATACCACTGACACCTCACATATCAGCCACAGGTAACACATATACCACTGACACACCTCACATATCAGCCACAGGTAACACATATATCACTGACACACCTCATATCAGCCGCAGCTAACACATATACCACTGATACCTCACATATCAGCCACAGGTAACACATATACCACTGACACCTCACATATCAGCCACAGGTAACACATATACCACTGACACACCTCACATATCAGCCACAGGTAATACATATACCATTGACACCTCACATATCAGCCACAGGTAACACATATACCACTGACACACCTCATATCAGCCACATGTAACACATATACCACTGACACAACTCATATCAGCCACAGGTAACACATATTCCACTGACACACCTCACATATCGGCCACAGGTAACACATATACCACTGACACACCTCATATCAGCCACATGTAACACACATACCACTGACACCTCACATATCAGCCACAGGTAACACATATACCACTGACACATCTCATATCAGCCACAGCTAACACATATACCACTGACACCTTACATATCAGCCACAGGTAACACATATACCACTGACACCTCACATATCAGCCACAGGTAACACATATACCACTGACACCTCACATATCAGCCACAGGTAACACATATACCACTGACACACCTCACATATCAGCCACAGGTAACACATATATCACTGACACACCTCATATCAGCCGCAGCTAACACATATACCACTGACACCTCACATATCAGCCACAGGTAACACATATACCACTGACACCTCACATATCAGCCACAGGTAACACATATACCACTGACACACCTCATATCAGCCACAGCTAACACATATACCACTGACACCTCACATATCAGCCACAGGTAACACACATACCACTGACACCTCACATATCAGCCTCAGGTAACACATATACCACTGACACACCTCACATATCAGCCACAGGTAACACATATACCACTGACACCTCACATATCAGCCACAGGTGACACATATACCACTGATACCTCACATATCAGCCACAGGTAACACATATACCACTGACACACCTCATATCAGCCACAGGTAACACATGTACCACTGACACACCTCATATCAGCCACAGCTAACACATATACCACTGACACCTCACATATCAGCCACAGGTAACACATATACTACTGACACACCTCACATATCAGCCACAGGTAACACATGTACCACTGACACCTCACATATCAGCCACAGGTAACACATATACCACTGACACACCTCATATCAGCCACAGCTAACACATATACCACTGACACCTCACATATCATCCACAGGTAGCACATATACCACTGACACCTCACATATCAGCCACAAGTAACACATATACCACTGACACACCTCATATCAGCCACAGGTAGCACATATACCACTGACACACCTCACATATCAGCCACAGGTAACAAATATACCACTGACACACCTCACATATCAGCCACAGGTAACACATATACCACTGACAAATCATATATCAGCCACAGGTAACACATATACCACTGACACACCTCATATCAGCCACAGGTAACACATATACCACTGACACACCTCACATAGCAGCCACAGGTAACACATATACCACTGACACCTCATATATCAGCCACAGGTAACACATATACCACTGACACACCTCATATCAGCCACAGGTAACACATATACCACTGACTCACCTCACATAGCAGCAACAGGTAACACATATACCACTGACACACCTCATATCAGCCACAGCTAACACATATACCACTGACACCTCACATATCAGCCACAGGTAACACATATACCACTGACACCTCACATATCAGCCACAGGTAACACATATACCACTGACACACCTCATATCAGCCACAGCTAACACATATACCACTGACACCTCACATATCAGCCACAGGTAACACATATACCATGGACACCTCACATATCAGCCACAGGTAACTCATATACCACTGACACACCTCACATATCAGCCACAGGTAACACGTATACCACTGAAACCGCACATATCAGCCACAGGTAACACATATACCACTGACACACCTCATATCAGCCACAGATAACACATATACCACTGACACACCTCATATCAGCCACAGCTAACACATTTACCACTGACACCTCACATATCAGCCACAGGTAACACATATACCACTGACACACCTCACATATCAGCCTCAGGTAACACATGTACCACTGACACCTCACCTATCAGCCACAGGTAACACATATACCACTGACACACCTCATATCAGCTACAGCTAACACATATACAACTGACACCTCACATATCAGCCACAGGTAACACATGTACCACTGACACCTCACCTATCAGCCACAGGTAACACATATACCACTGACACACCTCATATCAGCTACAGCTAACACATATACCACTGACACCTCACATATCAGCCACAGGTAACACATGTACCACTGACACCTCACATATCAGCCACAGGTAACACATGTACCACTGACACCTCACATATCAGCCACAGGTAACACATAAACCACTCACACCTCACATATCAGCCACGGGTAACACATATACCACTGACACACCACATATCAGCCACAGGTAACACATATACCACTGACACACCTCACATATCAGCCACAGGTAACACATATACCACTGACACACCTCACATATCAGTCTCAGGTAACACATGTACCCCTGACACCTCACATATCAGCCACAGGTAACACATGTACCACTGACACCTCACATATCAGCCACAGGTAACACATATACCACTGACACACCTCATATCAGCCACAACTAACACATGTACCACTGACACCTCACATATCAGCCACAGGTAACATATGTAACACTGACACCTCACATATTAGCCACAGGTAACACATATACCACTGACACACCTCATATCAGTCACAGCTAACACATATACCACTGACACCTCACATATCAGCCACAGGTAACACATATACCACTGACACCTCACATATCAGCCACAAGTAACACATATACCACTGACACACCTCATATCAGCCACAGCTAACACATATACCACTGACACCTCACATATCAGCCACAGGTAACACATATACCACTGACACACCACATATCAGCCACAGGTAACACATATACCACTGACACACCTCACATATCAGCCACAGGTAATACATATACCATTGACACCTCACATATCAGCCACAGGTAACACATATACCACTGACACACCTCATATCAGCCACATGTAACACATATACCACTGACACAACTCATATCAGCCACAGGTAACACATATTCCACTGACACACCTCACATATCGGCCACAGGTAACACATATACCACTGACACACCTCATATCAGCCACATGTAACACACATACCACTGACACCTCACATATCAGCCACAGGTAACACATATACCACTGACACATCTCATATCAGCCACAGCTAACACATATGCCACTGACACCTTACATATCAGCCACAGGTAACACATATACCACTGACACCTCACATATCAGCCACAGGTAACACATATACCACTGACACCTCACATATCAGCCACAGGTAACACATATACCACTGACACACCTCACATATCAGCCACAGGTAACACATATATCACTGACACACCTCATATCAGCCGCAGCTAACACATATACCACTGATACCTCACATATCAGCCACAGGTAACACATATACCACTGACACCTCACATATCAGCCACAGGTAACACATATACCACTGACACACCTCATATCAGCCACAGCTAACACATATACCACTGACACCTCACTTATCAGCCACAGGTAACACATATACCACTGACACCTCACATATCAGCCTCAGGTAACACATATACCACTGACACACCTCACATATCAGCCACAGGTAACACATATACCACTGACACCTCACATATCAGCCACAGGTAACACATATACCACTGATACCTCACATATCAGCCACAGGTAACACATATACCACTGACACACCTCATATCTGCCACAGGTAACACATGTACCACTGACACACCTCATATCAGCCACAGCTAACACATATACCACTGACACCTCACATATCAGCCACAGGTAACACATATACTACTGACACACCTCACATATCAGCCACAGGTAACACATGTACCACTGACACCTCACATATCAGCCACAGGTAACACATATACCACTGACACACCTCATATCAGCCACAGCTAACACATATACCACTGACACCTCACATATCATCCACAGGTAGCACATATACCACTGACACCTCACATATCAGCCACAAGTAACACATATACCACTGACACACCTCATATCAGCCACAGGTAGCACATATACCACTGACACACCTCACATATCAGCCACAGGTAACAAATATACCACTGACACACCTCACATATCAGCCACAGGTAACACATATACCACTGACACCTCATATATCAGCCACAGGTAACACATATATCACTGACACACCTCATATCAGCCACAGGTAACACATATACCACTGACACACCTCACATAGCAGCCACAGGTAACACATATACCACTGACACCTCATATATCAGCCACAGGTAACACATATACCACTGACACACCTCATATCAGCCACAGGTAACACATATACCACTGACACACCTCACATAGCAGCAACAGGTAACACATATACCACTGACACACCTCATATCAGCCACAGCTAACACATATACCACTGACACCTCACATATCAGCCACAGGTAACACGTATACCACTGACACCTCACATATCAGCCACAGGTAACACATATACCACTGATACACCTCATATCAGCCACAGCTAACACATATACCACTGACACCTCACATATCAGCCACAGGTAACACATATACCACGGACACCTCACATATCAGCCACAGGTAACTCATATACCACTGACACACCTCACATATCAGCCACAGGTAACACATATACCACTGATACCGCACATATCAGCCACAGGTAACACATATACCACTGACACACCTCATATCAGCCACAGATAACACATATACCACTGACAAACCTCATATCAGCCACAGCTAACACATTTACCACTGACACCTCACATATCAGCCACAGGTAACACATATACCACTGACACACCTCACATATCAGCCTCAGGTAACACATGTGACACGGACACCTCACATTTCAGCCACAGGTAACACATGTACCACTGACACCTCACATATCAGCCACAGGTAACACATATACCACTGACACACCTCATATCAGCTACAGCTAACACATATACCACTGACTCCTCACATATCAGCCACAGGTAACACATGTACCACTGACACCTCACATATCAGCCACAGGTAACACATGTACCACTGACACCTCACATATCAGCCACAGGTAACACATAAACCACTCACACCTCACATATCAGCCACGGGTAACACATATACCACTGACACACCACATATCAGCCACAGGTAACACATATACCATTGACACACCTCACATATCAGCCACAGGTAATACATATACCATTGACACCTCACATATCAGCCACAGGTAACACATATACCACTGACACACCACATATCAGCCACAGGTAACACATATACCACTGACACACCTCATATCAGCCACAGGTAACACATATACCACTGACACCTCACATATCAGCCACAGGTAACACATATACCACTGACACCTCACATATCAGCCACAGGTAACACATATACCACTGACACATCTCATATCAGCCACAGCTAACACATATACCACTGACACCTCACATATCAGCCACAGGTAACACATATACCACTGACACCTCACATATCAGCCACAGGTAACACATATACCACTGACACACCTCACATATCAGCCACAGGTAACACATATATCACTGACACACCTCATATCAGCCGCAGCTAACACATACACCACTGACACCTCACATATCAGCCACAGGTAACACATATACCACTGACACCTCACATATCAGCCACAGGTAACACATATACCCCTGACACACCTCATATCAGCCACAGCTAACACATATACCACTGACACCTCACATATCAGCCACAGGTAACACATATACCACTGACACCTCACATATCAGCCACAGGTAACACATATACCACTGACACACCTCACATATCAGCCACAGGTAACACATATACCACTGACACCTCACATATCAGCCACAGGTAACACATATACCACTGATACCTCACATATCAGCCCCAGTTAACACATATACCATTGACACACCTCATATCAGCCACAGATAACACATGTACCACTGACACACCTCATATCAGCCACAGCTAACACATATACCACGGAAACCTCACATATCAGCCACAGGTAACACATATACCACTGACACACCTCACATATCAGTCTCAGGTAACACATGTACCACTGACACCTCACATATCAGCCACAGGTAACACATGTCCCACTGACACCTCACATATCAGCCACAGGTAACACAGATACCACTGACACACCTCATATCAGCCACAGCTAACACATGTACCACTGACACCTCACATATCAGCCACAGGTAACATATGTAACACTGACACCTCACATATTAGCCACAGGTAACACATATACCACTGACACACCTCATATCAGTCACAGCTAACACATATACCACTGACACCTCACATATCAGCCACAGGTAACACATATACCACTGACACCTCACATATCAGCCACAAGTAACACATATACCACTGACACACCTCATATCAGCCACAGCTAACACATATACCACTGACACCTCACATATCAGCCACAGGTAACAAATATACCACTGACACACCACATATCAGCCACAGGTAACACATATACCACTGACACACCTCACATATCAGCCACAGGTAATACATATACCATTTACACCTCACATATCAGCCACAGGTAACGCATATACCACTGACACACCTCATATCAGCCACATGTAACACATATACCACTGACACACCTCATATCAGCCACAGGTAACACATATTCCACTGACACACCTCACATATCGGCCACAGGTAACACATATACCACTGACACACCTCATATCAGCCACATGTAACACACATACCACTGACACCTCACATATTAGCCACAGGTAACACATATACCACTGACACATCTCATATCAGCCACAGCTAACACATATACCACTGACACCTCACATATCAGCCACAGGTAACACATATACCACTGACTCCTCACATATCAGCCACAGGTAACACATATACCACTGACACCTCACATATCAGCCACAGGTAACACATATACCACTGACAAACCTCACACATCAGCCACAGGTAACACATATATCACTGACACACCTCCTATCAGCCGCAGCTAACACATATACCACTGACACCTCACATATCAGCCACAGGTAACACATATACCACTGACACCTCACATATCAGCCACAGGTAACACATATACCACTGACACACCTCACATATCAGCCACAGGTAACACATATATCACTGACACACCTCCTATCAGCCGCAGCTAACACATATACCACTGACACCTCACATATCAGCCACAGGTAACACATATACCACTGACACCTCACATATCAGCCACAGGTAACACATATACCACTGACACACCTCATATCAGCCACAGCTAACACATATACCACTGACACCTCACATATCAGCCACAGGTAACACATATACCACTGACACCTCACATATCAGCCTCAGGTAACACATATACCACTGACACACCTCACATATCAGCCACAGGTAACACATATACCACTGACACCTCACATATCAGCCACAGGTAACACATATACCACTGATACCTCACATATCAGCCACAGGTAACACATATACCACTGACACACCTCATATCAGCCACAGGTAACACATGTACTACTGACACACCTCATATCAGCCACAGCTAACACATATACCACTGACACCTCACATATCAGCCACAGGTAACATATATATCACTGACACATCTCATATCAGCCGCAGCTAACACATATACCACTGACACCTCACATATCAGCCACAGGTAACACATATACCACTGACACCTCACATATCAGCCACAGGTAACACATATACCACTGACACACCTCATATCAGCCACAGCTAACACATATACCACTGACACCTCACATATCAGCCACAGGTAACACATATACCACTGACACCTCACATATCAGCCACAGGTAACACATATACCACTGACACACCTCACATATCAGCCACAGGTAACACATATACCACTGAGACCTCACATATCAGCCACAGGTAACACATATACCACTGATAACTCACATATCAGCCACAGGTAACACATATACCACTGACACAACTCATATCAGCCACAGATAACACATGTACCACTGACACACCTCATATCAGCCACAGCTAACACATATACCACTGACACCTCACATATCAGCCACAGGTAACACATATACCACTTACACACCTCACATATCAGTCTCAGGTAACACATGTACCCCTGACACCTCACATATCAGCCACAGATAACACATGTACCACTAACACCTCACATATCAGCCACAGGTAACACATATACCACTGACACACCTCATATCAGCCACAACTAACACATGTACCACTGACACCTCACATATCAGCCACAGGTAACATATGTAACACTGACACCTCACATATTAGCCACAGGTAACACATATACCACTGACACACCTCATATCAGTCACAGCTAACACATATACCACTGACACCTCACATATCAGCCACAGGTAACACATATACCTCTGACACCTCACATATCAGCCACAAGTAACACATATACCACTGACACACCTCATATCAGCCACAGCTAACACATATACCACTGACACCTCACATATCAGCCACAGGTAACACATATACCACTGACACACCACATATCAGCCACAGGTAACACATATACCACTGACACACCTCACATATCAGCCACAGGTAATACATATACCATTGACACCTCACATATCAGCCACAGGTAACACATATACCACTGACACACCTCATATCAGCCACATGTAACACATATACCACTGACACAACTCATATCAGCCACAGGTAACACATATTCCACTGACACACCTCACATATCGGCCACAGGTAACACATATACCACTGACACACCTCATATCAGCCACATGTAACACACATACCACTGACACCTCACATATCAGCCACAGGTAACACATATACCACTGACACATCTCATATCAGCCACAGCTAACACATATACCACTGACACCTTACATATCAGCCACAGGTAACACATATACCACTGACACCTCACATATCAGCCACAGGTAACACATATACCACTGACACCTCACATATCAGCCACAGGTAACACATATACCACTGACACACCTCACATATCAGCCACAGGTAACACATATATCACTGACACACCTCATATCAGCCGCAGCTAACACATATACCACTGACACCTCACATATCAGCCACAGGTAACACATATACCACTGACACCTCACATATCAGCCACAGGTAACACATATACCACTGACACACCTCATATCAGCCACAGCTAACACATATACCACTGACACCTCACATATCAGCCACAGGTAACACATATACCACTGACACCTCACATATCAGCCTCAGGTAACACATATACCACTGACACACCTCACATATCAGCCACAGGTAACACATATACCACTGACACCTCACATATCAGCCACAGGTGACATATATACCACTGATACCTCACATATCAGCCACAGGTAACACATATACCACTGACACACCTCATATCAGCCACAGGTAACACATGTACCACTGACACACCTCATATCAGCCACAGCTAACACATATACCACTGACACCTCACATATCAGCCACAGGTAACACATATACTACTGACACACCTCACATATCAGCCACAGGTAACACATGTACCACTGACACCTCACATATCAGCCACAGGTAACACATATACCACTGACACACCTCATATCAGCCACAGCTAACACATATACCACTGACACCTCACATATCATCCACAGGTAGCACATATACCACTGACACCTCACATATCAGCCACAAGTAACACATATACCACTGACACACCTCATATCAGCCACAGATAGCACATATACCACTGACACACCTCACATATCAGCCACAGGTAACAAATATACCACTGACACACCTCACATATCAGCCACAGGTAACACATATACCACTGACACCTCATATATCAGCCACAGGTAACACATATACCACTGACACACCTCATATCAGCCACAGGTAACACATATACCACTGACACACCTCACATAGCAGCCACAGGTAACACATATACCACTGACACCTCATATATCAGCCACAGGTAACACATATACCACTGACACACCTCATATCAGCCACAGGTAACACATATACCACTGACTCACCTCACATAGCAGCAACAGGTAACACATATACCACTGACACACCTCATAACAGCCACAGCTAACACATATACCACTGACACCTCACATATCAGCCACAGGTAACACATATACCACTGACACCTCACATATCAGCCACAGGTAACACATATACCACTGACACACCTCATATCAGCCACAGCTAACACATATACCACTGACACCTCACATATCAGCAACAGGTAACACATATACCATGGACACCTCACATATCAGCCACAGGTAACTCATATACCACTGACACACCTCACATATCAGCCACAGGTAACACATATACCACTGAAACCGCACATATCAGCCACAGGTAACACATATACCACTGACACACCTCATATCAGCCACAGATAACACATATACCACTGACACACCTCATATCAGCCACAGCTAACACATTTACCACTGACACCTCACATATCAGCCACAGGTAACACATATACCACTGACACACCTCACATATCAGCCTCAGGTAACACATGTAACACGGACACCTCACATATCAGCCACAGGTAACACATGTACCACTGACACCTCACCTATCAGCCACAGGTAACACATATACCACTGACACACCTCATATCAGCTACAGCTAACACATATACCACTGACACCTCACATATCAGCCACAGGTAACACATGTACCACTGACACCTCACATATCAGCCACAGGTAACACATGTACCACTGACACCTCACATATCAGCCACAGGTAACACATAAACCACTCACACCTCACATATCAGCCACGGGTAACACATATACCATTGACACACCACATATCAGCCACAGGTAACACATATACCACTGACACACCTCACGTATCAGCCACAGGTAACACATATACCACTGACACACCTCACATATCAGTCTCAGGTAACACATGTACCCCTGACACCTCACATATCAGCCACAGGTAACACATGTACCACTGACACCTCACATATCAGCCACAGGTAACACATATACCACTGACACACCTCATATCAGCCACAACTAACACATGTACCACTGACACCTCACATATCAGCCACAGGTAACATATGTAACACTGACACCTCACATATTAGCCACAGGTAACACATATACCACTGACACACCTCATATCAGTCACAGCTAACACATATACCACTGACACCTCACATATCAGCCACAGGTAACACATATACCACTGACACCTCACATATCAGCCACAAGTAACACATATACCACTGACACACCTCATATCAGCCACAGCTAACACATATACCACTGACACCTCACATATCAGCCACAGGTAACACATATACCACTGACACACCACATATCAGCCACAGGTAACACATATACCACTGACACATCTCACATATCAGCCACAGGTAATACATATACCATTGACACCTCACATATCAGCCACAGGTAACACATATACCACTGACACACCTCATATCAGCCACATGTAACACATATACCACTGACACAACTCATATCAGCCACAGGTAACACATATTCCACTGACACACCTCACATATCGGCCACAGGTAACACATATACCACTGACACACCTCATATCAGCCACATGTAACACACATACCACTGACACCTCACATATCAGCCACAGGTAACACATATACCACTGACACATCTCATATCAGCCACAGCTAACACATATACCACTGACACCTTACATATCAGCCACAGGTAACACATATACCACTGACACCTCACATATCAGCCACAGGTAACACATATACCACTGACACCTCACATATCAGCCACAGGTAACACATATACCACTGACACACCTCACATATCAGCCACAGGTAACACATATATCACTGACACACCTCATATCAGCCGCAGCTAACACATATACCACTGATACCTCACATATCAGCCACAGGTAACACATATACCACTGACACCTCACATATCAGCCACAGGTAACACATATACCACTGACACACCTCATATCAGCCACAGCTAACACATATACCACTGACACCTCACATATCAGCCACAGGTAACACATATACCACTGACACCTCACATATCAGCCTCAGGTAACACATATACCACTGACACACCTCACATATCAGCCACAGGTAACACATATACCACTGACACCTCACATATCAGCCACAGGTAACACATATACCACTGATACCTCACATATCAGCCACAGGTAACACATATACCACTGACACACCTCATATCTGCCACAGGTAACACATGTACCACTGACACACCTCATATCAGCCACAGCTAACACATATACCACTGACACCTCACATATCAGCCACAGGTAACACATATACTACTGACACACCTCACATATCAGCCACAGGTAACACATGTACCACTGACACCTCACATATCAGCCACAGGTAACACATATACCACTGACACACCTCATATCAGCCACAGCTAACACATATACCACTGACACCTCACATATCATCCACAGGTAGCACATATACCACTGACACCTCACATATCAGCCACAAGTAACACATATACCACTGACACACCTCATATCAGCCACAGGTAGCACATATACCACTGACACACCTCACATATCAGCCACAGGTAACAAATATACCACTGACACACCTCACATATCAGCCACAGGTAACACATATACCACTGACACCTCATATATCAGCCACAGGTAACACATATACCACTGACACACCTCATATCAGCCACAGGTAACACATATACCACTGACACACCTCACATAGCAGCCACAGGTAACACATATACCACTGACACCTCATATATCAGCCACAGGTAACACATATACCACTGACACACCTCATATCAGCCACAGGTAACACATATACCACTGACACACCTCACATAGCAGCAACAGGTAACACATATACCACTGACACACCTCATATCAACCACAGCTAACACATATACCACTGACACCTCACATATCAGCCACAGGTAACACGTATACCACTGACACCTCACATATCAGCCACAGGTAACACATATACCACTGACACACCTCATATCAGCCACAGCTAACACATATACCACTGACACCTCACATATCAGCCACAGGTAACACATATACCACGGACACCTCACATATCAGCCACAGGTAACTCATATACCACTGACACACCTCACATATCAGCCACAGGTAACACATATACCACTGATACCGCACATATCAGCCACAGGTAACACATATACCACTGACACACCTCATATCAGCCACAGATAACACATATACCACTGACAAACCTCATATCAGCCACAGCTAACACATTTACCACTGACACCTCACATATCAGCCACAGGTAACACATATACCACTGACACACCTCACATATCAGCCTCAGGTAACACATGTGACACGGACACCTCACATTTCAGCCACAGGTAACACATGTACCACTGACACCTCACATATCAGCCACAGGTAACACATATACCACTGACACACCTCATATCAGCTACAGCTAACACATATACCACTGACTCCTCACATATCAGCCACAGGTAACACATGTACCACTGACACCTCACATATCAGCCACAGGTAACACATGTACCACTGACACCTCACATACCAGCCACAGGTAACACATAAACCACTCACACCTCACATATCAGCCACGGGTAACACATATACCACTGACACACCACATATCAGCCACAGGTAACACATATACCATTGACACACCTCACATATCAGCCACAGGTAATACATATACCATTGACACCTCACATATCAGCCACAGGTAACACATATACCACTGACACACCACATATCAGCCACAGGTAACACATATACCACTGACACACCTCATATCAGCCACAGGTAACACATATACCACTGACACCTCACATATCAGCCACAGGTAACACATATACCACTGACACCTCACATATCAGCCACAGGTAACACATATACCACTGACACATCTCATATCAGCCACAGCTAACACATATACCACTGACACCTCACATATCAGCCACAGGTAACACATATACCACTGACACCTCACATATCAGCCACAGGTAACACATATACCACTGACACACCTCACATATCAGCCACAGGTAACACATATATCACTGACACACCTCATATCAGCCGCAGCTAACACATATACCACTGACACCTCACATATCAGCCACAGGTAACACATATACCACTGACACCTCACATATCAGCCACAGGTAACACATATACCCCTGACACACCTCATATCAGCCACAGCTAACACATATACCACTGACACCTCACATATCAGCCACAGGTAACACATATACCACTGACACCTCACATATCAGCCACAGGTAACACATATACCACTGACACACCTCACATATCAGCCACAGGTAACACATATACCACTGACACCTCACATATCAGCCACAGGTAACACATATACCACTGATACCTCACATATCAGCCCCAGTTAACACATATACCATTGACACACCTCATATCAGCCACAGCTAACACATATACCACGGAAACCTCACATATCAGCCACAGGTAACACATATACCACTGACACACCTCACATATCAGTCTCAGGTAACACATGTACCACTGACACCTCACATATCAGCCACAGGTAACACATGTCCCACTGACACCTCACATATCAGCCACAGGTAACACAGATACCACTGACACACCTCATATCAGCCACAGCTAACACATGTACCACTGACACCTCACATATCAGCCACAGGTAACATATGTAACACTGACACCTCACATATTAGCCACAGGTAACACATATACCACTGACACACCTCATATCAGTCACAGCTAACACATATACCACTGACACCTCACATATCAGCCACAGGTAACACATATACCACTGACACCTCACATATCAGCCACAAGTAACACATATACCACTGACACACCTCATATCAGCCACAGCTAACACATATACCACTGACACCTCACATATCAGCCACAGGTAACAAATATACCACTGACACACCACATATCAGCCACAGGTAACACATATACCACTGACACACCTCACATATCAGCCACAGGTAATACATATACCATTTACACCTCACATATCAGCCACAGGTAACGCATATACCACTGACACACCTCATATCAGCCACATGTAACACATATACCACTGACACACCTCATATCAGCCACAGGTAACACATATTCCACTGACACACCTCACATATCGGCCACAGGTAACACATATACCACTGACACACCTCATATCAGCCACATGTAACACACATACCACTGACGCCTCACATATTAGCCACAGGTAACACATATACCACTGACACATCTCATATCAGCCACAGCTAACACATATACCACTGACACCTCACATATCAGCCACAGGTAACACATATACCACTGACACCTCACATATCAGCCACAGGTAACACATATACCACTGACACCTCACATATCAGCCACAGGTAACACATATACCACTGACAAACCTCACACATCAGCCACAGGTAACACATATATCACTGACACACCTCCTATCAGCCGCAGCTAACACATATACCACTGACACCTCACATATCAGCCACAGGTAACACATATACCACTGACACCTCACATATCAGCCACAGGTAACACATATACCACTGACACACCTCACATATCAGCCACAGGTAACACATATATCACTGACACACCTCCTATCAGCCGCAGCTAACACATATACCACTGACACCTCACTTATCAGCCACAGGTAACACATATACCACTGACACCTCACATATCAGCCACAGGTAACACATATACCACTGACACACCTCATATCAGCCACAGCTAACACATATACCACTGACACCTCACATATCAGCCACAGGTAACACATATACCACTGACACCTCACATATCAGCCTCAGGTAACACATATACCACTGACACACCTCACATATCAGCCACAGGTAACACATATACCACTGACACCTCACATATCAGCCACAGGTAACACATATACCACTGATACCTCACATATCAGCCACAGGTAACACATATACCACTGACACACCTCATATCAGCCACAGGTAACACATGTACTACTGACACACCTCATATCAGCCACAGCTAACACATATACCACTGACACCTCACATATCAGCCACAGGTAACATATATACTACTGACAACTCACATATCAGCCACAGGTAACACATATACCACTGACACACCTCATATCAGCCACAGCTAACACATATACCACTGACACCTCACATAGCCACAGGTAGCACATATACCACTGACACCTCACATATCAGCCACAAGTAACACATATACCACTGACACACCTCATATCAGCCACAGGTAGCACATATACCACTGACACACCTCACATATCAGCCACAGGTAACAAATATACCACTGACACACCTCACATATCAGCCACAGGTAACACATATACCACTGACACCTCATATATCAGCCACAGGTAACACATATACCACTGACACACCTCATATCAGCCACAGTTAACACATATACCACTGACACACCTCACATAGCAGCCACAGGTAACACATATACCACTGACACCTCATATATCAGCCACAGGTAACACATATACCACTGACACACCTCATATCAGCCACAGGTAACACATATACCACTGATACACCTCACATAGCAGCAACAGGTAACACATATACCACTGACACACCTCATATCAGCCACACCTAACACATATACCACTGACACCTCACATATCAGCCACAGGTAACACATATACCACTGACACCTCACATATCAGCCACAAGTAACACATACACCACTGACACACCTCATATCAGCCACAGCTAACACATATACCACTGACACCTCACATATCAGCCACAGGTAACACATATACCACGGACACCTCACATATCAGCCACAGATAACTCATATACCACTGACACACCTCACATATCAGCCACAGGTAACACATATACCACTGATACCTCACATATCAGCCACAGGTAACACATATACCACTGACACACCTCATATCAGCCACAGATAACACATATACCACTGACACCTCACATATCAGCCACAGGTAGCACATATACCACTGACACCTCACATATCAGCCACAAGTAACACATATACCACTGACACACCTCATATCAGCCACAGGTAGCACATATACCACTGACACACCTCACATATCAGCCACAGGTAACAAATATACCACTGACACACCTCACATATCAGCCACAGGTAACACATATACCACTGACACCTCATATATCAGCCACAGGTAACACATATACCACTGACACACCTTATATCAGCCACAGGTAACACATATACCACTGACACACCTCACATAGCAGCCACAGGTAACACATATACCACTGACACCTTATATATCAGCCACAAGTAACACATATACCACTGACACACCTCATATCAGCCACATGTAACACATATACCTCTGACACACATCACATAGCAGCAACAGGTAACACATATACCACTGACACACCTCATATCAGCCACAGCTAACACATATACCACTGACACCTCACATATCAGCCACAGGTAACACATATACCACTGACACCTCACATATCAGCCACAAGTAACACATACACCACTGACACACCTGATATCAGCCACAGCTAACACATAAACCACTGACACCTCACATATCAGCCACAGGTAACACATATACCACGGACACCTCACATATCAGCCACAGATAACTCATATACCACTGACACACCTCACATATCAGCCACAGGTAACACATATACCACTGATACCTCACATATCAGCCACAGGTAACACATATACCACTGACACACCTCATATCAGCCACAGATAACACATATACCACTGACACACCTCATATCAGCCACAGCTAACACATTTACCACTGACACCTCACATATCAGCCACAGGTAACACATATACCACTGACACACCTCACATATCAGCCTCAGGTAACACATGTAACACTGACACCTCACATATCAGAAACAGGTAACACATGTACCACTGACACCTCACATATCAGCCACAGGTAACACATATACCACTGACACACCTCATATCAGCCACAGCTAACACATATACCACTGACACATCACATATCAGCCACTGGTAATACATATACCACTGACACCTCACATATCAGCCACAGGTAACACATATACCACCGACACCTCACATATCAGCCACAGGTAACACATATACCGCTGACACATCTCACATCAGCCACAGGTAACACATATACCACTGACACATCTCACATATCAGCCTCAGGTAACACATGTACCACTGACACCTCATATATCAGCCACAGGTAACACATATACCACTGACACACCTTATATCAGCCACAGGTAACACATATACCACTGACACACCTCACATAGCAGCCACAGGTAACACATATACCACTGACACCTTATATATCAGCCACAGGTAACACATATACCACTGACACACCTCACATAGCAGCAACAGGTAACACATATACCACTGACACACCTCATATCAGCCACAGCTTACACATATACCACTGACACCTCACATATCAGCCACAGGTAACACATATACCACTGACACCTCACATATCAGCCACAAGTAACACATACACCACTGACACACCTGATATCAGCCACAGCTAACACATAAACCACTGACACCTCACATATCAGCCACAGGTAACACATATACCACGGACACCTCACATATCAGCCACAGATAACTCATATACCACTGACACACCTCACATATCAGCCACAGGTAACACATATACCACTGATACCTCACATATCAGCCACAGGTAACACATATACCACTGACACACCTCATATCAGCCACAGATAACACATATACCACTGACACACCTCATATCAGCCACAGCTAACACATTTACCACTGACACCTCACATATCAGCCACAGGTAACACATATACCACTGACACACCTCACATATCTGCCTCAGGTAACACATGTAACACTGACACCTCACATATCAGAAACAGGTAACACATGTACCACTGACACCTCACATATCAGCCACAGGTAACACATATACCACTGACACACCTCATATCAGCCACAGCTAACACATATACCACTGACACCTCACATATCAGCCACTGGTAATACATATACCACTGACACCTCACATATCAGCCACAGGTAACACATATACCACTGACACACCTCATATCAGCCACAGCTAACACATATACCACTGACACCTCACATATCAGCCACAGGTAACACATGTACCACTGACACACTTCATATCAGCTACAGATAACACATATACCACTGACACCTCACATATCAGCCACAGGTAACATATGTACCACTGACACCTCACATATCAGCCACAGGTAACACATGTACCACTGACACCTCACATATCAGCTACAGGTAACACATAAACCACTCACACCTCACATATAAGCCACAGGTAACACATATACCACTGACACACCACATATCAGCCACAGGTAACACATATACCACTGACACACCTCACATATCAGCCACAGGTAATACATATACCATTGACACCTCACATATCAGCCACAGGTAACACATATACCACTGACACACCTCATATCAGCCACAGGTAACACAAATACCACTGACACACCTGATATCAGCCACAGCTAACACATATTCCACTGACACACCTCACATATCGGCCACAGGTAACACATATACCACTGACACACCTCATATCAGCCACATGTAACACACATACCACTGACACCTCACATATCAGCCACAGGTAACACATATACCACTGACACATCTCATATCAGCCACAGCTAACACATATACCACTGACACCTCACATATCAGCCACAGGTAACACATATACCACTGACACCTCACATATCAGCCACAACTAACACATATACCACTGACACACCTCACATATCAGCCACAGGTAACACATATATCACTGACACACCTCATATCAGCTGCAGCTAACACATATACCACTGACACCTCACATATCAGCCACAGGTAACACATATACCACTGACACCTCACATATCAGCCACAGGTAACACATATACCACTGACACACCTCATATCAGCCACAGCTAACACATATACCACTGACACCTCACATATCAGCCACAGGTAACACATATACCACTGACACCTCACATATCAGCCTCAGGTAACACATATACCACTGACACACCTCACATATCAGCCACAGGTAACACATATACCACTGACACCTCACATATCAGCCACAGGTAACACATATACCACTGATACCTCACATATCAGCCACAGGTAACACATATACCACTGACACACCTCATATCAGCCACAGGTAACACATGTACCACTGACACACCTCATATCAGCCACAGGTAACACATATACCACTGACACCTCACATATCAGCCACAGGTAACACATATACTACTGACACACCTCACATATCAGCCACAGGTAACACATGTACCACTGACACCTCACATATCAGCCACAGGTAACACATATGCCACTGACACACCTCCTATCAGCCACAGCTAACACATATACCACTGACACCTCACATATCAGCCATAGGTAGCACATATACCACTGACACCTCACATATCAGCCACAAGTAACACATATACCACTGACACACCTCATATCAGCCAAAGGTAACACATATACGACTGACACACCTCACATATCAGCCACAGGTAACAAATATACCACTGACACACTTCACATATCAGCCACAGGTAACACATATACCACTGACACCATATATATCAGCCACAGGTAACACATATACCACTGACACACCTCATATCAGCCACAGGTAACACATATACCACTGACACACCTCACTTAGCAGCCACAGGTAACACATATACCACTGACACCTCATATATCAGCCACAGGTAACACATATACCACTGACACACCTCATATCAGCCACAGGTAACACATATACCACTGACACACCTCACATAGCAGCCACAGGTAACACATATACCACTGACAAACCTCATATCAGCCACAGCTAACACATATACCACTGACACCTCACATATCAGCCACAGGTAACACATATACCACTGATACCTCACATATCAGCCACAGGTAACACATATACCACTGACACACCTCATATCAGCCACAGGTAACACATGTACCACTGACACACCTCATATCAGCCACAGCTAACACATATACCACTGACACCTCACATATCAGCCACAGGTAACACATATACTACTGACACACCTCACATATCAGCCACAGGTAACACATGTACCACTGACACCTCACATATCAGCCACAGGTAACACATATACCACTGACACACCTCATATCAGCCACAGCTAACACATATACCACTGACACCTCACATAGCCACAGGTAGCACATATACCACTGACACCTCACATATCAGCCACAAGTAACACATATACCACTGACACACCTCATATCAGCCACAGGTAGCACATATACCACTGACACACCTCACATATCAGCCACAGGTAACAAATATACCACTGACACACCTCACATATCAGCCACAGGTAACACATATACCACTGACACCTCATATATCAGCCACAGGTAACACATATACCACTGACACACCTCATATCAGCCACAGGTAACACATATACCACTGACACACCTCACATAGCAGCCACAGGTAACACATATACCACTGACACCTCATATATCAGCCACAGGTAACACATATACCACTGACACACCTCATATCAGCCACAGGTAACACATATCCCACCGACACACCTCACATAGCAGCAACAGGTAACACGTATACCACTGACACACCTCATATCAGCCACAGCTAACACATATACCACTGACACCTCACATATCAGCCACAGGTAACACATATACCACTGACACCTCACATATCAGCCACAAGTAACACATACACCACTGACACACCTCATATCAGCCATAGCTAACACATATACCACTGACACCTCACATATCAGCCATAGGTAGCACATATACCACTGACACCTCACATATCAGCCACAAGTAACACATATACCACTGACACACCTCATATCAGCCATAGGTAACACATATACGACTGACACACCTCACATATCAGCCACAGGTAACAAATATACCACTGACACACCTCACATATCAGCCACAGGTAACACATATACCACTGACACCATATATATCAGCCACAGGTAACACATATACCACTGACACACCTCATATCAGCCACAGGTAACACATATACCACTGACACACCTCACTTAGCAGCCACAGGTAACACATATACCACTGACACCTCATATATCAGCCACAGGTAACACATATACCACTGACACACCTCATATCAGCCACAGGTAACACATATACCACTGACACACCTCACATAGCAGCCACAGGTAACACATATACCACTGACAAACCTCATATCAGCCACAGCTAACACATATACCACTGACACCTCACATATCAGCCACAGGTAACACATATACCACTGATACCTCACATATCAGCCACAGGTAACACATATACCACTGACACACCTCATATCAGCCACAGGTAACACATGTACCACTGACACACCTCATATCAGCCACAGCTAACACATATACCACTGACACCTCACATATCAGCCACAGGTAACACATATACTACTGACACACCTCACATATCAGCCACAGGTAACACATGTACCACTGACACCTCACATATCAGCCACAGGTAACACATATACCACTGACACACCTCATATCAGCCACAGCTAACACATATACCACTGACACCTCACATAGCCACAGGTAGCACATATACCACTGACACCTCACATATCAGCCACAAGTAACACATATACCACTGACACACCTCATATCAGCCACAGGTAGCACATATACCACTGACACACCTCACATATCAGCCACAGGTAACAAATATACCACTGACACACCTCACATATCAGCCACAGGTAACAAATATACCACTGACACCTCATATATCAGCCACAGGTAACACATATACCACTGACACACCTCATATCAGCCACAGGTAACACATATACCACTGACACACCTCACATAGCAGCCACAGGTAACACATATACCACTGACACCTCATATATCAGCCTCAGGTAACACATATACCACTGACACACCTCATATCAGCCACAGGTAACACATATCCCACTGACACACCTCACATAGCAGCAACAGGTAACACGTATACCACTGACACACCTCATATCAGCCACAGCTAACACATATACCACTGACACCTCACATATCAGCCACAGGTAACACATATACCACTGACACCTCACATATCAGCCACAAGTAACACATACACCACTGACACACCTCATATCAGCCATAGCTAACACATATACCACGGACACCTCACATATCAGCCACAGATAACTCATATACCACTGACACACCTCACATATCAGCCACAGGTAACACATATACCACTGATACCTCACATATCAGCCACAGGTAACACATATACCACTGACACACCTCATATCAGCCACAGATAACACATATACCACTGACACCTCACATATCAGCCACAGGTAGCACATATACCACTGACACCTCACATATCAGCCACAAGTAACACATATACCACTGACACACCTCATATCAGCCACAGGTAGCACATATACCACTGACACACCTCACATATCAGCCACAGGTAACAAATATACCACTGACACACCTCACATATCAGCCAGAGGTAACACATATACCACTGACACCTCATATATCAGCCACAGGTAACACATATACCACTGACACACCTTATATCAGCCACAGGTAACACATATACCACTGACACACCTCACATAGCAGCCACAGGTAACACATATACCACTGACACCTCATATATCAGCCACAGGTAACACATATACCACTGACACACCTCATATCAGCCACAGGTAACACATATACCACTGACACACCTCACATAGCAGCAACAGGTAACACATATACCACTGACACACCTCATATCAGCCACAGCTAACACATATACCACTGACATACCACTGACACCTCACATATCAGCCACAGGTAACACATATACCACTGACACCTCACATATCAGCCACAAGTAACACATACACCACTGACACACCTGATATCAGCCACAGCTAACACATAAACCACTGACACCTCACATATCAGCCACAGGTAACACATATACCACGGACACCTCACATATCAGCCACAGATAACTCATATACCACTGACACACCTCACATATCAGCCACAGGTAACACATATACCACTGATACCTCACATATCAGCCACAGGTAACACATATACCACTGACACACCTCATATCAGCCACAGAAAACACATATACCACTGACACACCTCATATCAGCCACAGCTAACACATTTACCACTGACACCTCACATATCAGCCACAGGTAACACATATACCACTGACACACCTCACATCTCAGCCTCAGCTAACACATGTAACACTGACACCTCACATATCAGCCACAGGTAACACATGTGCCACTGACACCTCACATATCAGCCACAGGTAACACATATACCACTGACACACCTCATATCAGCCACAGCTAACACATATACCACTGACACCTCACATATCAGCCACTGGTAACACATATACCACTGACACCTCACATATCAGCCACAGGTAACACATATACCACTGACACACCTCATATCAGCCACAGCTAACACATATACCACTGACACCTCACATATCAGCCACAGGTAACACATGTACCACTGACACACTTCATATCAGCTACAGATAACACATATACCACTGACACCTCACATATCAGCCACAGGTAACATATGTACCACTGACACCTCACATATCAGCCACAGGTAACACATGTACCACTGACACCTCACATATCAGCTACAGGTAACACATAAACCACTCACACCTCACATAAAAGCCACAGGTAACACATATACCACTGACACACCACATATCAGCCACAGGTAACACATATACCACTGACACACCTCACATATCAGCCACAGGTAATACATATACCATTGACACCTCACATATCAGCCACAGGTAACACATATACCACTGACACACCTCATATCAGCCACAGGTAACACATATAGCACTGACACACCTGATATCAGCCACAGGTAACACATATTCCACTGACAAACCTCACATATCGGCCACAGGTAACACATATACCACTGACACACCTCATATCAGCCACATGTAACACACATACCACTGACACCTCACATATCAGCCACAGGTAACACATATACCACTGACACATCTCATATCAGCCACAGCTAACACATATACCACTGACACCTCACATATCAGCCACAGGTAACACATATACCACTGACACCTCACATATCAGCCACAGGTAACACATATACCACTGACACACCTCACATATCAGCCACAGGTAACACATATATCACTGACACACCTCAAATCAGCTGCAGCTAACACATATACCACTGACACCTCACATATCAGCCACAGGTAACACATATACCACTGACACCTCACATATCAGCCACAGGTAACACATATACCACTGACACACCTCATATCAGCCACAGCTAACACATATACCACTGACACCTCACATATCAGCCACAGGTAACACATATACCACTGACACCTCACATATCAGCCTCAGGTAACACATATACCACTGAGACACCTCACATATCAGCCACAGGTAACACATATACCACTGACACCTCACATATCAGCCACAGGTAACACATATACCACTGATACCTCACATATCAGCCACAGGTAACACATATACCACTGACACACCTCATATCAGCCACAGGTAACACATGTACCACTGACACACCTCATATCAGCCACAGCTAACACATATACCACTGACACCTCACATATCAGCCACAGGTAACACATATACTACTGACACACCTCACATATCAGCCACAGGTAACACATGTACCACTGACACCTCACATATCAGCCACAGGTAACACATATACCACTGACACACCTCCTATCAGCCACAGCTAACACATATACCAGTGACACCTCACATATCAGCCATAGGTAGCACATATACCACTGACACCTCACATATCAGCCACAAGTAACACATATACCACTGACACACCTCATATCAGCCAAAGGTAACACATATACGACTGACACACCTCACATATCAGCCACAGGTAACAAATATACCACTGACACACCTCACATATCAGCCACAGGTAACACATATACCACTGACACCATATATATCAGCCACAGGTAACACATATACCACTGACACACCTCATATCAGCCACAGGTAACACATATACCACTGACACACCTCACTTAGCAGCCACAGGTAACACATATACCACTGACACCTCATATATCAGCCACAGGTAACACATATACCAGTGACACAGCTCATATCAGCCACAGGTAACACATATACCACTGACACACCTCACATAGCAGCCACAGGTAACACATATACCACTGACACACCTCATATCAGCCACAGCTAACACATATACCACTGACACCTCACATATCAGCCACAGGTAACACATATACCACTGACACCTCACATATCAGCCACAGGTAACACATATACCACTGACACACCTCATATCAGCCACAGCTAACACATATACCACTGACACCTCACATATCAGCCACAGGTAGCACATATACCACTGACACCTCACATATCAGCCACAAGTAACACATATACCACTGTCACACCTCATATCAGCCACAGGTAACACATATACCACTGACACACCTCACATATCAGCCACAGGTAACAAATATACCACTGACACACCTCACATATCAGCCACAGGTAACACATATACCACTGACACCTCATATATCACCCACAGTTAACACATATACCACTGACACACCTCATATCAGCCACAGGTAACACATATACCACTGACACACCTCACATAGCAGCCACAGGTAACACATATACCACTGACACCTCATATATCAGCCACAGGTAACATATGTACCACTGACACACCTCATATCAGCCACAGGTAACACATATACCACTGACACACCTCACATTGCAGCCACAGGTAACACATATACCACTGACACACCTCATATCAGCCACAGCTAACACATATACCACTGACACCTCACATATCAGCCACAGGTAACACATATACCACTGACACCTCACATATCAGCCACAGGTAACACATGTACCACTGACACACTTCATATCAGCTACAGATAACACATATACCACTGACACCTCACATATCAGCCACAGGTAACATATGTACCACTGACACCTCACATATCAGCCACAGGTAACACATGTACCACTGACACCTCACATATCAGCTACAGGTAACACATAAACCACTCACACCTCACATATCAGCCACAGGTAACACATATACCACTGACACACCACATATCAGCCACAGGTAACACATATACCACTGACACACCTCACATATCAGCCCCAGGTAATACATATACCATTGACACCTCACATATCAGCCACAGGTAACACATATACCACTGACACACCACATATCAGCCACAGGTAACACATATAACACTGACACACCTCATATCAGCCACAGGTAACACATATTCCACTGACACACCTCACATATCGGCCACAGGTAACACATATACCACTGACACACCTCATATCAGCCACATGTAACACACATACCACTGACACCTCACATATCAGCCACAGGTAACACATATACCACTGACACATCTCATATCAGCCACAACTAACACATATACCACTGACACCTCACATATCAGCCACAGGTAACACATATACCACTGACACACCTCACATATCAGCCACAGGTAACACATATATCACTGACACACCTCATATCAGCCGCAGCTAACACATATACCACTGACACCTCACATATCAGCCACAGGTAACACATATACCACTGACACCTCACATATCAGCCACAGGTAACACATATACCACTGATACCTCACATATCAGCCACAGGTAACACATATACCACTGACACACCTCATATCAGCCACAGGTAACACATGTACCACTGACACACCTCATATCAGCCACAGGTAACACATATACCACTGACACCTCACATATCAGCCACAGGTAACACATATACTACTGACACACCTCACATATCAGCCACAGGTAACACATGTACCACTGACACCTCACATATCAGCCACAGGTAACACATATGCCACTGACACACCTCCTATCAGCCACAGCTAACACATATACCACTGACACCTCACATATCAGCCATAGGTAGCACATATACCACTGACACCTCACATATCAGCCACAAGTAACACATATACCACTGACACACCTCATATCAGCCAAAGGTAACACATATACGACTGACACACCTCACATATCAGCCACAGGTAACAAATATACCACTGACACACTTCACATATCAGCCACAGGTAACACATATACCACTGACACCATATATATCAGCCACAGGTAACACATATACCACTGACACACCTCATATCAGCCACAGGTAACACATATACCACTGACACACCTCACTTAGCAGCCACAGGTAACACATATACCACTGACACCTCATATATCAGCCACAGGTAACACATATACCACTGACACACCTCATATCAGCCACAGGTAACACATATACCACTGACACACCTCACATAGCAGCCACAGGTAACACATATACCACTGACAAACCTCATATCAGCCACAGCTAACACATATACCACTGACACCTCACATATCAGCCACAGGTAACACATATACCACTGATACCTCACATATCAGCCACAGGTAACACATATACCACTGACACACCTCATATCAGCCACAGGTAACACATGTACCACTGACACACCTCATATCAGCCACAGCTAACACATATACCACTGACACCTCACATATCAGCCACAGGTAACACATATACTACTGACACACCTCACATATCAGCCACAGGTAACACATGTACCACTGACACCTCACATATCAGCCACAGGTAACACATATACCACTGACACACCTCATATCAGCCACAGCTAACACATATACCACTGACACCTCACATAGCCACAGGTAGCACATATACCACTGACACCTCACATATCAGCCACAAGTAACACATATACCACTGACACACCTCATATCAGCCACAGGTAGCACATATACCACTGACACACCTCACATATCAGCCACAGGTAACAAATATACCACTGACACACCTCACATATCAGCCACAGGTAACACATATACCACTGACACCTCATATATCAGCCACAGGTAACACATATACCACTGACACACCTCATATCAGCCACAGGTAACACATATACCACTGACACACCTCACATAGCAGCCACAGGTAACACATATACCACTGACACCTCATATATCAGCCACAGGTAACACATATACCACTGACACACCTCATATCAGCCACAGGTAACACATATCCCACTGACACACCTCACATAGCAGCAACAGGTAACACGTATACCACTGACACACCTCATATCAGCCACAGCTAACACATATACCACTGACACCTCACATATCAGCCACAGGTAACACATATACCACTGACACCTCACATATCAGCCACAAGTAACACATACACCACTGACACACCTCATATCAGCCATAGCTAACACATATACCACTGACACCTCACATATCAGCCATAGGTAGCACATATACCACTGACACCTCACATATCAGCCACAAGTAACACATATACCACTGACACACCTCATATCAGCCATAGGTAACACATATACGACTGACACACCTCACATATCAGCCACAGGTAACAAATATACCACTGACACACCTCACATATCAGCCACAGGTAACACATATACCACTGACACCATATATATCAGCCACAGGTAACACATATACCACTGACACACCTCATATCAGCCACAGGTAACACATATACCACTGACACACCTCACTTAGCAGCCACAGGTAACACATATACCACTGACACCTCATATATCAGCCACAGGTAACACATATACCACTGACACACCTCATATCAGCCACAGGTAACACATATACCACTGACACACCTCACATAGCAGCCACAGGTAACACATATACCACTGACAAACCTCATATCAGCCACAGCTAACACATATACCACTGACACCTCACATATCAGCCACAGGTAACACATATACCACTGATACCTCACATATCAGCCACAGGTAACACATATACCACTGACACACCTCATATCAGCCACAGGTAACACATGTACCACTGACACACCTCATATCAGCCACAGCTAACACATATACCACTGACACCTCACATATCAGCCACAGGTAACACATATACTACTGACACACCTCACATATCAGCCACAGGTAACACATGTACCACTGACACCTCACATATCAGCCACAGGTAACACATATACCACTGACACACCTCATATCAGCCACAGCTAACACATATACCACTGACACCTCACATAGCCACAGGTAGCACATATACCACTGACACCTCACATATCAGCCACAAGTAACACATATACCACTGACACACCTCATATCAGCCACAGGTAGCACATATACCACTGACACACCTCACATATCAGCCACAGGTAACAAATATACCACTGACACACCTCACATATCAGCCACAGGTAACAAATATACCACTGACACCTCATATATCAGCCACAGGTAACACATATACCACTGACACACCTCATATCAGCCACAGGTAACACATATACCACTGACACACCTCACATAGCAGCCACAGGTAACACATATACCACTGACACCTCATATATCAGCCACAGGTAACACATATACCACTGACACACCTCATATCAGCCACAGGTAACACATATCCCACTGACACACCTCACATAGCAGCAACAGGTAACACGTATACCACTGACACACCTCATATCAGCCACAGCTAACACATATACCACTGACACCTCACATATCAGCCACAGGTAACACATATACCACTGACACCTCACATATCAGCCACAAGTAACACATACACCACTGACACACCTCATATCAGCCATAGCTAACACATATACCACTGACACCTCACATATCAGCCACAGGTAACACATATACCACGGACACCTCACATATCAGCCACAGATAACTCATATACCACTGACACACCTCACATATCAGCCACAGGTAACACATATACCACTGATACCTCACATATCAGCCACAGGTAACACATATACCACTGACACACCTCATATCAGCCACAGATAACACATATACCACTGACACCTCACATATCAGCCACAGGTAGCACATATACCACTGACACCTCACATATCAGCCACAAGTAACACATATACCACTGACACACCTCATATCAGCCACAGGTAGCACATATACCACTGACACACCTCACATATCAGCCACAGGTAACAAATATACCACTGACACACCTCACATATCAGCCAGAGGTAACACATATACCACTGACACCTCATATATCAGCCACAGGTAACACATATACCACTGACACACCTTATATCAGCCACAGGTAACACATATACCACTGACACACCTCACATAGCAGCCACAGGTAACACATATACCACTGACACCTCATATATCAGCCACAGGTAACACATATACCACTGACACACCTCATATCAGCCACAGGTAACACATATACCACTGACACACCTCACATAGCAGCAACAGGTAACACATATACCACTGACACACCTCATATCAGCCACAGCTAACACATATACCACTGACATACCACTGACACCTCACATATCAGCCACAGGTAACACATATACCACTGACACCTCACATATCAGCCACAAGTAACACATACACCACTGACACACCTGATATCAGCCACAGCTAACACATAAACCACTGACACCTCACATATCAGCCACAGGTAACACATATACCACGGACACCTCACATATCAGCCACAGATAACTCATATACCACTGACACACCTCACATATCAGCCACAGGTAACACATATACCACTGATACCTCACATATCAGCCACAGGTAACACATATACCACTGACACACCTCATATCAGCCACAGATAACACATATACCACTGACACACCTCATATCAGCCACAGCTAACACATTTACCACTGACACCTCACATATCAGCCACAGGTAACACATATACCACTGACACACCTCACATCTCAGCCTCAGGTAACACATGTAACACTGACACCTCACATATCAGCCACAGGTAACACATGTGCCACTGACACCACACATATCAGCCACAGGTAACACATATACCACTGACACACCTCATATCAGCCACAGCTAACACATATACCACTGACACCTCACATATCAGCCACTGGTAACACATATACCACTGACACCTCACATATCAGCCACAGGTAACACATATACCACTGACACACCTCATATCAGCCACAGCTAACACATATACCACTGACACCTCACATATCAGCCACAGGTAACACATGTACCACTGACACACTTCATATCAGCTACAGATAACACATATACCACTGACACCTCACATATCAGCCACAGGTAACATATGTACCACTGACACCTCACATATCAGCCACAGGTAACACATGTACCACTGACACCTCACATATCAGCTACAGGTAACACATAAACCACTCACACCTCACATAAAAGCCACAGGTAACACATATACCACTGACACACCACATATCAGCCACAGGTAACACATATACCACTGACACACCTCACATATCAGCCACAGGTAATACATATACCATTGACACCTCACATATCAGCCACAGGTAACACATATACCACTGACACACCTCATATCAGCCACAGGTAACACATATAGCACTGACACACCTGATATCAGCCACAGGTAACACATATTCCACTGACAAACCTCACATATCGGCCACAGGTAACACATATACCACTGACACACCTCATATCAGCCACATGTAACACACATACCACTGACACCTCACATATCAGCCACAGGTAACACATATACCACTGACACATCTCATATCAGCCACAGCTAACACATATACCACTGACACCTCACATATCAGCCACAGGTAACACATATACTACTGACACACCTCACATATCAGCCACAGGTAACACATGTACCACTGACACCTCACATATCAGCCACAGGTAACACATATACCACTGACACACCTCCTATCAGCCACAGCTAACACATATACCAGTGACACCTCACATATCAGCCATAGGTAGCACATATACCACTGACACCTCACATATCAGCCACAAGTAACACATATACCACTGACACACCTCATATCAGCCAAAGGTAACACATATACGACTGACACACCTCACATATCAGCCACAGGTAACAAATATACCACTGACACACCTCACATATCAGCCACAGGTAACACATATACCACTGACACCATATATATCAGCCACAGGTAACACATATACCACTGACACACCTCATATCAGCCACAGGTAACACATATACCACTGACACACCTCACTTAGCAGCCACAGGTAACACATATACCACTGACACCTCATATATCAGCCACAGGTAACACATATACCAGTGACACAGCTCATATCAGCCACAGGTAACACATATACCACTGACACACCTCACATAGCAGCCACAGGTAACACATATACCACTGACACACCTCATATCAGCCACAGCTAACACATATACCACTGACACCTCACATATCAGCCACAGGTAACACATATACCACTGACACCTCACATATCAGCCACAGGTAACACATATACCACTGACACACCTCATATCAGCCACAGCTAACACATATACCACTGACACCTCACATATCAGCCACAGGTAGCACATATACCACTGACACCTCACATATCAGCCACAAGTAACACATATACCACTGACACACCTCATATCAGCCACAGGTAACACATATACCACTGACACACCTCACATATCAGCCACAGGTAACAAATATACCACTGACACACCTCACATATCAGCCACAGGTAACACATATACCACTGACACCTCATATATCACCCACAGTTAACACATATACCACTGACACACCTCATATCAGCCACAGGTAACACATATACCACTGACACACCTCACATAGCAGCCACAGGTAACACATATACCACTGACACCTCATATATCAGCCACAGGTAACATATGTACCACTGACACACCTCATATCAGCCACAGGTAACACATATACCACTGACACACCTCACATTGCAGCCACAGGTAACACATATACCACTGACACACCTCATATCAGCCACAGCTAACACATATACCACTGACACCTCACATATCAGCCACAGGTAACACATATACCACTGACACCTCACATATCAGCCACAGGTAACACATGTACCACTGACACACTTCATATCAGCTACAGATAACACATATACCACTGACACCTCACATATCAGCCACAGGTAACATATGTACCACTGACACCTCACATATCAGCCACAGGTAACACATGTACCACTGACACCTCACATATCAGCTACAGGTAACACATAAACCACTCACACCTCACATATCAGCCACAGGTAACACATATACCACTGACACACCACATATCAGCCACAGGTAACACATATACCACTGACACACCTCACATATCAGCCCCAGGTAATACATATACCATTGACACCTCACATATCAGCCACAGGTAACACATATACCACTGACACACCACATATCAGCCACAGGTAACACATATAACACTGACACACCTCATATCAGCCACAGGTAACACATATTCCACTGACACACCTCACATATCGGCCACAGGTAACACATATACCACTGACACACCTCATATCAGCCACATGTAACACACATACCACTGACACCTCACATATCAGCCACAGGTAACACATATACCACTGACACATCTCATATCAGCCACAACTAACACATATACCACTGACACCTCACATATCAGCCACAGGTAACACATATACCACTGACACACCTCACATATCAGCCACAGGTAACACATATATCACTGACACACCTCATATCAGCCGCAGCTAACACATATACCACTGACACCTCACATATCAGCCACAGGTAACAAATGTACCACTGATACCTCACATATCAGCCACAGGTAACACATATACCACTGACACACCTCATATCAGCCACAGCTAACACATATACCACTGACACCTCACATATCAGCCACAGGTAACACATATACCACTGACACACCTCACATATCAGCCCCAGGTAATACATATACCATTGACACCTCACATATCAGCCACAGGTAACACATATACCACTGACACACCACATATCAGCCACAGGTAACACATATACCACTGACACACCTCATATCAGCCACAGGTAACACATATTCCACTGACACACCTCACATATCGGCCACAAGTAACACATATACCACTGACACACCTCATATCAGCCACATGTAACACACATACCACTGACACCTCACATATCAGCCACAGGTAACACATATACCACTGACACATCTCATATCAGCCACAGCTAACACATATACCACTGACACCTCACATATCAGCCACAGGTAACACATATACCACTGACACACCTCACATATCAGCCACAGGTAACACATATACCACTGACACCTCACATATCAGCCACAGGTAACACATATACCACTGACACACCTCATTTCAGCCACAGGAAACACATGTACCACTGACACACCTCATATCAGCCACAGCTAACACATATACCACTGACACCTCACATATCAGCCTCAGGTAACACATATACCACTGACACACCTCACATATCAGCCACAGGTAACATATATACCACTGACACCTCACATATCAGCCACAGGTAACACATATACCACTGATACCTCACATATCAGCCACAGCTAACACATATACCACTGACACACCTCATTTCAGCCACAGGAAACACATGTACCACTGACACACCTCATATCAGCCACAGCTAACACATATACCACTGACACCTCACATATCAGCCACAGGTAACACATATACTACTGACACACCTCACATATCAGCCACAGGTAACACATGTACCACTGACACCTCACATATCAGCCACAGGTAACACATATACCACTGACACACCTCATATCAGCCACAGCTAACACATATACCACTGACACCTCACATATCAGCCACAGGTAGCACATATACCACTGACACCTCACATATCAGCCACAAGTAACACATATACCACTGACACACCTCATATCAGCCACAGGTAACACATATACCACTGACACACCTCAAATATCAGCCACAGGTAACAAATATACCACTGACACACCTCACATATCAGCCACAGGTAACACATATACCACTGACATCATATATATCAGCCACAGGTAACACATATACCACTGACACACCTCATATCAGCCACAGGTAACACATATAACACTGACACACCTCACTTAGCAGCCACAGGTAACACATATACCATTGACACCTCATATATCAGCCACAGGTAACACATATACCACTGACACACCTCATATCAGCCACAGGTAACACATATACCACTGACACACCTCACATAGCAGCCACAGGTAACACATATACCACTGACACCTCATATATCAGCCACAGGTAACACATATACCACTCACACTCCTCATATCAGCCACAGGTAACACATATACCACTGACACATCTCATATCAGCCTCAGGTAACACATATACTATTTACACCTCACATATCAGCCACAGGTAACACATATACCACTCACACACCTCATATCAGCCACAGGTAACACATATACCACTGACACCTCACATATCAACCACAGGTAACACATATAACACTGACACACCTCATGTCAGCCAAAGGTAACACATATACCACTGACACCTCACATATCAGCCTCAGATAACACATATACCACTGACACCTCACTTATTAGACACAGGTAACACATATACCACTGACACCTCACATATCAGCCACAGGTAACACATATACCACTGACACAACTCATATCAGCCACAGGTAACAAATATACCACTGACACCTCACATATCAGCCACAGGTAACACATATACCACTCACACACCTCATATCAGCCACAGGTAACATATATACGACTGACACACCTCATATCAGCCACAGGTAGCACATATACCACTGACACCTCACAAATCAGCCACAGGTAACACATATACCACTGACACCCCACATATCAGCCACAGGTAACACATATACCACTGACACACCTCACATGTCAGCCACAGGTAATACATATACCACTGACATCTCACATATCAGCCACAGGTAACACATATACCACTGACACCTCACATTTCAGCCACAGGAAACACATATACCACTGACACCTCACATATCAGCCTCAGGTAACACATATACCACTCACACACCTCACATATCAGCCACAGGTAACACATGTACCACTGACACATCTCACATATCAGCCACAGGTAACACATATACCACTGACACATATCACATATCAGCCACAGGTAACAGATATACCACTGACACCTTACATATCAGCCATAGGTTACACATTTACCACTAACACCTCACATGTCAGCCACTGGTAACACATATGCCACTGACACACCTCACATATCAGCCACAGGTAACACATATACCACTCACACACCTCATATCAGCCACAGCTATCACATATACCACTGAGACACCTCACATATCAGCCACAGGTAACACATGTACCACTAACATATCTCACATATCAGCCACAGGTAACACATGTACCACTGACACATCTCACATCAGCCACAGGTAACACATATACCACTGACACACCTCACATAGCAGCAACAGGTAACACATATACCACTGACACACCTCATATCAGCCACAGGTAACACAAATACCACTGACACCTCACATATCAGCCACAGGTAACACATATACCACTGACACCTCACATATCAGCCACAAGTAACACATACACCACTGACACACTTCATATCAGCCACAGCTAACACATATACCACTGACACCTCACATATCAGCCACAGGTAACACATATACCACGGACACCTCACATATCAGCCACAGATAACTCATATACCACTGACACACCTCACATATCAGCCACAGGTAACACATATACCACTGATACCTCACATATCAGCCACAGGTAACACATATACCACTGACACACCTCATATCAGCCACAGATAACACATATACTACTGACACCTCACATATCAGCCACAGGTATCACATATACCACTGACACCTCACATATCAGCCACAAGTAACACATATACCACTGACACACCTCATATCAGCCACAGGTAGCACATATACCACTGACACACCTCATATCAGCCATAGCTAACACATATACCACTGACACCTCACATATCAGCCACTGGTAACACATATACCACTGACACCTCACATATCAGCCACAGGTAACACATATACCACTGACACACCTCATATCAGCCACAGCGAACACATATACCACTGACACCTCACATATCAGCCACAGGTAACACATGTACCACTGACACACTTCATATCAGCTACAGATAACACATATACCACTGACACCTCACATATCAGCCACAGGTAACATATGTACCACTGACACCTCACATATCAGCCACAGGTAACACATGTACCACTGACACCTCACATATCAGCTACAGGTAACACATAAACCACTCACACCTCACATATCAGCCACAGGTAACACATATACCACTGACACACCACATATCAGCCACAGGTAACACATATACCACTGACACACCTCACATATCAGCCACAGGTAATACATATACCATTGACACCTCACATATCAGCCACAGGTAACACATATACCACTGACACACCTCATATCAGCCACAGGTAACACATATACCACTGACACACCTGATATCAGCCACAGGTAACACATATTCCACGGACACACCTCACATATCGGCCACAGGTAACACATATACCACTGACACACCTCATATCAGCCACATGTAACACACATACCACTGACACACCTCACATATCAGCCACAGGTAACACATATACCACTGACACCTCACATATCAGCCTCAGGTAACACATATACCACTGACACACCTCACATATCAGCCACAGGTAACACATATACCACTGAGACCTCACATATCAGCCACAGGTAACACATATACCAATGACACACCTCATATCAGCCACAGCTAACACATATACCACTGACACACCTCATATCAGCCACAGGTAACACATGTACCACTGACACACCTCATATCAGCCACAGCTAACACATATACCACTGACACCTCACATATCAGCCACAGGTAACACATATACTACTGACACACCTCACATATCAGCCACAGGTAACACATGTACCACTGACACCTCACATATCAGCCACAGGTAACACATATACCACTGACACACCTCCTATCAGCCACAGCTAACACATATACCACTGACACCTCACATATCAGCCATAGGTAGCACATATACCACTGACACCTCACATATCAGCCACAAGTAACACATATACCACTGACACACCTCATATCAGCCAAAGGTAACACATATACGACTGACACACCTCACATATCAGCCACAGGTAACAAATATACCACTGACACACCTCACATATCAGCCACAGGTAACACATATACCACTGACACCATATATATCAGCCACAGGTAACACATATACCACTGACACACCTCATATCAGCCACAGGTAACACATATACCACTGACACACCTCACTTAGCAGCCACAGGTAACAAATATACCACTGACACCTCATATATCAGCCACAGGTAACACATATACCACTGACACACCTCATATCAGCCACAGGTAACACATATACCACTGACACACCTCACATAGCAGCCACAGGTAACACATATACCACTGACACACCTCATATCAGCCACAGCTAACACATATACCACTGACACCTCACATATCAGCCACAGGTAACACATATACCACTGACACCTCACATATCAGAAACAGGTAACACATATACCACTGACACACCTCATATCAGCCACAGCTAACACATATACCACTGACACCTCACATATCAGCCACAGGTAGCACATATACCACTGACACCTCACATATCAGCCACAAGTAACACATATACCACTGACACACCTCATATCAGCCACAGGTAACACATATACCACTGACACACCTCACATATCAGCCACAGGTAACAAATATACCACTGACACACCTCACATATCAGCCACAGGTAACACATATACCACTGACACCTCATATATCACCCACAGTTAACACATATACCACTGAAACACCTCATATCAGCCACAGGTAACACATATACCACTGACACACCTCACATAGCAGCCACAGGTAACACATATACCACTGACACCTCATATATCAGCCACAGGTAACACATGTACCACTGACACACCTCATATCAGCCACAGGTAACACATATACCACTGACACACCTCACATTGCAGCCACAGGTAACACATATACCACTGACACACCTCATATCAGCCACAGATAACACATATACCACTGACACCTCACATATCAGCCACAGGTAACACATATACCACTGACACCTCACATATCAGCCACAGGTAACACATGTACCACTGACACACTTCATATCAGCTACAGATAACACATATACCACTGACACCTCACATATCAGCCACAGGTAACAAATGTACCACTGACACCTCACATATCAGCCACAGGTAACACATGTACCACTGACACCTCACATATCAGCTACAGGTAACACATAAACCACTCACACCTCACATATCAGCCACAGGTAACACATATACCACTGACACACCACATGTCAGCCACAGGTAACACATATACCACTGACACACCTCACATATCAGCCCCAGGTAATACATATACCATTGACACCTCACATATCAGCCACAGGTAACACATATACCACTGACACACCACATATCAGCCACAGGTAACACATATACCACTGACACACCTCATATCAGCCACAGGTAACACATATTCCACTGACACACCTCACATATCGGCCACAGGTAACACATATACCACTGACACACCTCATATCAGCCACATGTAACACACATACCACTGACACCTCACATATCAGCCACAGGTAACACATATACCACTGACACATCTCATATCAGCCACAACTAACACATATACCACTGACACCTCACATATCAGCCACAGGTAACACATATACCACTGACACACCTCACATATCAGCCACAGGTAACACATATATCACTGACACACCTCATATCAGCCGCAGCTAACACATATACCACTGACACCTCACATATCAGCCACAGGTAACACATGTACCACTGATACCTCACATATCAGCCACAGGTAACACATATACCACTGACACACCTCATATCAGCCACAGCTAACACATATACCACTGACACCTCACATATCAGCCACAGGTAACACATATACCACTGACACACCTCATATCAGCCACAGCTAACACATATACCACTGACACCTCACATATCAGCCACAGGTAGCACATATACCACTGACACCTCACATATCAGCCACAAGTAACACATATACCACTGACACACCTCATATCAGCCACAGGTAACACATATACCACTGACACACCTCACATATCAGCCACAGGTAACAAATATACCACTGACACACCTCACATATCAGCCACAGGTAACACATATACCACTGACACCTCATATATCACCCACAGTTAACACATATACCACTGAAACACCTCATGTCAGCCACAGGTAACACATATACCACTGACACACCTCACATAGCAGCCACAGGTAACACATATACCACTGACACCTCATATATCAGCCACAGGTAACACATGTACCACTGACACACCTCATATCAGCCACAGGTAACACATATACCACTGACACACCTCACATTGCAGCCACAGGTAACACATATACCACTGACACACCTCATATCAGCCACAGATAACACATATACCACTGACACCTCACATATCAGCCACAGGTAACACATATACCACTGACACCTCACATATCAGCCACAGGTAACACATGTACCACTGACACACTTCATATCAGCTACAGATAACTCATATACCACTGACACCTCACATATCAGCCACAGGTAACATATGTACCACTGACACCTCACATATCAGCCACAGGTAACACATGTACCACTGACACCTCACATATCAGCTACAGGTAACACATAAACCACTCACACCTCACATATCAGCCACAGGTAACACATATACCACTGACACACCACATATCAGCTACAGGTAACACATATACCACTGACACACCTCACATATCAGCCCCAGGTAATACATATACCATTGACACCTCACATATCAGCCACAGGTAACACATATACCACTGACACACCACATATCAGCCACAGGTAACACATATACCACTGACACACATCATATCAGCCACAGGTAACACATATTCCACTGACACACCTCACATATCGGCCACAGGTAACACATATACCACTGACACACCTCATATCAGCCACATGTAACACACATACCACTGACACCTCACATATCAGCCACAGGTAACACATATACCACTGACACACCTCATATATCAGCCGCATGTAACACATATACCACTGACACCTCACATATAAGCCACAGTTAACACATATACCACTGACACACCTCACATATCAGCCACAGGTAACACATATATCACTGACACACCTCATATCAGCCGCAGCTAACACATATACCACTGACACATCACATATCAGCCACAGGTAACACATGTACCACTGATACCTCACATATCAGCCACAGGTAACACATATACCACTGACACACCTCATATCAGCCACAGCTAACACATATACCACTGACACCTCACATATCAGCCACAGGTAACACATATACCACTGACACACCTCACATATCAGCCCCAGGTAATACATATACCATTGACACCTCACATATCAGCCACAGGTAACACATATACCACTGACACACCACATATCAGCCACAGGTAACACATATACCACTGACACACCTCATATCAGCCACAGGTAACACATATTCCACTGACACACCTCACATATCGGCCACAAGTAACACATATACCACTGACACACCTCATATCAGCCACATGTAACACACATACCACTGACACCTCACATATCAGCCACAGGTAACACATATACCACTGACACATCTCATATCCGCCACAGCTAACACATATACCACTGACACCTCACATATCAGCCACAGGTAACACATATACCACTGACACACCTCACATATCAGCCACAGGTAACACATATATCACTGACATACCTCATATCAGCCGCAGCTAACACATATACCACTGACACCTCACATATCAGCCACAGGTAACACATATACCACTGATACCTCACATATCAGCCACAGGTAACAAATATACCACTGACACACCTCATATCAGCCAGAGCTAACACATATACCACTGACACCTCACATATCAGCCACAGGTAACACATATACCACTGACACCTCACATATCAGCCTCAGGTAACACATATACCACTGACACACCTCACATATCAGCCACAGGTAACATATATACCACTGACACCTCACATATCAGCAACAGGTAACACATATACCACTGACACACCTCATTTCAGCCACAGGTAACACATGTACCACTGACACACCTCATATCAGCCACAGCTAACACATATACCACTGACACCTCACATATCAGCCACAGGTAACACATATACTACTGACACACCTCACATATCAGCCACAGGTAACACATGTACCACTGACACCTCACATATCAGCCACAGGTAACACATATACCACTGACACACCTCATATCAGCCACAGCTAACACATATACCACTGACACCTCACATATCAGCCACAGGTAGCACATATACCACTGACACCTCACATATCAGCCACAAGTAACACATATACCACTGACACACCTCATATCAGCCACAGGTAACACATATACCACTGACACACCTCACATATCAGCCACAGGTAACAAATATACCACTGACACACCTCACATATCAGCCACAGGTAACACATATACCACTGACACCTCATATATCAGCCACAGGTAACACATATACCACTGACACAACTCATATCAGCCACAGGTAACACATATACCACTGACACCTCACATATCAACCACAGGTAACACATATAACACTGACACACCTCATGTCAGCCAAAGGTAACACATATACCACTGACACCTCACATATCAGCCTCAGATAACACATATACCACTGACATCTCACTTATCAGACACAGGTAACACATATACCACTGACACCTCACATATCAGCCACAGGTAACACATATACCACTGACACAACTCATATCAGCCACAGGTAACAAATATACCACTGACACCTCACATATCAGCCACAGGTAACACATATACCACTCACACACCTCATATCAGCCACAGGTAACATATATACGACTGACACACCTCATATCAGCCACAGGTAGCACATATACCACTGACACCTCACATATCAGCCACAGGTAACACATATACCACTGACACCCCACATATCAGCCACAGGTAACACATATACCACTGACACACCTCACATGTCAGCCACAGGTAATACATATACCACTGACATCTCACATATCAGCCACAGGTAACACATATACCACTGACACCTCACATTTCAGCCACAGGAAACACATATACCACTGACACCTCACATATCAGCCTCAGGTAACACATATACCAGTCACACACCTCACATATCAGCCACAGGTAACACATGTACCACTGACACATCTCACATATCAGCCACAGGTAACACATATACCACTGACACATATCACATATCAGCCACAGGTAGAAGATATACCACTGACACCTTACATATCAGCCATAGGTAACACATATACCACTAACACCTCACATGTCAGCCACTGGTAACACATATACCACTGACACACCTCACATATCAGCCACAGGTAACACATATACCACTCACACACCTCATATCAGCCACAGCTAACACATATACCACTGACACACCTCACATATCAGCCACAGGTAACACATGTACCACTAACACATCTCACATATCAGCCACAGGTAACACATGTACCACTGACACATCTCACATATCAGCCACAGGTAACACATATACCACTAACACCTCACATATCAGCCACAGGTAACACATATACCACTGACACACCTCACATATCAGCCACAGGTAACACATATACCACTGACACACCTCATATCAGGCCCAGGTAACACATATACCACTCACACACCTCTCATAACAGCCACAGATAACACATATACCACTGAAACCTCACATGTCAGCCACAGGTGACACATATACCACTGACACACCTCACATATCAGCCAAAGGTAACACATATACCACTCACATACCTCATATGAGCAACAGGTAACACATATACCACTCACACACCTCACATATCAGCCACATGTAACACATATACCACTGACACACCTCATATCAGCCACAAGTAACACATATAACACTGACACACCTCACCTATCAGCCACAGGTAACACATATACCACTGACACACCTCACATATCAGCCACAGGTAACACATGTACCGCTGACACATCGCATATATCAGCCACAGGTAACACATATACCACTGACACACCTCACATATCAGCCACAGGTAACACATATACCACTGACACACCTCATATCAGCCACAGGTAACACATATACCACTGACACCTCTTATATCAGCCACAGGTAACACATATACCACTGACAAATCTCACATATCAGCCACAGGTAACACATATACCACTGACACCTCACATATTAGCCACATGTAACACATATACCACTTTCACACCTCATATCAGCCACAGGTAACACATATACCACTGACACCTCACATATCAGCCACAGGTAACACATATACCACTGACACCTCACATATCAGCCTCAGGTAACACATATACCACTCACACACCTCACATATCAGCCACAGGTAACACATGTACCACTGACCCATCTCACATATCAGCCACAGGTAACACATATACCACTGACACATCTAACATATCAGCCACAGGTAACAGATATACCACTGACACCTTACATATCAGCCATAGGTAACACATATACCACTGACACCTCACATATCAGCCACAGGTAACACATATACCACTGACACACCTCACATATCAGCCACAGGTAACACATGTACCACTAACACATCTCACATATCAGCCACAGGTAACACATATACCACTGACACCTCACATATCAGCCACAGGTAACACATATACCACTGACACACCTCACATATCAGCCACAGGTAACACATATACCACTGACACACCTCATATCAGCCCCAGGTAACACATATACCACTCACACACCTCTCATAACAGCCACAGGTAACACATATACCACTGACACCTCACATGTCAGCCACAGGTGACACATATACCACTGACACACCTCACATATCAGCCAAAGGTAACACATATACCACTCACATACCTCATATGAACAACAGGTAACACATATACCACTCACACACCTCGCATTTCAGCCACATGTAACACATATACCACTGACACACCTCATATCAGCCACAGGTAACACATATAACACTGACACACCTCACCTATCAGCCACAGGTAACACATGTACCACTGACACATCTCACATATCAGCCACAGGTAACAGATATACCACTGACACCTTACATATCAGCCATAGGTAACACATATACCACTGACACCTCACATGTCAGCCACAGGTAACACATATACCACTCACACACCTCACATATCAGCCACAGGTAACACATATACCACTGACACCTGTCATATCAGCCACAGGTAACACATATACCACTCACACACCTCACATATCAGCCACATGTAACACATATACCACTGACACACCTCATATCAGCCACAGCTAACACATATACCACTGACACACCTCACATATCAGCCACAGGTAACACATGTACCGCTAACACATCTCACATATCAGCCACAGGTAACACATGTACCACTGACACATCTCACATATCAGCCACAGGTAACACATGTACCACTGACACCTCACATATCAGCCACAGGTAACACATATACCACTGACACACCACATTTCAGCCCCAGGTAACACATATACCACTCACACACCTCTCATAACAGCCACAGGTAACACATATACCACTGGCACCTCACATGTCAGCCACAGGTGACACATATACCACTGACACACCTCACATATCAGCCAAAGGTAACACATATACCACTCACATACCTCCTATGAGCAACAGGTAACACATATACCACTCACACACCTCACATATCAGCCACATGTAACACATATACCACTGACACACCTCATATCAGCCACAGGTAACACATATAACACTTACACACCTCACCTATCAGCCACAGGTAACACTTGTACCACTGACACATCTCACATATCAGCCACAGGTAACACATGTACCACTGACAAATCTCACATATCAGCCACAGGTAACACATATACCACTGACACCTCACATATCAGCAACAGGTAACCCATATTCCACTGACACACCTCTCATATCAGCCACAGGTAACACATGTACCGCTGACACATCTCATATATCAGCCACAGGTAACATATATACCACTCACACACCTCACATATCAGCCACAGGTAACACATTTACCACTGACACACCTCACATATCAGCCACAGGTAACACATATACCACTCACACACCTCATATCAGCCACAGGTAACACATATACCACTCACACACCTCACATATCAGCCGCATGTAACACATATACCACTGACACACCTCATATCAGCCACAGGTAACACATATAACACTGACACACCTCACATATCAGCCACAGGTAACACATATACCACTGACACACCTCATGTCAGCCAAAGGTAACACATATACCACTGACACCTCACATATCAGCCTCAGATAACACATATACCACTGACACCTCACTTTTCAGCCACAGGTAACACATATACCACTCACACACCTCATATCAGCCACAGGTAACATATATACTACTGACACACCTCATATCAGCCACAGGTAGCACATATACCACTGACACCTCACATATCAGCCACAGGTAACACATATACAACTGACACCCCACATATCAGCCACAGGTAACACATATACCACTGACACACCTCACATGTCAGCCACAGGTAATACATATACCACTGACACCTCACATTTCAGCCACAGGTAACACATATACCACTGACACCTCACATTTCAGCCACAGGAAACACATATACCACTGACACCTCACATATCAGCCTCAGGTAACACATATACCACTCACACACCTCACATATCAGCCACAGGTAACACATGTACCACTGACACATCTCACATATCAGCCACAGGTAACACATATACCACTGACACATCTCACATATCAGCCACAGGTAACAGATATACCACTGACACCTTACATATCAGCCATAGGTAACACATATACCACTGACACCTCACATGTCAGCCACTGGTAACACATATACCACTGACACACCTCACATATCAGCCACAGGTAACACATATACCACTCACACACCTCATATCAGCCACAGGTAACACATATACCACTCAAACACCTCACATATCAGCCACAGGTAACACATATACCACTCACACACCTCATATCAGCCACAGCTAACACATATACCACTGACACACCTCACATATCAGCCACAGGTAACACATGTACCACTAACACATCTCACATATCAGCCACAGGTAACACATGTACCACTGACACATCTCACATATCAGCCACAGGTAACACATATACCACTGACACCTCACATATCAGCCACAGGTAACACATATACCACTGACACACCTCACATATCAGCCACAGGTAACACATATACCACTCACACACCTCACATATCAGCCACATGTAACACATATACCACTGACACACCTCATATCAGCCACAGCTAACACATATACCACTGACACACCTCACATATCAGCCACAGGTAACAGATATACCACTGACACCTTACATATCAGCCATAGGTAACACATATACCACTGACACCTCACATGTCAGCCACAGGTAACACATATACCATTGACACACCTCACATATCAGCCACAGGTAACACATATACCACTGACACACCTCACATATCAGCCACAGGTAACACATATACCACTGACACACCTCATATCAGCCCCAGGTAACACATATACCACTCACACACCTCTCATAACAGCCACAGGTAACACATATACCACTGACACCTCACATGTCAGCAACAGGTGACACATATACCACTGACACACCTCACATATCAGATAAAGGTAACACATATACCACTCACATACCTCATATGAGCAACAGGTAACACATATACCACTCACACACCTCACATATCAGCCACATGTAACACATATACCACTGACACACCTCATATCAGCCACAGGTAACACATATAACACTGACACACCTCACCTATCAGCCACAGGTAACACATGTACCACTGACACATCTCACATATCAGCCACAGGTAACACATGTACCACTGACAAATCTCACATATCAGCCACAGGTAACACATATACCACTGACACCTCACATATCAGCCACAGGTAACACATATTCCACTGACACACCTCTCATATCAGCCACAGGTAACACATGTACCGCTGACACATCTCATATATCAGCCACAGGTAACACATATACCACTGACACACCTCACATTTCAGCCACAGGTAACACATATACCACTGACACACCTCACATATCAGCCACAGGTAACACATATACCACTCACACACCTCATATCACCCACAGGTAACACATATACCACTTACACACCTCACATATCAGCCGCATGTATCACATATACCACTGACACACCTCATATCAGCCACAGGTAACACATATAACACTGACACACCTCACATATCAGCCACAGGTATCACATGTACCACTGACACATCTCACATATCAGCCACAGGTAACACATATGCCACTGACACCTCACATATCAGCCACATGTAACGCATATACCACTGACACACCTCATATCAGCCACAGGTAACACATATACCACTGACACCTCTCATATCAGCCACAGGTAACACATATACCACTGACACACCACACATATCAGCCACAGGTAACAGACATACCACTGACACATCTCACATATCAGCCACAGGTAACACATATTCCACTGACACATCACATATCAGCCATAGGTACCACATATACCACTGACACCTCACATATCAGCTACAGGTAACACATATACTACTGACACACCTCACATATCAGCGTCAGTTAACACATGTACCACTGACACATCTCACATATCATCCACAGGTAACACATATACCACTGACACATCTCACATATCAGCCACAGGTAACACATATACCACTGATACCTCACATATCAGCCACAGGTAACACATATACCACTGACACACCTCACATATCAGCCACAGGTAACACATGTACCATTGACACATCTCACATATCCGCCACAGGTAACACATATACCTCTGACACCTCACATATCAGCCACAGGTAACACATATACCACTGACACACCTCACATATCAGCCACAGGTAACACATGTACCACTGACACATCTCACATATCAGCCACAGGTAACACATGTACCACTGACACATCTCATATATCAGCCACAGGTAACACATATACCACTGACACCCCTCATATTTCAGCCATAGGTAACACATATACCACTGACACACCTCACATTTAAGCCACAGATAACACATATACCACTGACACACCTCATATCAGCCACAGGTAACACATATACCACTGACACCTCTGATATCAGCCACAGGTAACACATATACCACTGAAACATCTCACATATCAGTCACAGGTAACACATATACCACTGACACCTCACATATCAGCCACATGTAACGCATATACCACTGACACACCTCATATCAGCCACAGGTAACACATATACCACTGACACATCTCACATATCTGCCACAGGTAACACATATACAACTGACATACCTCACATATCAGCCACAGGTAACACATATACCACTGACACATCTCACATATCAGCCACAGGTAACTCATATACCACTGACACCTCACATATCTGCCATAGGTAACACATATACCACTGACACCTCACATATCAGCCACAGGTAACACATATACCACTGACACAACTCACATATCAGCCACAGGTAACACATGTACCACTGACACATCTCACATATCAGCCACAGGTAACACATATACCACTGACACATCTCACATATCAGCCACAGGTAACAGATATACCACTGACACCTTACATATCAGCCATAGGTAACACATATACCACTGACACCTCACATATCAGCCACAGCTAACACCTATACCACTGACACACCTCACATATCAGCCACAGGTAACACATGTACCACTAACACATCTCACATATCAGCCACAGGTAACACATGTACCACTGACAGATCTCACATATCAGCCACAGGTAACACATATACCACTGACACCTCACATATCAGCCACAGGTAACACATATACCACTGACACACCTCACATATCAGCCACAGGTAACACATATACCACTGACACACCTCATATCAGCCCCAGGTAACACATATACCACTCACACACCTCTCATAACAGCCACAGGTAACACATATACCACTGACACCTCACATGTCAGCCACAGGTGACACATATACCACTGACACACCTCACATATCAGCCAAAGGTAACACATATACCACTCACATACCTCATATGAGCAACAGGTAACACATATACCACTCACACACCTCGCATATCAGCCACATGTAACACATATACCACTGACACACCTCACATATCAGCCACAGGTAACACATATACCACTCACACACCTCATATCAGCCACAGGTAACACATATAGCACTTACACACCTCACATATCAGCCGCATGTAACACATATACCACTGACACACCTCATATCAGCCACAGGTAACACATATAACACTGACACACCTCACATATCAGCCACAGGTATCACATGTACCACTGACACATCTCACATATCAGCCACAGGTAACACATATGCCACTGACACCTCACATATCAGCCACAGGTAACAGATATACCACTGACACCTTACATATCAGCCATAGGTAACACATATACCACTGACACCTCACATGTCAGCCACTGGTAACACATATACCACTGACACACCTCACATATCAGCCACAGGTAACACATATACCACTCACACACCTCATATCAGCCACAGGTAACACATATACCACTCAAACACCTCACATATCAGCCACAGGTAACACATATACCACTCACACACCTCATATCAGCCACAGCTAACACATATACCACTGACACACCTCACATATCAGCCACAGGTAACACATGTACCACTAACACATCTCACATATCAGCCACAGGTAACACATGTACCACTGACACATCTCACATATCAGCCACAGGTAACACATATACCACTGACACCTCACATATCAGCCACAGGTAACACATATACCACTGACACACCTCACATATCAGCCACAGGTAACACATATACCACTCACACACCTCACATATCAGCCACATGTAACACATATACCACTGACACACCTCATATCAGCCACAGCTAACACATATACCACTGACACACCTCACATATCAGCCACAGGTAACAGATATACCACTGACACCTTACATATCAGCCATAGGTAACACATATACCACTGACACCTCACATGTCAGCCACAGGTAACACATATACCATTGACACACCTCACATATCAGCCACAGGTAACACATATACCACTGACACACCTCACATATCAGCCACAGGTAACACATATACCACTGACACACCTCATATCAGCCCCAGGTAACACATATACCACTCACACACCTCTCATAACAGCCACAGGTAACACATATACCACTGACACCTCACATGTCAGCAACAGGTGACACATATACCACTGACACACCTCACATATCAGATAAAGGTAACACATATACCACTCACATACCTCATATGAGCAACAGGTAACACATATACCACTCACACACCTCACATATCAGCCACATGTAACACATATACCACTGACACACCTCATATCAGCCACAGGTAACACATATAACACTGACACACCTCACCTATCAGCCACAGGTAACACATGTACCACTGACACATCTCACATATCAGCCACAGGTAACACATGTACCACTGACAAATCTCACATATCAGCCACAGGTAACACATATACCACTGACACCTCACATATCAGCCACAGGTAACACATATTCCACTGACACACCTCTCATATCAGCCACAGGTAACACATGTACCGCTGACACATCTCATATATCAGCCACAGGTAACACATATACCACTGACACACCTCACATTTCAGCCACAGGTAACACATATACCACTGACACACCTCACATATCAGCCACAGGTAACACATATACCACTCACACACCTCATATCACCCACAGGTAACACATATACCACTTACACACCTCACATATCAGCCGCATGTATCACATATACCACTGACACACCTCATATCAGCCACAGGTAACACATATAACACTGACACACCTCACATATCAGCCACAGGTATCACATGTACCACTGACACATCTCACATATCAGCCACAGGTAACACATATGCCACTGACACCTCACATATCAGCCACATGTAACGCATATACCACTGACACACCTCATATCAGCCACAGGTAACACATATACCACTGACACCTCTCATATCAGCCACAGGTAACACATATACCACTGACACACCACACATATCAGCCACAGGTAACAGACATACCACTGACACATCTCACATATCAGCCACAGGTAACACATATTCCACTGACACATCACATATCAGCCATAGGTACCACATATACCACTGACACCTCACATATCAGCTACAGGTAACACATATACTACTGACACACCTCACATATCAGCGTCAGTTAACACATGTACCACTGACACATCTCACATATCATCCACAGGTAACACATATACCACTGACACATCTCACATATCAGCCACAGGTAACACATATACCACTGATACCTCACATATCAGCCACAGGTAACACATATACCACTGACACACCTCACATATCAGCCACAGGTAACACATGTACCATTGACACATCTCACATATCCGCCACAGGTAACACATATACCTCTGACACCTCACATATCAGCCACAGGTAACACATATACCACTGACACACCTCACATATCAGCCACAGGTAACACATGTACCACTGACACATCTCACATATCAGCCACAGGTAACACATGTACCACTGACACATCTCATATATCAGCCACAGGTAACACATATACCACTGACACACCTCATATTTCAGCCATAGGTAACACATATACCACTGACACACCTCACATTTAAGCCACAGATAACACATATACCACTGACACACCTCATATCAGCCACAGGTAACACATATACCACTGACACCTCTGATATCAGCCACAGGTAACACATATACCACTGAAACATCTCACATATCAGTCACAGGTAACACATATACCACTGACACCTCACATATCAGCCACATGTAACGCATATACCACTGACACACCTCATATCAGCCACAGGTAACACATATACCACTGACACATCTCACATATCTGCCACAGGTAACACATATACAACTGACATACCTCACATATCAGCCACAGGTAACACATATACCACTGACACATCTCACATATCAGCCACAGGTAACTCATATACCACTGACACCTCACATATCTGCCATAGGTAACACATATACCACTGACACCTCACATATCAGCCACAGGTAACACATATACCACTGACACAACTCACATATCAGCCACAGGTAACACATGTACCACTGACACATCTCACATATCAGCCACAGGTAACACATATACCACTGACACATCTCACATATCAGCCACAGGTAACAGATATATCACTGACACCTTACATATCAGCCATAGGTAACACATATACCACTGACACCTCACATATCAGCCACAGCTAACACCTATACCACTGACACACCTCACATATCAGCCACAGGTAACACATGTACCACTAACACATCTCACATATCAGCCACAGGTAACACATGTACCACTGACAGATCTCACATATCAGCCACAGGTAACACATATACCACTGACACCTCACATATCAGCCACAGGTAACACATATACCACTGACACACCTCACATATCAGCCACAGGTAACACATATACCACTGACACACCTCATATCAGCCCCAGGTAACACATATACCACTCACACACCTCTCATAACAGCCACAGGTAACACATATACCACTGACACCTCACATGTCAGCCACAGGTGACACATATACCACTGACACACCTCACATATCAGCCAAAGGTAACACATATACCACTCACATACCTCATATGAGCAACAGGTAACACATATACCACTCACACACCTCGCATATCAGCCACATGTAACACATATACCACTGACACACCTCACATATCAGCCACAGGTAACACATATACCACTCACACACCTCATATCAGCCACAGGTAACACATATAGCACTTACACACCTCACATATCAGCCGCATGTAACACATATACCACTGACACACCTCATATCAGCCACAGGTAACACATATAACACTGACACACCTCACATATCAGCCACAGGTATCACATGTACCACTGACACATCTCACATATCAGCCACAGGTAACACATATGCCACTGACACCTCACATATCAGCCACAGGTAACACATATACCACTGACACCTGTCATATCAGCCACAGGTAACACATATACCACTCACACACCTCACATATCAGCCACATGTAACACATATACCACTGACACACCTCATATCAGCCACAGCTAACACATATACCACTGACACACCTCACATATCAGCCACAGGTAACACATGTACCGCTAACACATCTCACATATCAGCCACAGGTAACACATGTACCACTGACACATCTCACATATCAGTCACAGGTAACACATGTACCACTGACACCTCACATATCAGAAACAGGTAACACATATACCACTGACACACCTCACATATCAGCCACAGGTAACACATATACCACTGACACACCTCATTTCAGCCCCAGGTAACACATATACCACTCACACACCTCTCATAACAGCCACAGGTAACACATATACCACTGGCACCTCACATGTCAGCCACAGGTGACACATATACCACTGACACACCTCACATATCAGCCAAAGGTAACACATATACCACTCACATACCTCCTAGGAGCAACAGGTAACACATATACCACTCACACACCTCACATATCAGCCACATGTAACACATATACCACTGACACACCTCATATCAGCCACAGGTAACACATATAACACTTACACACCTCACCTATCAGCCACAGGTAACACTTGTACCACTGACACATCTCACATATCAGCCACAGGTAACACATGTACCACTGACAAATCTCACATATCAGCCACAGGTAACACATATACCACTGACACCTCACATATCAGCCACAGGTAACCCATATTCCACTGACACACCTCTCATATCAGCCACAGGTAACACATGTACCGATGACACATCTCATATATCAGCCACAGGTAACATATATACCACTGACACACCTCACATATCAGCCACAGGTAACACATTTACCACTGACACACCTCACATATCAGCCACAGGTAACACATATACCACTCACACACCTCATATCAGCCACAGGTAACACATATACCACTCACACACCTCACATATCAGCCGCATGTAACACATATACCACTGACACACCTCATATCAGCCACAGGTAACACATATAACACTGACACACCTCACTTATCAGCCACAGGTAACACATATACCACTGACACACCTCATGTCAGCCAAAGGTAACACATATACCACTGACACCTCACATATCAGCCTCAGATAACACATATACCACTGACACCTCACTTTTCAGCCACAGGTAACACATATACCACTCACACACCTCATATCAGCCACAGGTAACATATATACCACTGACACACCTCATATCAGCCACAGGTAGCACATATACCACTGACACCTCACATATCAGCCACAGGTAACACATATACAACTGACACCCCACATATCAGCCACAGGTAACACATATACCACTGACACACCTCACATGTCAGCCACAGGTAATACATATACCACTGACACCTCACATTTCAGCCACAGGTAACACATATACCACTGACACCTCACATTTCAGCCACAGGAAACACATATACCACTGACACCTCACATATCAGCCTCAGGTAACACATATACCACTCACACACCTCACATATCAGCCACAGGTAACACATGTACCACTGACACATCTCACATATCAGCCACAGGTAACACATATACCACTGACACATCTCACATATCAGCCACAGGTAACAGATATACCACTGACACCTTACATATCAGCCATAGGTAACACATATACCACTGACACCTCACATGTCAGCCACTGGTAACACATATACCACTGACACACCTCACATATCAGCCACAGGTAACACATATACCACTCACACACCTCATATCAGCCACAGGTAACACATATACCACTCAAACACCTCACATATCAGCCACAGGTAACACATATACCACTCACACACCTCATATCAGCCACAGCTAACACATATACCACTGACACACCTCACATATCAGCCACAGGTAACACATGTACCACTAACACATCTCACATATCAGCCACAGGTAACACATGTACCACTGACACATCTCACATATCAGCCACAGGTAACACATATACCACTGACACCTCACATATCAGCCACAGGTAACACATATACCACTGACACACCTCACATATCAGCCACAGGTAACACATATACCACTCACACACCTCACATATCAGCCACATGTAACACATATACCACTGACACACCTCATATCAGCCACAGCTAACACATATACCACTGACACACCTCACATATCAGCCACAGGTAACAGATATACCACTGACACCTTACATATCAGCCATAGGTAACACATATACCACTGACACCTCACATGTCAGCCACAGGTAACACATATACCATTGACACACCTCACATATCAGCCACAGGTAACACATATACCACTGACACACCTCACATATCAGCCACAGGTAACACATATACCACTGACACACCTCATATCAGCCCCAGGTAACACATATACCACTCACACACCTCTCATAACAGCCACAGGTAACACATATACCACTGACACCTCACATGTCAGCAACAGGTGACACATATACCACTGACACACCTCACATATCAGATAAAGGTAACACATATACCACTCACATACCTCATATGAGCAACAGGTAACACATATACCACTCACACACCTCACATATCAGCCACATGTAACACATATACCACTGACACACCTCATATCAGCCACAGGTAACACATATAACACTGACACACCTCACCTATCAGCCACAGGTAACACATGTGCCACTGACACATCTCACATATCAGCCACAGGTAACACATGTACCACTGACAAATCTCACATATCAGCCACAGGTAACACATATACCACTGACATCTCACATATCAGCCACAGGTAACACATATTCCACTGACACACCTCTCATATCAGCCACAGGTAACACATGTACCGCTGACACATCTCATATATCAGCCACAGGTAACACATATACCACTGACACACCTCACATTTCAGCCACAGGTAACACATATACCACTGACACACCTCACATATCAGCCACAGGTAACACATATACCACTCACACACCTCATATCACCCACAGGTAACACATATACCACTTACACACCTCACATATCAGCCGCATGTAACACATATACCACTGACACACTTCATATCAGCCACAGGTAACACATATAACTCTGACACACCTCACATATCAGCCACAGGTATCACATGTACCACTGACACATCTCACATATCAGCCACAGGTAACACATATGCCACTGACACCTCACATATCAGCCACATGTAACGCATATACCACTGACACACCTCATATCAGCCACAGGTAACACATATACCACTGACACCTCTCATATCAGCCACAGGTAACACATATACCACTGACACACCACACATATCAGCCACAGGTAACAGACATACCACTGACACATCTCACATATCAGCCACAGGTAACACATATTCCACTGACACATCACATATCAGCCATAGGTACCACATATACCACTGACACCTCACATATCAGCTACAGGTAACACATATACTACTGACACACCTCACATATCAGCGTCAGTTAACACATGTACCACTGACACATCTCACATATCATCCACAGGTAACACATATACCACTGACACATCTCACATATCAGCCACAGGTAACACATATACCACTGATACCTCACATATCAGCCACAGGTAACACATATACCACTGACACACCTCACATATCAGCCACAGGTAACACATGTACCACTGACACATCTCACATATCCGCCACAGGTAACACATATACCTCTGACACCTCACATAACAGCCACAGGTAACACATATACCACTGACACACCTCACATATCAGCCACAGGTAACACATGTACCACTGACACATCTCACATATCAGCCACAGGTAACACATGTACCACTGATACATCTCATATATCAGCCACAGGTAACACATATACCACTGACACACCTCATATTTCAGCCATAGGTAACACATATACCACTGACACACCTCACATTTAAGCCACAGATAACACATATACCACTGACACACCTCATATCAGCCACAGGTAACACATATACCACTGACACCTCTGATATCAGCCACAGGTAACACATATACCACTGAAACATCTCACATATCAGTCACAGGTAACACATATACCACTGACACCTCACATATCAGCCACATGTAACGCATATACCACTGACACACCTCATATCAGCCACAGGTAACACATATACCACTGACACATCTCACATATCTGCCACAGGTAACACATATACCACTGACATACCTCACATATCAGCCACAGGTAACACATATACCACTGACACATCTCACATATCAGCCACAGGTAACTCATATACCACTGACACCTCACATATCTGCCATAGGTAACACATATACCACTGACACCTCACATATCAGCCACAGGTAACACATATACCACTGACACAACTCACATATCAGCCACAGGTAACACATGTACCACTGACACATCTCACATATCAGCCACAGGTAACACATATACCACTGACACATCTCACATATCAGCCACAGGTAACAGATATACCACTGACACCTTACATATCAGCCATAGGTAACACATATACCACTGACACCTCACATATCAGCCACAGCTAACACATATATCACTGACACACCTCACATATCAGCCACAGGTAACACATGTACCACTAACACATCTCACATATCAGCCACAGGTAACACATGTACCACTGACAGATCTCACATATCAGCCACAGGTAACACATATACCACTGACACCTCACATATCAGCCACAGGTAACACATATACCACTGACACACCTCACATATCAGCCACAGGTAACACATATACCACTGACACACCTCATATCAGCCCCAGGTAACACATATACCACTCACACACCTCTCATAACAGCCACAGGTAACACATATACCACTGACACCTCACATGTCAGCCACAGGTGACACATATACCACTGACACACCTCACATATCAGCCAAAGGTAACACATATACCACTCACATACCTCATATGAGCAACAGGTAATACATATACCACTCACACACCTCGCATATCAGCCACATGTAACACATATACCACTGACACACGTAATATCAGCCACAGGTAACACATATAACACTGACACACCTCACCTATCAGCCACAGGTAACACATGTACCACTGACACATCTCACATATCAGCCACAGGTAACAGATATACCACTGACACCTTACATATCAGCCATAGGTAACACATATACCACTGACACCTCACATGTCAGCCACAGGTAACACATATACCACTCACACACCTCACATATCAGCCACAGGTAACACATATACCACTGACACCTGTCATATCAGCCACAGATTACACATATACCACTCACACACCTCACATATCAGCCACATGTAACACATATACCACTGACACACCTCATATCAGCCACAGCTAACACATATACCACTGACACACCTCACATATCAGCCACAGGTAACACATGTACCGCTAACACATCTCACATATTATCCACAGGTAACACATGTACCACTGACACATCTCACATATCAGCCACAGGTAACACATGTACCACTGACGCCTCACATATCAGCCACAGGTAACACATATACCACTGACACACCTCACATATCAGCCACAGGTAACACATATACCACTGACACACCTCATTTCAGCCCCAGGTAACACATATACCACTCACACACCTCTCATAACAGCCACAGGTAACACATATACCACTGGCACCTCACATGTCAGCCACAGGTGACACATATACCACTGACACACCTCACATATCAGCCAAAGGTAACACATATACCACTCACATACCTCATATGAGCAACAGGTAACACATATACCACTCACACACCTCATATCAGCCACAGGTAGCACATATACCACTGACACCTCACATATCAGCCACAGGTAACACATATACAACTGACACCCCACATATCAGCCACAGGTAACACATATACCACTGACACACCTCACATGTCAGCCACAGGTAATACATATACCACTGACACCTCACATTTCAGCCACAGGTAACACATATACCACTGACACCTCACATTTCAGCCACAGGAAACACATATACCACTTACACCTCACATATCAGCCTCAGGTAACACATATACCACTCACACACCTCACATATCAGCCACAGGTAACACATGTACCACTGACACATCTCACATATCAGCCACAGGTAACACATATACCACTGACACATCTCACATATCAGCCACAGGTAACAGATATACCACTGACACCTTACATATCAGCCATAGTTAACACATATACCACTGACACCTCACATGTCAGCCACTGGTAACACATATACCACTGACACACCTCACATATCAGCCACAGGTAACACATATACCACTCACACACCTCATATCAGCCACAGGTAACACATATACCACTCAAACACCTCACATATCAGCCACAGGTAACACATATACCACTCACACACCTCATATCAGCCACAGCTAACACATATACCACTGACACACCTCACATATCAGCCACAGGTAACACATGTACCACTAACACATCTCACATATCAGCCACAGGTAACACATGTACCACTGACACATCTCACATATCAGTCACAGGTAACACATATACCACTGACACCTCACATATCAGCCACAGGTAACACATATACCACTGACACACCTCACATATCAGCCACAGGTAACACATATACCACTCACACACCTCACATATCAGCCACATGTAACACATATACCACTGACACACCTCATATCAGCCACAGCTAACACATATACCACTGACACACCTCACATATCAGCCACAGGTAACAGATATACCACTGACACCTTAGATATCAGCCATAGGTAACACATATACCACTGACACCTCACATGTCAGCCACAGGTAACACATATACCATTGACACACCTCACATATCAGCCACAGGTAACACATATACCACTGACACACCTCACATATCAGCCACAGGTAATACATATACCACTGACACACCTCATATCAGCCCCAGGTAACACATATACCACTCACACACCTCTCATAACAGCCACAGGTAACACATATACCACTGACACCTCACATGTCAGCAACAGGTGACACATATACCACTGACACACCTCACATATCAGATAAAGGTAACACATATACCACTCACATACCTCATATGAGCAACATGTAACACATATACCACTCACACACCTCACATATCAGCCACATGTAACACATATACCACTGACACACCTCATATCAGCCACAGGTAACACATATAACACTGACACACCTCACCTATCAGCCACAGGTAACACATGTACCACTGACACATCTCACATATCAGCCACAGGTAACACATGTACCACTGACAAATCTCACATATCAGCCACAGGTAACACATGTACCGCTGACACATCTCATATATCAGCCACAGGTAACACATATACCACTGACACACCTCACATTTCAGCCACAGGTAACACATATACCACTGACACACCTCACATATCAGCCACAGGTAACACATATACCACTCACACACCTCATATCACCCACAGGTAACACATATACCACTTACACACCTCACATATCAGCCGCATGTAACACGTATACCACTGACACACCTCATATCAGCCACAGGTAACACATATAACACTGACACACCTCACATATCAGCCACAGGTATCACATGTACCACTGACACATCTCACATATCAGCCACAGGTAACACATATGCCACTGACACCTCACATATCAGCCACATGTAACGCATATACCACTGACACACCTCATATCAGCCACAGGTAACACATATACCACTGACACCTCTCATATCAGCCACAGGTAACACATATACCACTGACACACCACACATATCAGCCACAGGTAACAGACATACCACTGACACATCTCACATATCAGCCACAGGTAACACATATTCCACTGACACATCACATATCAGCCATAGGTACCACATATACCACTGACACCTCACATATCAGCTACAGGTAACACATATACTACTGACACACCTCACATATCAGCGTCAGTTAACACATGTACCACTGACACATCTCACATATCATCCACAGGTAACACATATACCACTGACACATCTCACATATCAGCCACAGGTAACACATATACCACTGATACCTCACATATCAGCCACAGGTAACACATATACCACTGACACACCTCACATATCAGCCACAGGTAACACATGTACCACTGACACAACTCACATATCCGCCACAGGTAACACATATACCTCTGACACCTCACATAACAGCCACAGGTAACACATATACCACTGACACACCTCACATATCAGCCACAGGTAACACATGTACCACTGACACATCTCACATATCAGCCACAGGTAACACATGTACCACTGACACATCTCATATATCAGCCACAGGTAACACATATACCACTGACACACCTCATATTTCAGCCATAGGTAACACATATACCACTGACACACCTCACATTTAAGCCACAGATAACACATATACTACTGACACACCTCATATCAGCCACAGGTAACACATATACCACTGACACCTCTGATATCAGCCACAGGTAACACATATGCCACTGAAACATCTCACATATCAGTCACAGGTAACACATATACCACTGACACCTCACATATCAGCCACATGTAACGCATATACCACTGACACACCTCATATCAGCCACAGGTAACACATATACCACTGACACATCTCACATATCTGCCACAGGTAACACATATACCACTGACATACCTCACATATCAGCCACAGGTAACACATATACCACTGACACATCTCACATATCAGCCACAGGTAACTCATATACCACTGACACCTCACATATCTGCCATAGGTAACACATATACCACTGACACCTCACATATCAGCCACAGGTAACACATATACCACTGACACAACTCACATATCAGCCACAGGTAACACATGTACCACTGACACATCTCACATATCAGCCACAGGTAACACATATACCACTGACACATCTCACATATCAGCCACAGGTAACAGATATACCACTGACACCTTACATATCAGCCATAGGTAACACATATACCACTGACACCTCACATATCAGCCACAGCTAACACATATACCACTGACACACCTCACATATCAGCCACAGGTAACACATGTACCACTAACACATCTCACATATCAGCCACAGGTAACACATGTACCACTGACAGATCTCACATATCAGCCACAGGTAACACATATACCACTGACACCTCACATATCAGCCACAGGTAACACATATACCACTGACACACCTCACATATCAGCCACAGGTAACACATATACCACTGACACACCTCATATCAGCCCCAGGTAACACATATACCACTCACACACCTCTCATAACAGCCACAGGTAACACATATACCACTGACACCTCACATGTCAGCCACAGGTGACACATATACCACTGACACACCTCACATATCAGCCAAAGGTAACACATATACCACTCACATACCTCATATGAGCAACAGGTAACACATATACCACTCACACACCTCGCATATCAGCCACATGTAACACATATACCACTGACACACGTAATATCAGCCACAGGTAACACATATAACACTGACACACCTCACCTATCAGCCACAGGTAACACATGTACCACTGACACATCTCACATATCAGCCACAGGTAACAGATATACCACTGACACCTTACATATCAGCCATAGGTAACACATATACCACTGACACCTCACATGTCAGCCACAGGTAACACATATACCATTGACACACCTCACATATCAGCCACAGGTAACACATATACCACTGACACCTGTCATGTCAGCCACAGGTAACACATATACCACTCACACACCTCACATATCAGCCACATGTAACACATATACCACAGACACACCTCATATCAGCCACAGCTAACACATATACCACTGACACACCTCACATATCAGCCACAGGTAACACATGTACCGCTAACACATCTCACATATCAGCCACAGGTAACACATGTGCCACTGACACATCTCACATATCAGCCACAGGTAACACATGTACCACTGACACCTCACATATCAGCCACAGGTAACACATATACCACTGACACACCTCACATATCAGCCACAGGTAACACATATACCACTGACACACCTCATATCAGCCCCAGGTAACACATATACCACTCACACACCTCTCATAACAGCCACAGGTAACACATATACCACTGACACCTCACATGTCAGCAACAGGTGACACATATACCACTGACACACCTCACATATCAGATAAAGGTAACACATATACCACTCACATACCTCATATGAGCAACAGGTAACACATATACCACTCACACACCTCACATATCAGCCACATGTAACACATATACCACTGACACACCTCATATCAGCCACAGGTAACACATATAACACTGACACACCTCACCTATCAGCCACAGGTAACACATGTACCACTGACACATCTCACATATCAGCCACAGGTAACACATGTACCACTGACAAATCTCACATATCAGCCACAGGTAACACATATACCACTGACACCTCACATATCAGCCACAGGTAACACATATTCCACTGACACACCTCTCATATCAGCCACAGGTAACACATGTACCGCTGACACATCTCATATATCAGCCACAGGTAACACATATACCACTGACACACCTCACATTTCAGCCACAGGTAACACATATACCACTGACACACCTCACATATCAGCCACAGGTAACACATATACCACTCACACACCTCATATCAGCCACAGGTAACACATATACCACTTACACACCTCACATATCAGCCGCATGTAACACATGTACCACTGACACATCTCACATATCAGCCACAGGTAACACATATGCCAATGACACCTCACATATCAGCCACATGTAACGCATATACCACTGACACACCTCATATCAGCCACAGGTAACACATATACCACTGACACCTCTCATATCAGCCACAGGTAACACATATACCACTGACACACCACACATATCAGCCACAGGTAACAGACATACCACTGACACATCTCACATATCAGCCACAGGTAACACATATTCCACTGACACATCACATATCAGCCATAGGTACCACATATACCACTGACACCTCACATATCAGCTACAGGTAACACATATACTACTGACACACCTCACATATCAGCGTCAGTTAACACATATACCACTGACACATCTCACATATCAGCCACAGGTAACACATATACCGCTGATACCTCACATATCAGCCACAGGTAACACATATACCACTGACACACCTCACATATCAGCCACAGGTAACACATGTACCACTGACACATCTCACATATCCGCCACAGGTAACACATATACCTCTGACACCTCACATATCAGCCACAGGTAACACATATACCACTGACACACCTCACATATCAGCCACAGGTAACACATGTACCACTGACACATCTCACATATCAGCCACAGGTAACACATGTACCACTGACACATCTCATATATCAGCCACAGGTAACACATATACCACTGACACACCTCATATTTCAGCCATAGGTAACACATATACCACTGACACACCTCACATTTAAGCCACAGATAACACATATACCACTGACACACCTCATATCAGCCACAGGTAACACATATACCACTGACACCTCTGATATCAGCCACAGGTAACACATATACCACTGAAACATCTCACATATCAGTCACAGGTAACACATATACCACTGACACCTCACATATCAGCCACATGTAACGCATATACCACTGAAACACCTCATATCAGCCACAGGTAACACATATACCACTGACACATCTCACATATCTGCCACAGGTAACACATATACCACTGACATACCTCACATATCAGCCACAGGTAACACATATACCACTGACACATCTCACATATCAGCCACAGGTAACTCATATACCACTGACACCTCACATATCTGCCATAGGTAACACATATACCACTGACACCTCACATATCAGCCACAGGTAACACATATACCACTGACACAACTCACATATCAGCCACAGGTAACACATGTACCACTGACACATCTCACATATCAGCCACAGGTAACACATATACCACTGACACATCTCACATATCAGCCACAGGTAACAGATATACCACTGACACCTTACATATCAGCCATAGGTAACACATATACCACTGACACCTCACATATCAGCCACAGCTAACACATATACCACTGACACACCTCACATATCAGCCACAGGTAACACATGTACCACTAACACATCTCACATATCAGCCACAGGTAACACATGTACCACTGACAGATCTCACATATCAGCCACAGGTAACACATATACCACTGACACCTCACATATCAGCCACAGGTAACACATATACCACTGACACACCTCACATATCAGCCACAGGTAACACATATACCACTGACACACCTCATATCAGCCCCAGGTAACACATATACCACTCACACACCTCTCATAACAGCCACAGGTAACACATATACCACTGACACCTCACATGTCAGCCACAGGTGACACATATACCACTGACACACCTCACATATCAGCCAAAGGTAACACATATACCACTCACATACCTCATATGAGCAACAGGTAACACATATACCACTCACACACCTCACATATCAGCCACATGTAACACATATACCACTGACACACCTCACATATCAGCCACAGGTAACACATATACCACTCACACACCTCATATCAGCCACAGGTAACACATATACCACTTACACACCTCACATATCAGCCGCATGTAACACATATACCACTGACACACCTCATATCAGCCACAGGTAACACATATAACACTGACACACCTCACATATCAGCCACAGGTATCACATGTACCACTGACACATCTCACATATCAGCCACAGGTAACACATATGCCACTGACACCTCACATATCAGCCACATGTAACGCATATACCACTGACACACCTCATATCAGCCACAGGTAACACATATACCACTGACACCTCTCATATCAGCCACAGGTAACACATATACCACTGACACACCACACATATCAGCCACAGGTAACAGACATACCACTGACACATCTCACATATCAGCCACAGGTAACACATATTCCACTGACACATCACATATCAGCCATAGGTACCACATATACCACTGACACCTCACATATCAGCTACAGGTAACACATATACTACTGACACACCTCACATATCAGCGTCAGTTAACACATGTACCACTGACACATCTCACATATCATCCACAGGTAACACATATACCACTGACACATCTCACATATCAGCCACAGGTAACACATATACCACTGATACCTCACATATCAGCCACAGGTAACACATATACCACTGACACACCTCACATATCAGCCACAGGTAACACATATACCACTCACACACCTCACATATCAGCCACATGTAACACATATACCACTGACACACCTCATATCAGCCACAGCTAACACATATACCACTGACACACCTCACATATCAGCCACAGGTAACAGATATACCACTGACACCTTACATATCAGCCATAGGTAACACATATACCACTGACACCTCACATGTCAGCCACAGGTAACACATATACCATTGACACACCTCAAATATCAGCCACAGGTAACACATATACCACTGACACCTGTCATATCAGCCACAGGTAACACATATACCACTCACACACCTCACATATCAGCCACATGTAACACATATACCACTGACACACCTCATATCAGCCACAGCTAACACATATACCACTGACACACCTCACATATCAGCCACAGGTAACACATGTACCGCTAACACATCTCACATATCAGCCACAGGTAACACATGTGCCACTGACACATCTCACATATCAGCCACAGGTAACACATGTACCACTGACACCTCACATATCAGCCACAGGTAACACATATACCACTGACACACCTCACATATCAGCCACAGGTAACACATATACCACTGACACACCTCATATCAGCCCCAGGTAACACATATACCACTCACACACCTCTCATAACAGCCACAGGTAACACATATACCACTGACACCTCACATGTCAGCAACAGGTGACACATATACCACTGACACACCTCACATATCAGATAAAGGTAACACATATACCACTCACATACCTCATATGAGCAACAGGTAACACATATACCACTCACACACCTCACATATCAGCCACATGTAACACATATACCACTGACACACCTCATATCAGCCACAGGTAACACATATAACACTGACACACCTCACCTATCAGCCACAGGTAACACATGTACCACTGACACATCTCACATATCAGCCACAGGTAACACATGTACCACTGACAAATCTCACATATCAGCCACAGGTAACACATATACCACTGACACCTCACATATCAGCCACAGGTAACACATATTCCACTGACACACCTCTCATATCAGCCACAGGTAACACATGTACCGCTGACACATCTCATATATCAGCCACAGGTAACACATATACCACTGACACACCTCACATTTCAGCCACAGGTAACACATATACCACTGACACACCTCACATATCAGCCACAGGTAACACATATACCACTCACACACCTCATATCAGCCACAGGTAACACATATACCACTTACACACCTCACATATCAGCCGCATGTAACACATGTACCACTGACACATCTCACATATCAGCCACAGGTAACACATATGCCAATGACACCTCACATATCAGCCACATGTAACGCATATACCACTGACACACCTCATATCAGCCACAGGTAACACATATACCACTGACACCTCTCATATCAGCCACAGGTAACACATATACCACTGACACACCACACATATCAGCCACAGGTAACAGACATACCACTGACACATCTCACATATCAGCCACAGGTAACACATATACCACTGACACACCTCATATTTCAGCCATAGGTAACACATATACCACTGACACACCTCACATTTAAGCCACAGATAACACATATACCACTGACACACCTCATATCAGCCACAGGTAACACATATACCACTGACACCTCTGATATCAGCCACAGGTAACACATATACCACTGAAACATCTCACATATCAGTCACAGGTAACACATATACCACTGACACCTCACATATCAGCCACATGTAACGCATATACCACTGACACACCTCATATCAGCCACAGGTAACACATATACCACTGACACATCTCACATATCTGCCACAGGTAACACATATACCACTGACATACCTCACATATCAGCCACAGGTAACACATATACCACTGACACATCTCACATATCACCCACAGGTAACTCATATACCACTGACACCTCACATATCTGCCATAGGTAACACATATACCACTGACACCTCACATATCAGCCACAGGTAACACATATACCACTGACACAACTCACATATCAGCCACAGGTAACACATGTACCACTGACACATCTCACATATCAGCCACAGGTAATACATATACCACTGACACATCTCACATATCAGCCACAGGTAACAGATATACCACTGACACCTTACATATCAGCCATAGGTAACACATATACCACTGACACCTCACATATCAGCCACAGATAACACATATACCACTGACACACCTCACATATCAGCCACAGGTAACACATGTACCACTAACACATCTCACATATCAGCCACAGGTAACACATGTACCACTGACAGATCTCACATATCAGCCACAGGTAACACATATACCACTGACACCTCACATATCAGCCACAGGTAACACATATACCACTGACACACCTCACATATCAGCCACAGGTAACACATATACCACTGACACACCTCATATCAGCCCCAGGTAACACATATACCACTCACACACCTCTCATAACAGCCACAGGTAACACATATACCACTGACACCTCACATGTCAGCCACAGGTGACACATATACCACTGACACACCTCACATATCAGCCAAAGGTAACACATATACCACTCACATACCTCATATGAGCAACAGGTAACACATATACCACTCACACACCTCGCATATCAGCCACATGTAACACATATACCACTGACACACGTAATATCAGCCACAGGTAACACATATAACACTGACACACCTCACCTATCAGCCACAGGTAACACATGTACCACTGACACATCTCACATATCAGCCACAGGTAACAGATATACCACTGACACCTTACATATCAGCCATAGGTAACACATATACCACTGACACCTCACATGTCAGCCACAGGTAACACATATACCACTCACACACCTCACATATCAGCCACACGTAACACATATACCACTGACACCTGTCATATCAGCCACAGGTAACACATATACCACTCACACACCTCACATATCAGCCACATGTAACACATATACCACTGACACACCTCATATCAGCCACAGCTAACACATATACCACTGACACACCTCACATATCAGCCACAGGTAACACATGTACCGCTAACACATCTCACATATCATCCACAGGTAACACATGTACCACTGACACATCTCACATATCAGCCACAGGTAACACATGTACCACTGACGCCTCACATATCAGCCACAGGTAACACATATACCACTGACACACCTCACATATCAGCCACAGGTAACACATATACCACTGACACACCTCATTTCAGCCCCAGGTAACACATATACCACTCACACACCTCTCATAACAGCCACAGGTAACACATATACCACTGGCACCTCACATGTCAGCCACAGGTGACACATATACCACTGACACCTCACATATCAGCCAAAGGTAACACATATACGACTCACATACCTCATATGAGCAACAGGTAACACATAAACCACTCACACACCTCACATATCAGCCACATGTAACACATATACCACTGACACACCTCATATCAGCCACAGGTAACACATATAACACTTACACACCTCACCTATCAGCCACAGGTAACACTTGTACCACTGACACATCTCACATATCAGCCACAGGTAACACATGTACCACTGACAAATCTCACATATCAGCCACAGGTAACACATATACCACTGACACCTCACATATCAGCCACAGGTAACCCATATTCCACTGACACACCTCTCATATCAGCCACAGGTAACACATGTACCGCTGACACATCTCATATATCAGCCACAGGTAACATATATACCACTGACACACCTCACATATCAGCCACAGGTAACACATTTACCACTGACACACCTCACATATCAGCCACAGGTAACACATATACCACTCACACACCTCATATCAGCCACAGGTAACACATATACCACTCACACACCTCACATATCAGCCGCATGTAACACATATACCACTGACACACCTCATATCAGCCACAGGTAACACATATAACACTGACACACCTCACATATCAGCCACAGGTAACACATATACCACTGACACACCTCATGTCAGCCAAAGGTAACACATATGCCACTGACACCTCACATATCAGCCTCAGATAACACATATACCACTGACACCTCACTTATCAGACACAGGTAACACATATACCACTGACACCTCACATATCAGCCACAGGTAACACATATACCACTCACACACCTCATATCAGCCACAGGTAACATATATACCACTGACACACCTCATATCAGCCACAGGTAGCACATATACCACTGACACCTCACATATCAGCCACAGGTAACACATATACCACTGACACCCCACATATCAGCCGCTGGTAACACATATACCACTGACACACCTCACATGTCAGCCACAGGTAATACATATACCACTGACACCTCACATATCAGCCACAGGTAACACATATACCACTGACACCTCACATTTCAGCCACAGGAAACACATATACCACTGACACCTCACATATCAGCCTCAGGTAACACATATACCACTCACACACCTCACATATCAGCCACAGGTAACACATGTACCACTGACACATCTCACATATCAGCCACAGGTAACACATATACCACTGACACATCTCACATATCAGCCACAGGTAACAGATATACCACTGACACCTTACATATCAGCCATAGGTAACACATATACCACTGACACCTCACATGTCAGCCACTGGTAACACATATACCACTGACACACCTCACATATCAGCCACAGGTAACACATATACCACTCACACACCTCATATCAGCCACAGGTAACACATATACCACTCACACACCTCACATATCAGCCACAGGTAACACATATACCACTCACACACCTCATATCAGCCACAGCTAACACATATACCACTGACACACCTCACATATCAGCCACAGGTAACACATGTACCACTAACACATCTCACATATCAGCCACAGGTAACACATGTACCACTGACACATCTCACATATCAGCCACAGGTAACACATATACCACTGACACCTCACATATCAGCCACAGGTAACACATATACCACTGACACACCTCACATATCAGCCACAGGTAACACATATACCACTCACACACCTCACATATCAGCCACATGTAACACATATACCACTGACACACCTCATATCAGCCACAGCTAACACATATACCACTGACACACCTCACATATCAGCCACAGGTAACAGATATACCACTGACACCTTACATATCAGCCATAGGTAACACATATACCACTGACACCTCACATGTCAGCCACAGGTAACACATATACCACTGACACACCTCACATATCAGCCACAGGTAACACATATACCACTGACACCTGTCATATCAGCCACAGGTAACACATATACCACTCACACACCTCACATATCAGCCACATGTAACACATATACCACTGACACACCTCATATCAGCCACAGCTAACACATATACCACTGACACACCTCACATATCAGCCACAGGTAACACATGTACCGCTAACACATCTCACATATCAGCCACAGGTAACACATGTGCCACTGACACATCTCACATATCAGCCACAGGTAACACATGTACCACTGACACCTCACATATCAGCCACAGGTAACACATATACCACTGACACACCTCACATATCAGCCACAGGTAACACATATACCACTGACACACCTCATATCAGCCCCAGGTAACACATATACCACTCACACACCTCTCATAACAGCCACAGGTAACACATATACCACTGACACCTCACATGTCAGCAACAGGTGACACATATACCACTGACACACCTCACATATCAGATAAAGGTAACACATATACCACTCACATACCTCATATGAGCAACAGGTAACACATATACCACTCACACACCTCACATATCAGCCACATGTAACACATAGACCACTGACACACCTCATATCAGCCACAGGTAACACATAAAACACTGACACACCTCACCTATCAGCCACAGGTAACACATGTACCACTGACACATCTCACATATCAGCCACAGGTAACACATGTACCACTGACAAATCTCACATATCAGCCACAGGTAACACATATACCACTGACACCTCACATATCAGCCACAGGTAACACATATTCCACTGACACACCTCTCATATCAGCCACAGGTAACACATGTACCGCTGACACATCTCATATATCAGCCACAGGTAACACATATACCACTGACACACCTCACATATCAGCCACAGGTAACACATATACCACTGACACACCTCACATATCAGCCACAGGTAACACATATACCACTCACACACCTCATATCAGCCACAGGTAACACATATACCACTCACACACCTCACATATCAGCCGCATGTAACACATATACCACTGACACACCTCATATCAGCCACAGGTAACACATATAACACTGACACACCTCACATATCAGCCACAGGTATCACATGTACCACTGACACATCTCACATATCAGCCACAGGTAACACATATGCCACTGACACCTCACATATCAGCCACATGTAACGCATATACCACTGACACACCTCATATCAGCCACAGGTAACACATATACCACTGACACCTCTCATATCAGCCACAGGTAACACATATACCACTGACACACCACACATATCAGCCACAGGTAACAGACATACCACTGACACATCTCACATATCAGCCACAGGTAACACATATTCCACTGACACATCACATATCAGCCATAGGTACCACATATACCACTGACACCTCACATATCAGCTACAGGTAACACATATACTACTGACACACCTCACATATCAGCGTCAGTTAACACATGTACCACTGACACATCTCACATATCATCCACAGGTAACACATATACCACTGACACATCTCACATATCAGCCACAGGTAACACATATACCACTGATACCTCACATATCAGCCACAGGTAACACATATACCACTGACACACCTCACATATCAGCCACAGGTAACACATGTACCACTGACACATCTCACATATCCGCCACAGGTAACACATATACCTCTGACACCTCACATATCAGCCACAGGTAACACATATACCACTGACACACGTCACATATCAGCCACAGGTAACACATGTACCACTGACACATCTCACATATCAGCCACAGGTAACACATGTACCACTGACACATCTCATATATCAGCCACAGGTAACACATATACCACTGACACACCTCATGTCAGCCAAAGGTAACACATATGCCACTGACACCTCACATATCAGCCTCAGATAACACATATACCACTGACACCTCACTTATCAGACACAGGTAACACATATACCACTGACACCTCACATATCAGCCACAGGTAACACATATACCACTCACACACCTCATATCAGCCACAGGTAACATATATACCACTGACACACCTCATATCAGCCACAGGTAGCACATATACCACTGACACCTCACATATCAGCCACAGGTAACACATATACCACTGACACCCCACATATCAGCCGCAGGTAACACATATACCACTGACACACCTCACATGTCAGCCACAGGTAATACATATACCACTGACACCTCACATATCAGCCACAGGTAACACATATACCACTGACACCTCACATTTCAGCCACAGGAAACACATATACCACTGACACCTCACATATCAGCCTCAGGTAACACATATACCACTCACACACCTCACATATCAGCCACAGGTAACACATGTACCACTGACACATCTCACATATCAGCCACAGGTAACACATATACCACTGACACATCTCACATATCAGCCACAGGTAACAGATATACCACTGACACCTTACATATCAGCCATAGGTAACACATATACCACTGACACCTCACATGTCAGCCACTGGTAACAGATATACCACTGACACACCTCACATATCAGCCACAGGTAACACATATACCACTCACACACCTCACATATCAGCCACAGGTAACACATATACCACTCACACACCTCATATCAGCCACAGCTAACACATATACCACTGACACACCTCACATATCAGCCACAGGTAACACATGTACCACTAACACATCTCACATATCAGCCACAGGTAACACATGTACCACTGACACATCTCACATATCAGCCACAGGTAACACATATACCACTGACACCTCACATATCAGCCACAGGTAACACATATACCACTGACACACCTCACATATCAGCCACAGGTAACACATATACCACTCACACACCTCACATATCAGCCACATGTAACACATATACCACTGACACACCTCATATCAGCCACAGCTAACACATATACCACTGACACACCTCACATATCAGCCACAGGTAACAGATATACCACTGACACCTTACATATCAGCCATAGGTAACACATATACCACTGACACCTCACATGTCAGCCACAGGTAACACATATACCACTGACACACCTCACATATCAGCCACAGGTAACACATATACCACTGACACCTGTCATATCAGCCACAGGTAACACATATACCACTCACACACCTCACATATCAGCCACATGTAACACATATACCACTGACACACCTCATATCAGCCACAGCTAACAAATATACCACTGACACACCTCACATATCAGCCACAGGTAACACATGTACCGCTAACACATCTCACATATCAGCCACAGGTAACACATGTGCCACTGACACATCTCACATATCAGCCACAGGTAACACATGTACCACTGACACCTCACATATCAGCCACAGGTAACACATATACCACTGACACACCTCACATATCAGCCACAGGTAACACATATACCACTGACACACCTCATATCAGCCCCAGGTAACACATATACCACTCACACACCTCTCATAACAGCCACAGGTAACACATATACCACTGACACCTCACATGTCAGCAACAGGTGACACATATACCACTGACACCTCACATATCAGATAAAGGTAACACATATACCACTCACATACCTCATATGAGCAACAGGTAACACATATACCACTCACACACCTCACATATCAGCCACATGTAACACATATACCACTGACACACCTCATATCAGCCACAGGTAACACATAAAACACTGACACACCTCACCTATCAGCCACAGGTAACACATGTACCACTGACACATCTCACATATCAGCCACAGGTAACACATGTACCACTGACAAATCTCACATATCAGCCACAGGTAACACATATACCACTGACACCTCACATATCAGCCACAGGTAACACATATTCCACTGACACACCTCTCATATCAGCCACAGGTAACACATGTACCGCTGACACATCTCATATATCAGCCACAGGTAACACATATACCACTGACACACCTCACATATCAGCCACAGGTAACACATATACCACTGACACACCTCACATATCAGCCACAGGTAACACATATACCACTCACACACCTCATATCAGCCACAGGTAACACATATACCACTCACACACCTCACATATCAGCCGCATGTAACACATATACCACTGATACACCTCATATCAGCCACAGGTAACACATATAACACTGACACACCTCACATATCAGCCACAGGTATCACATGTACCACTGACACATCTCACATATCAGCCACAGGTAACACATATGCCACTGACACCTCACATATCAGCCACATGTAACGCATATACCACTGACACACCTCATATCAGCCACAGGTAACACATATACCACTGACACACCACACATATCAGCCACAGGTAACAGACATACCACTGACACATCTCACATATCAGCCACAGGTAACACATATTCCACTGACACATCACATTTCAGCAATAGGTAACACATATACCACTGACACCTCACATATCAGCTACAGGTAACACATATACTACTGACACACCTCACATATCAGCGTCAGTTAACACATGTACCACTGACACATCTCACATATCATCCACAGGTAACACATATACCACTGACACATCTCACATATCAGCCACAGGTAACACATATTCCACTGATACCTCACATATCAGCCACAGGTAACACATATACCACTGACACACCTCACATATCAGCCACAGGTAACACATGTACCACTGACACATCTCACATATCCGCCACAGGTAACACATATACCTCTGACACCTCACATATCAGCCACAGGTAACACATATACCACTGACACACCTCACATATCAGCCACAGGTAACACATGTACCACTGACACATCTCACATATCAGCCACAGGTAACACATGTACCACTGACACATCTCATATATCAGCCACAGGTAACACATATACCACTGACACACCTCATATTTCAGCCATAGGTAACACATATACCACTGACACACCTCACATTTAAGCCACAGATAACACATATACCACTGACACACCTCATATCAGCCACAGGTAACACATATACCACTGACACCTCTGATATCAGCCACAGGTAACACATATACCACTGAAACATCTCACATATCAGTCACAGGTAACACATATACCACTGACACCTCACATATCAGCCACATGTAACGCATATACCACTGACACACCTCATATCAGCCACAGGTAACACATATACCACTGACACATCTCACATATCTGCCACAGGTAACACATATACCACTGACATACCTCACATATCAGCCACAGGTAACACATATACCACTGACACATCTCACATATCAGCCACAGGTAACTCATATACCACTGACACCTCACATATCAGCCATAGATAACACATATACCACTGACACCTCACATATCAGCCACAGGTAACACATATACCACTGACACAACTCACATATCAGCCACAGGTAACACATGTACCACTGACACATCTCACATATCAGCCACAGGTAACACATATACCACTGACACATCTCACATATCAGCCACAGGTAACACATATACCACTGACACCTTACATATCAGCCATAGGTAACACATATACCACTGACACCTCACATATCAGCCACAGCTAACACATATACCACTGACACACCTCACATATCAGCCACAGGTAACACATGTACCACTAACACATCTCACATATCAGCCACAGGTAACACATGTACCACTGACAGATCTCACATATCAGCCACAGGTAACACATATACCACTGACACCTCACATATCAGCCACAGGTAACACATATACCACTGACACACCTCACATATCAGCCACAGGTAACACATATACCACTGACACACCTCATATCAGCCCCAGGTAACACATATACCACTCACACACCTCTCATAACAGCCACAGGTAACACATATACCACTGACACCTCACATGTCTGCCACAGGTGACACATATACCACTGACACACCTCACATATCAGCCAAAGGTAACATATATACCACTCACATACCTCATATGAGCAACAGGTAACACATATACCACTCACACACCTCGCATATCAGCCACATGTAACACATATACCACTGACACACCTCATATCAGCCACAGGTAACACATATAACACTGACACACCTCACCTATCAGCCACAGGTAACACATGTACCACTGACACATCTCACATATCAGCCACAGGTAACAGATATACCACTGACACCTTACATATCAGCCATAGGTAACACATATACCACTGACACCTCACATGTCAGCCACAGGTAACACATATACCACTCACACACCTCACATATCAGGAACAGGTAACACATATACCACTGACACCTGTCATATCAGCCACAGGTAACACATATACCACTCACACACCTCACATATCAGCCACATGTAACACATATACCACTGACACACCTCATATCAGCCACAGCTAACACATATACCACTGACACACCTCACATATCAGCCACAGGTAACACATGTACCGCTAACACATCTCACATATCAGCCCCAGGTAACACATGTACCACTGACACATCTCACATATCAGCCACAGGTAACTCATGTACCACTGACACCTCACATATCAGCCACAGGTAACACATATACCACTGACACACCTCACATATCAGCCACAGGTAACACATATACCACTGACACACCTCATATCAGCCCCAGGTAACACATATACCACTCAAACACTTCTCATAACAGCCACAGGTAACACATATACCACTGGCACCTCACATGTCAGCCACAGGTGACACATATACCACTGACACACCTCACATATCAGCCAAAGGTAACACATATACCACTCACATACCTCATATGAGCAACAGGTAACACATATACCACTCACACACCTCACATATCAGCCACATGTAACACATATACCACTGACACACCTCATATCAGCCACAGGTAACACATATAACACTTACACACCTCACCTATCAGCCACAGGTAACACTTGTACCACTGACACATCTCACATATCAGCCACAGGTAACACATGTACCACTGACAAATCTCACATATCAGCCACAGGTAACACATATACCACTGACACCTCACATATCAGCCACAGGTAACACATATTCCACTGACACACCTCTCATATCAGCCACAGGTAACACATGTACCGCTGACACATCTCATATATCAGCCACAGGTAACATATATACCACTGACACACCTCACATATCAGCCACAGGTAACACATTTACCACTGACACACCTCACATATCAGCCACAGGTAACACATATACCACTCACACACCTCATATATCAGCCGCATGTAACACATATACCACTGACACACCTCATATCAGCCACAGATAACACATATAACACTGACACACCTCACATATCAGCCACAGGTAACACATATACCACTGACACACCTCATGTCAGCCAAAGGTAACACATATGCCACTGACACCTCACATATCAGCCTCAGATAACACATATACCACTGACACCTCACTTATCAGACACAGGTAACACATATACCACTGACACCTCACATATCAGCCACAGGTAACACATATACCACTCACACACCTCATATCAGCCACAGGTAACATATATACCACTGACACACCTCATATCAGCCACAGGTAGCACATATACCACTGACACCTCACATATCAGCCACAGGTAACACATATACCACTGACACCCCACATATCAGCCACAGGTAACACATATACCACTGACACACCTCACATGTCAGCCACAGGTAATACATATACCACTGACACCTCACATATCAGCCACAGGTAACACATATACCACTGACACCTCACATTTCAGCCACAGGAAACACATATACCACTGACACCTCACATATCAGCCTCAGGTAACACATATACCACTCACACACCTCACATATCAGCCACAGGTAACACATGTACCACTGACACATCTCACATATCAGCCACAGGTAACACATATACCACTGACACATCTCACATATCAGCCACAGGTAACAGATATACCACTGACACCTTATATATCAGCCATAGGTAACACATATACCACTGACACCTCACATGTCAGCCACTGGTAACACATATACCACTGACACACCTCACATATCAGCCACAGGTAACACATATACCACTCACACACCTCATATCAGCCACAGGTAACACATATACCACTCACACACCTCACATATCAGCCACAGGTAACACATATACCACTCACACACCTCATATCAGCCACAGCTAACACATATACCACTGACACACCTCACATATCAGCCACAGGTAACACATGTACCACTAACACATCTCACATATCAGCCACAGGTAACACATGTACCACTGACACATCTCACATATCAGCCACAGGTAACACATATACCACTGACACCTCACATATCATCCACAGGTAACACATATACCACTGACACACCTCACATATCAGCCACAGGTAACACATATACCACTCACACACCTCACATATCAGCCACATGTAACACATATACCACTGACACACCTCATATCAGCCACAGCTAACACATATACCACTGACACACCTCACATATCAGCCACAGGTAACAGATATACCACTGACACCTTACATATCAGCCATAGGTAACACATATACCACTGACACCTCACATGTCAGCCACAGGTAACACATATACCACTGACACACCTCACATATCAGCCACAGGTAACACATATACCACTGACACCTGTCATATCAGCCACAGGTAACACATATACCACTCACACACCTCACATATCAGTCACATGTAACACATATACCACTGACACACCTCATATCAGCCACAGCTAACACATATACCACTGACACACCTCACATATCAGCCACAGGTAACACATGTACCGCTAACACATCTCACATATCAGCCACAGGTAACACATGTACCACTGACACATCTCACATATCAGCCACAGGTAACACATGTACCACTGACACCTCACATATCAGCCACAGGTAACACATATTCCACTGACACACCTCACATATCAGCCACAGGTAACACATATACCACTGACACACCTCATATCAGCCCCAGGTAACACATATACCACTCACACACCTCTCATAACAGCCACAGGTAACACATATACCACTGACACCTCACATGTCAGCCACAGGTGACACATATACCACTGACACACCTCACATATCAGATAAAGGTAACACATATACCACTCACATACCTCTTATGAGCAACAGGTAACACATATACCACTCACACACCTCATATCAGCCACAGCTAACATATATACCACTGACACACCTCATATCAGCCACAGGTAGCACATATACCACTGACACCTCACATATCAGCCACAGGTAACACATATACCACTGACACCCCACATATCAGCCACAGGTAACACATATACCACTGACACACCTCACATGTCAGCCACAGGTAATACATATACCACTGACACCTCACATATCAGCCACAGGTAACACATATACCACTGACACCTCACATTTCAGCCACAGGAAACACATATACCACTGACACCTCACATATCAGCCTCAGGTAACACATATACCACTCACACACCTCACATATCAGCCACAGGTAACACATGTACCACTGACACATCTCACATATCAGCCACATGTAACACATATACCACTGACACATCTCACATATCAGCCACAGGTAACAGATATACCACTGACACCTTACATATCAGCCATAGGTAACACATATACCACTGACACCTCACATGTCAGCCACTGGTAACACATATACCACTGACACACCTCACATATCAGCCACAGGTAACACATATACCACTCACACACCTCATATCAGCCACAGGTAACACAAATACCACTCACACACCTCACATATCAGCCACAGGTAACACATATACCACTCACACACCTCATATCAGCCAGAGCTTACACATATACCACTGACACACCTCACATATCAGCCACAGGTAACACATGTACCACTAACACATCTCACATATCAGCCACAGGTAGCACATGTACCACTGACACATCTCACATATCAGCCACAGGTAACACATATACCACTGACACCTCACATATCAGCCACAGGTAACACATATACCACTGACACACCTCACATATCAGCCACAAGTAACACATATACCACTCACACACCTCACATATCAGCCACATGTAACACATATACCACTGACACACCTCATATCAGCCACAGCTAACACATATACCACTGACACACCTCACATATCAGCCACAGGTAACAGATATACCACTGACACCTTACATATCAGCCATAGGTAACACATATACCACTGACACCTCACATGTCAGCCACAGGTAACACATATACCACTGACACACCTCACATATCAGCCACAGGTAACACATATACCACTGACACCTGTCGTATCAGCCACAGGTAACACATATACCACTCACACACCTCACATATCAGCCACATGTAACACATATACCACTGACACACCTCATATCAGCCACAGCTAACACATATACCACTGACACAGCTCACATATCAGCCACAGCTAACACATATACCACTGACACAGCTCACATATCAGCCACAGGTAACACATGTACCGCTAAAACATCTCACATATCAGCCACAGGTAACACATGTACCACTGACACATCTCACATATCAGCCACAGGTAACACATGTACCACTGACACCTCACATATCAGCCACAGGTAACACATATACCACTGACACACCTCACATATCAGCCACAGGTAACACATATACCACTGACACACCTCATATCAGCCCCAGGTAACACATATACCACTCACAAACCTCTCATAACAGCCACAGGTAACACATATACCACTGACACCTCACATGTCAGCCACAGGTGACACATATACCACTGACACACCTCACATATCAGATAAAGGTAACACATATACCACTCACATACCTCATATGAGCAACAGGTAACACATATACCACTCACACACCTCACATATCAGCCACATGTAACACATATACCACTGACACACCTCATATCAGCCACAGTTAACACATATAACACTGACACACCTCACCTATCAGCCACAGGTAACACATGTACCACTGACACATCTCACATATCAGCCACAGGTAACACATGTACCACTGACAAATCTCACATATCAGCCACAGGTAACACATATACCACTGACACCTCACATATCAGCCACAGGTAACACATATTCCACTGACACACCTCTCATATCAGCCACAGGTAACACATGTACCGCTGACACATCTCATATATCAGCCACAGGTAACACATATACCACTGACACACCTCACATATCAGCCACAGGTAACACATATACCACTGACACACCTCACATATCAGCCACAGGTAACACATATAGCACTCACACACCTCATATCAGCCACAGGTAACACATATACCACTCACACACCTCACATATCAGCGGCATGTAACACATATACCACTGACACACCTCATATCAGCCACAGGTAACACATATAACACTGACACACCTCACATATCAGCCACAGGTATCACATGTACCACTGACACATCTCACATATCAGCCACAGGTAACACATATGCCACTGACACCTCACATATCAGCCACATGTAACGCATATACCACTGACACACCTCATATCAGCCACAGGTATCACATATACCACTGACACCTCTCATATCAGCCACAGGTAACACATATACCACTGACACACCACACATATCAGCCACAGGTAACAGATATACCACTGACACATCTCACATATCAGCCACAGGTAACACATATTCCACTGACACATCACATATCAGCCATAGGTAACACATATACCACTGACACCTCACATATCAGCTACAGGTAACACATATACTACTGACACACCTCACATATCAGCGTCAGTTAACACATGTACCAATGACACATCTCACATATCATCCACAGGTAACACATATACCACTGACACATCTCACATATCAGCCACAGGTAACACATATACCACTGATACCTCACATATCAGCCACAGGTAACACATATACCACTGACACACCTCACATATCATCCACAGGTAACACATGTACCACTGACACATCTCACATATCCGCCACAGGTAACACATATACCTCTGACACCTCACATATCAGCCACAGGTAACACATATACCACTGACACACCTCATATATCAGCCACAGGTAACACATGTACCACTGACACATCTCACATATCAGCCACAGGTAACACATGTATCACTGACACATCTCATATATCAGCCACAGGTAACACATATACCACTGACACACCTCATATTTCAGCCATAGGTAACACATATACAACTGACACACCTCACATTTAAGCCACAGATAACACATATACCACTGACACACCTCATATCAGCCACAGGTAACACATATACCACTGACACCTCTGATATCAGCCACAGGTAACACATATACCACTGAAACATCTCACATATCAGTCACAGGTAACACATATACCACTGACACCTCACATATCAGCCACATGTAACGCATATACCACTGACACACCTCATATCAGCCACAGGTAACACATATACCACTGACACATCTCACATATCTGCCACAGGTAACACATATACCACTGACATACCTCACATATCAGCCACAGGTAACACATATACCACTGACACATCTCACATATCAGCCACAGGTAACTCATATACCACTGACACCTCACATATCAGCCATAGGTAACACATATACCACTGACACCTCACATATCAGCCACAGGTAACACATATACCACTGACACAACTCACATATCAGCCACAGGTAACACATGTACCACTGACACCTCTCACATATCAGCAACAGGTAACACATATACCACTGACACATCTCACATATCAGCCACAGGTAACACATATACCACTGACACCTCACATATCAGCCACAGGTAACACATATACCACTGACACACCTCATATCAGCCACAGGTAACACATATACCATTGACACACCTCATATATTAGCCACAGGTAACACATGTACCACTGAAAAATCTCATATATCAGCCACAGGTAACACATGTACCACTGACACATCTCACATATCAGCCACAGGTAACACATATACCACTGACACCTCACATATCAGCCACAGGTAACACATGTACAGCTGACACATCTCATATGTCAGCCACAGTTAACACTTATACCACTGACACACCTCACATATCAGCCACAGGTAACACATATACCACTGACACACCTCACATATCAGCAACAGATAACACATATACCACTGACACACCTCATATCAGCCACAGTAACACATATATCACTGACACCTCTGATAGCAGCCACAGGTAACACATATACCACTAACACCTCACATATCAGCCACATGTAACGCATATACCACTGACACACCTCATATCAGCCACAGGTAACACATATACCACTGACACCTCTCATATCAGCCACAGGTAACACATATACCACTGACACACCACACATATCAGCTACAGGTATCAGATGTACCACTGACACATCTCACATATCAGCCACAGGTAACACATATTCCACTGACACCTCACATATCAGCCACAGGTAACACATATACCACTGACACACCTCATATCAGCCACAGGTAACACATATACCACTGACACACCTCACCTATCAGCCACAGGTAACACATGTACCACTGACAAATCTCATATATCAGCCACAGGTAACACATGTACCACTGACACATCTCACATATCAGCCACAGGTAGCACATATACCACTGACACACCTCACATATCAGCCACAGGTAACACATGTACAGCTGACACATCTCATATATCAGCCACAGGTAACACATATACCACTGACACACCTCACATATCAGCCACAGGTAACACATATACCACTGACACACCTCACATATCAGCAACAGATAACACATATACCACTGACACACCTCAAATATCAGCCACAGGTAACACATATACCACTGACACCTCACATGTCAGCCACAGGTAACACATATACCACTCACACACCTCACATATCAGCCACAGGTAACACATATATCACTGACACCTCTGATATCAGCCACAGGTAAAACATATACCACTGACACATCTAACATATCAGCCACAGGTAACACATATACCACTGACACCTCATATATCAGCCACATGTAACACATATACCACTGACACACCTCATATCAGCCACAGGTAACACATATACCAAAGACACCTCACATATCAGCCACAGGTAACACATATACCACTGACACACCTCACATATCAGCCAGAGGTAACACATGTACCACTGACACATCTCACATATCAGCCACAAGTAACACATATACCACTGACACATCTCACATATCAGCCACAGGTAACACATATACCACTGACACCTCACATATCAGCCATAGGTAACACATATACCACTGACACACCTCACATATCAGCCACAGGTAACACATATACCACTCACACACATCATATCAGCCACAGGTAACACATATACCACTCATACACCTCACATATCAGCCACATGTAACACATATACCACTCACACACCTCACATATCAGCCACATGTAACACATATACCACTGACACACCTCATATCAGCCACAGGTAACACATATACCACTGACACACCTCACATATCAGCCACAGGTAACACATGTACCACTGACACATCTCACATATCAGCCACAGGTAACACATATGCCACTAACACCTCACATATCAGCCACATGTAACACATATACCACTGACACACCTCATATCAGCCACAGGTAACACATATACCACTGACACCTCTCATATCAGCCACAGGTAACACATATACCACTGACACACCACACATATCAGCCACAGGTAACACATATACCACTGACACATCTCACATATGAGCCAGAAGTAACACATATACCACTGACACATCACATATCAGCCATAGGTAACACATATACCACTGACACCTCACATATCAGCCACAGGTAACACATATACCACTGACACACCTCACATATCAGCTGCAGTTAACACATGTACCACTGCCACATCTCACATATCATCCACAGGTAACACATATACCAGGAACGCATCTCACATATCAGCCACAGGTAACACATATACCACTGACACACCTCATATCAGCCACAGATAACACATATACCAATCACACACCTCATATCAGCCACAGGTAACACATATACCACTCACACCATACATATAAGCCACAGGTAGCACATATACCAGTCACACCTCACATATCAGCCACAAATAACACATATAAAACTGACACACCTCACATATCAGCCACAGGTAACACATATACCACTGACACACCTCACATATCAGCCACAGGTAACACATATACCACTGACACACCTCATATCAGCCCCAGGTAACACATATACCACTCACAAACCTCTCATAACAGCCACAGGTAACACATATACCACTGACACCTCACATGTCAGCCACAGGTGACACATATACCACTGACACACCTCACATATCAGATAAAGGTAACACATATACCACTCACATACCTCATATGAGCAACAGGTAACACATATACCACTCACACACCTCACATATCAGCCACATGTAACACATATACCACTGACACACCTCATATCAGCCACAGGTAACACATATAACACTGACACACCTCACCTATCAGCCACAGGTAACACATGTACCACTGACACATCTCACATATCAGCCACAGGTAACACATGTACCACTGACAAATCTCACATATCAGCCACAGGTAACACATATACCACTGACACCTCACATATCAGCCACAGGTAACACATATTCCACTGACACACCTCTCATATCAGCCACAGGTAACACATGTACCGCTGACACATCTCATATATCAGCCACAGGTAACACATATACCACTGACACACCTCACATATCAGCCACAGGTAACACATATACCACTGACACACCTCACATATCAGCCACAGGTAACACATATAGCACTCACACACCTCATATCAGCCACAGGTAACACATATACCACTCACACACCTCACATATCAGCGGCATGTAACACATATACCACTGACACACCTCATATCAGCCACAGGTAACACATATAACACTGACACACCTCACATATCAGCCACAGGTATCACATGTACCACTGACACATCTCACATATCAGCCACAGGTAACACATATGCCACTGACACCTCACATATCAGCCACATGTAACGCATATACCACTGACACACCTCATATCAGCCACAGGTATCACATATACCACTGACACCTCTCATATCAGCCACAGGTAACACATATACCACTGACACACCACACATATCAGCCACAGGTAACAGATATACCACTGACACATCTCACATATCAGCCACAGGTAACACATATTCCACTGACACATCACATATCAGCCATAGGTAACACATATACCACTGACACCTCACATATCAGCTACAGGTAACACATATACTACTGACACACCTCACATATCAGCGTCAGTTAACACATGTACCAATGACACATCTCACATATCATCCACAGGTAACACATATACCACTGACACATCTCACATATCAGCCACAGGTAACACATATACCACTGATACCTCACATATCAGCCACAGGTAACACATATACCACTGACACACCTCACATATCATCCACAGGTAACACATGTACCACTGACACATCTCACATATCCGCCACAGGTAACACATATACCTCTGACACCTCACATATCAGCCACAGGTAACACATATACCACTGACACACCTCATATATCAGCCACAGGTAACACATGTACCACTGACACATCTCACATATCAGCCACAGGTAACACATGTATCACTGACACATCTCATATATCAGCCACAGGTAACACATATACCACTGACACACCTCATATTTCAGCCATAGGTAACACATATACAACTGACACACCTCACATTTAAGCCACAGATAACACATATACCACTGACACACCTCATATCAGCCACAGGTAACACATATACCACTGACACCTCTGATATCAGCCACAGGTAACACATATACCACTGAAACATCTCACATATCAGTCACAGGTAACACATATACCACTGACACCTCACATATCAGCCACATGTAACGCATATACCACTGACACACCTCATATCAGCCACAGGTAACACATATACCACTGACACATCTCACATATCTGCCACAGGTAACACATATACCACTGACATACCTCACATATCAGCCACAGGTAACACATATACCACTGACACATCTCACATATCAGCCACAGGTAACTCATATACCACTGACACCTCACATATCAGCCATAGGTAACACATATACCACTGACACCTCACATATCAGCCACAGGTAACACATATACCACTGACACAACTCACATATCAGCCACAGGTAACACATGTACCACTGACACCTCTCACATATCAGCAACAGGTAACACATATACCACTGACACATCTCACATATCAGCCACAGGTAACACATATACCACTGACACCTCACATATCAGCCACAGGTAACACATATACCACTGACACACCTCATATCAGCCACAGGTAACACATATACCATTGACACACCTCATATATTAGCCACAGGTAACACATGTACCACTGACAAATCTCATATATCAGCCACAGGTAACACATGTACCACTGACACATCTCACATATCAGCCACAGGTAACACATATACCACTGACACCTCACATATCAGCCACAGGTAACACATGTACAGCTGACACATCTCATATGTCAGCCACAGTTAACACTTATACCACTGACACACCTCACATATCAGCCACAGGTAACACATATACCACTGACACACCTCACATATCAGCAACAGATAACACATATACCACTGACACACCTCATATCAGCCACAGTAACACATATATCACTGACACCTCTGATAGCAGCCACATGTAACACATATACCACTAACACCTCACATATCAGCCACATGTAACGCATATACCACTGACACACCTCATATCAGCCACAGGTAACACATATACCACTGACACCTCTCATATCAGCCACAGGTAACACATATACCACTGACACACCACACATATCAGCTACAGGTATCAGATGTACCACTGACACATCTCACATATCAGCCACAGGTAACACATATTCCACTGACACCTCACATATCAGCCACAGGTAACACATATACCACTGACACACCTCATATCAGCCACAGGTAACACATATACCACTGACACACCTCACCTATCAGCCACAGGTAACACATGTACCACTGACAAATCTCATATATCAGCCACAGGTAACACATGTACCACTGACACATCTCACATATCAGCCACAGGTAGCACATATACCACTGACACACCTCACATATCAGCCACAGGTAACACATGTACAGCTGACACATCTCATATATCAGCCACAGGTAACACATATACCACTGACACACCTCACATATCAGCCACAGGTAACACATATACCAATGACACACCTCACATATCAGCAACAGATAACACATATACCACTGACACACCTCAAATATCAGCCACAGGTAACACATATACCACTGACACCTCACATGTCAGCCACAGGTAACACATATACCACTCACACACCTCACATATCAGCCACAGGTAACACATATATCACTGACACCTCTGATATCAGCCACAGGTAAAACATATACCACTGACACATCTAACATATCAGCCACAGGTAACACATATACCACTGACACCTCATATATCAGCCACATGTAACACATATACCACTGACACACCTCATATCAGCCACAGGTAACACATATACCAAAGACACCTCACATATCAGCCACAGGTAACACATATACCACTGACACACCTCACATATCAGCCAGAGGTAACACATGTACCACTGACACATCTCACATATCAGCCACAAGTAACACATATACCACTGACACATCTCACATATCAGCCACAGGTAACACATATACCACTGACACCTCACATATCAGCCATAGGTAACACATATACCACTGACACACCTCACATATCAGCCACAGGTAACACATATACCACTCACACACATCATATCAGCCACAGGTAACACATATACCACTCATACACCTCACATATCAGCCACATGTAACACATATACCACTCACACACCTCACATATCAGCCACATGTAACACATATACCACTGACACACCTCATATCAGCCACAGGTAACACATATACCACTGACACACCTCACATATCAGCCACAGGTAACACATGTACCACTGACACATCTCACATATCAGCCACAGGTAACACATATGCCACTAACACCTCACATATCAGCCACATGTAACACATATACCACTGACACACCTCATATCAGCCACAGGTAACACATATACCACTGACACCTCTCATATCAGCCACAGGTAACACATATACCACTGACACACCACACATATCAGCCACAGGTAACACATATACCACTGACACATCTCACATATGAGCCAGAAGTAACACATATACCACTGACACATCACATATCAGCCATAGGTAACACATATACCACTGACACCTCACATATCAGCCACAGGTAACACATATACCACTGACACACCTCACATATCAGCGGCAGTTAACACATGTACCACTGCCACATCTCACATATCATCCACAGGTAACACATATACCAGGAACGCATCTCACATATCAGCCACAGGTAACACATATACCACTGACACACCTCATATCAGCCACAGATAACACATATACCAATCACACACCTCATATCAGCCACAGGTAACACATATACCACTCACACCATACATATAAGCCACAGGTAGCACATATACCAGTCACACCTCACATATCAGCCACAAATAACACATATAAAACTGACACACCTCACATATCAGCCACAGGTAACACATATACCACTGACACCTCACATGTCAGCCACAGGTAACACATATACCACTCACACACCTCACATATCAGCCACAGGTAACACATATACCCCTGACACCTCACATGTCAGCCACAGGTAACACATACACCACTCACATACCTCATATCGGCCACAGGTAACACATATACCACTCACACACCTCACATATCAGCCACAGGTAACACATGTACCACTGACAAATCTCACATATCAGCCACATGTAACACATGTACCACTGACACACCTCATATATCAGCCACAGGTAACACATATACCACTGACACAACTCACATATCAGCCGCAGGTAACACATATACCAGTGACGCACCTCACATATCAGCCACAGATAACACATATACCACTGACACACCTCATGTCAGCCACAGGTAACACATATACCACTGACACCTCTGATATCAGCCACAGGTAACACATATACCACTGACACATCACATATCAGCCATAGGTAACACATATGCCACTGACACCTCACATATCAGACACAGGTAACACATATACCACTGACACACCTCACATATCAGCGTCAGTTAACACATGTACCACTTCCACATCTCACATATCATCTACAGGTAACACATATACCAGTGACACATCACATATCAGCCATAGGTAACACATATACCACTGACACCTCACATATCAGCCACAGGTAACACATATACCACTGACACACCTCACATATCAGCGGCAGTTAACACATGTACCACTGCCACATCTCACATATCATCCACAGGTAACACATATACCAGTAACACATCTCACATATCAGCCACAGGTAACACATATACCACTGACACACCTCATATCAGCCACAGATAACACATATACCAATCACACACCTCATATCAGCCACAGGTAACACATATACCACTCACACCATACATATAAGCCACAGGTAGCACATATACCAGTCACACCTCACATATCAGCCACAAATAACACATATACCACTGACACACCTCACATATCAGCCAAAGGTAACACATATACCACTGACACCTCACATGTCAGCCACAGGTAACACATATACCACTCACACACCTCACATATCAGCCACAGGTAACACATATACCCCTGACACCTCACATGTCAGCCACAGGTAACACATACACCACTCACATACCTCATATCGGCCACAGGTAACACATATACCACTCACACACCTCACATATCAGCCACAGGTAACACATGTACCACTGACAAATCTCACATATCAGCCACATGTAACACATGTACCACTGACACACCTCATATGTCAGCCACAGGTAACACATATACCACTGACACAACTCACATATCAGCCGCAGGTAACACATATACCACTGACACACCTCACATATCAGCCACAGATAACACATATACCACTGACACACCTCATGTCAGCCACAGGTATCACATATACCACTGACACCTCTGATATCAGCCACAGGTAACACATATACCACTGACACATCACATATCAGCCATAGGTAACACATATGCCACTGACACCTCACATATCAGACACAGGTAACACATATACCACTGACACACCTCACATATCAGCGTCAGTTAACACATGTACCACTTCCACATCTCACATATCATCCACAGGTAACACATATACCAGTGACACATCTCACATATCATCCACAGGTAACACATATACCACTGACACACCTCATATCAGCCACAGATAACACATATACCACTCACACACCTCATATCAGCCACAGGTAACACATATACCACTCACACCTCACATATCAGCCACAGGTAGCACACATACCAGTCACACCTCACATATCAGCCACAAATAACACATATACCACTGACACACCTCACATATCAGCCACAGGTAACACATATACCACTGACACACCTCATATCAGCCACAGGTAACACATAAACCACTGACACCTCTGATATCAGCCACAGGTAACACATATACCACTGAATCATCTCACATATCAGCCACAGGTAACACATATACCACTGACACCTCACATATCAGCCACATGTAACGCATATACCACTGACACACCTCATATCAGCCACAGGTAACACATATACCACTGACACACCTCACATATCAGCCACAGGTAACACATATACCACTGACATACCTCACATATCAGCCACAGGTAACACATATACCACTGACACATCTCACATATCAGCCACACGTAACACATATACCACTGACACCTCACATATCAGCCATAGGTAACACATATACCACTGACACCTCACATATCAGCCACAGGTAACACATATACCACTGACACAACTCACATATCAGCCACAGGTAACACATGTTCCACTGACACCTCTCACATATCAGCAACAGGTATCACATATACCACTGACACATCTCACATATCAGCCACAGGTAACACATATACCACTGACACCTCACATATCAGCCACAGGTAACACATATACCATTGACACACCTCATATCAGCCACAGGTAACACATATACCACTGACACACCTCACCTATCAGCCACAGGTAACACATGTACCACTGACAAATCTCACATATCAGCCACAGGTAACACATATACCGCTGACACACCTCACATATCAGCATCAGTTAACACATGTACCACTGACACATCTCACATATCATCCACAGGTAACACATATACCAGTGACACATCTCACATATCAGCCACAGGTAACACATATACCACTGACACACCTCATATCAGCCAGAGGTAACACATATAGCACTCACACACCTCATATCAGCCACAGGTAACACATATACCACTCACACCTCACATATCAGCCACAGGTAGCACATATACCACTCACACCTCACATATCAGCCACAAATAACACATATACCACTGACACACCTCACATATCAGCCACAGGTAACACATATACCACTGACACACCTCATATCAGCCACACGTAACACATATACCACCAACACACCTCACATATCAGCCACAGGTAACACATATACCACTGACACACTTCACATATCAACCACAGGTAACACATACACCACTCACATACCTCATATCAGCCACAGGTAACACATATACCACTGACACACCTCACATATCAGCCACAGGTAACACAGATACCACTGACACACCTCACATATCAGCCACAGATAACACATATACCACTGACACACCTAATGTCAGCCACAGGTAACACATATACCACTGACACCTCTGATATCGGCCACAGGTAACACATATACCACTGACACATCTCACATATCAGCCACAGTTAACACATATACCACTGACATCTCACATATCAGCCACATGTAACACATATACCACTGACACACCTCATATCAGCCACTGTTAACACATATACCACTGACACCTCACATATCAGCCACAGGTAACACATATACCACTGACACACCTCACATATCAGCCACAGGTAACACATGTACCACTGACACATCTCACATATCAGCCACAGGTAACACATATACCACTGACACATCACAGATATCAGCCACAGGTAACACATATACCACTAACACCTCACATATCAGCCATAGGTAACACATATACCACTGACACCTCACATGTCAGCCACAGGTAACACATATACCACTGACACACCTCACATATCAGCCACAGGTAACACATATACCACTAACACACCTCATATCAGCCACAGGTAACACATATACCACTGACACACCTCACCTATCAGCCACAGGTAACACATGTACCACTGACAAATCTCATATATCAGCCACAGGTAACACATGTACCACTGACACATCTCACATATCAGCCACAGGTAACACATATACCACTGACACCTCACATATCAGCCACAGGTAACAGTTATACCACTGACACACCTCACACATCAGCCACAGGTAACACATGTACGGCTGACACATCTCATATATCAGCCACAGGTAACACATATACCACTGACACACCTCACATATCAGCCACAGGTAACACATATACCACTGACACACCTCACATATCAGCCACAGATAACACATATACCACTGACACACCTCATATCAGCCACAGGTAACACATATATCACTGACACATCTGATATCAGCCACAGGTAAAACATATACTACTGACACATCTCACATATCAGCCACAGGTAACACATATACCACTGACACCTCACATATCAGCCACATGTAACACATATACCACTGACACGCCTCATATCAGCCACAGGTAACACATATACCACTGACACCTCACATGTTAGCCACAGGTAACACATATACCACTGACACACCTCACATATCAGCCACAGGTAACACATATACCACTGACACACCTCATATCAGCCACAGGTAACACATATACCACTGAAACACCTCACCTATCAGCCACAGGTAACACATGTACCACTGACAAATCTCATATATCAGCCACAGGTAACACATGTACCACTGACACATCTAACATATCAGCCACAGGTAACACATATACCACTGACACCTCACATATCAGCCACAGGTAACACATATACCACTGACACACCTCACATATCAGCCACAGGTAACACATGTACGGCTGACACATCTCATATATCAGCCACAGGTAACACATATACCACTGACACACCTCACATATCAGCCACAGGTAACACATATACCACTGACACACCTCACATATCAGCCACAGATAACACATATACCACTGACACACCTCATATCAGCCACAGGTAACACATATATCACTGACACATCTGATATCAGCCACAGGTCAAACATATACTACTGACACATCTCACATATCAGCCACAGGTAACACATATACCACTGACACCTCACATATCAGCCACATGTAACACATATACCACTGACACACCTCATATCAGCCACAGGTAACACATATACCACTGACACCTCACATATCAGACACAGGTAACACATATACCACTGACACACCTCACATATCAGACACAGGTAACACATGTACCACTGACACATCTCACATATCAGCCACAGGTAACACATATACCACTGACACATCTCACATATCAGCCACAGGTAACACATATACCACTGACACCTCACATATCAGCCATAGGTAACACATATACCACTGACCCCTCACATGTCAGCCACAGGTAACACATATACCACTGACACACCTCACATATCAGCCACAGCTAACACATATACCACTCGCACACCTCATATCAGCCACAGGTATCACATATACCACTCACACACCTCACATATCAGCCACATGTAACACATATACCACTGACACACCTCATATCAGCCACAGGTAACATACATTACACTGACACACCTCACATATCAGCCACAGGTAACACATGTACCACTGACACATCTCACATATCAGCCACAGGTAACACATATGCCACTGACACCTCACATGTCAGCCACATGTAACGCATATACCACTGAAACACCTCATATCAGCCACAGGTAACACATATACCACTGACACCTCTCATATTAGCCACAGGTAACACATATACCACTGACACACCACACATATCAGCCACAGGTAACAGATATACCACTGACACATCTCACATATCAGCCACAGGTAAAACATATACCACTGACACATCACATATCAGCCATAGGTAACACATATACCACTGACACCTCACATATCAGCCACAGGTAACACATATACCACTGACACACCTCACATATCAGCATCAGTTAACACATGTACCACTGACACATCTCGCATATCATCCACAGGTAACACATATACCACTGACACATCTCACATATCAGCCACAGGTAACACATATACCACTCATACCTCACATATCAGCCACAGGTAACACATATACCACTGACACACCTCACATATCAGCCACAGGTAACACATGTACCACTGACACATCTCACATATCCACCACAGGTAACACATATACCTCTGACACCTCACATATCAGCCACAGGTAACACATATACCACTGACACACCTCACATATCAGCCACAAGTAACACATGTACCACTGACACATCTCACATATCAGCCACAGGTAACACATGTACCGCTGACACATCTCATATATCAGCCACAGGTAACACATATACCACTGACACACATCACATTTCAGCCACAGGTAACATCTATACCACTGACACACCTCACATTTAAGCCACAGATAACACATGTACCACTGACACAGCTCATATCAGCCACAGGTAACACATATACTACTGACACCTCTGATATCAGCCACAGGTAACACATATACCACTGAAACATCTCACATATCAGCCACAGGTAACACATATAACACTGACACCTCACATATCAGCCACATGTAACGCATATACCACTGACACACCTCATATCAGCCACAGGTAACACATATACCACTGACACATCTCACATATGAGCCACAGGTAACACATATACCACTGACACACCTCACATATCAGCCACAGGTAACACATATACCACTGACACCTCACATATCAGCCATAGGTAACACATATACCACTGACACCTCACATATCAGCCACAGGTAACACATATACCACTGACACACCTCACATATCAGCCACAGGTAACACATATACCACTGACACATCTCACATATCAGCCACAGGTAACTCATCTACCACTGACACATCTCACATATCAGCAACAGGTAACACATATACCACTGACACATCTCACATATCAGCCACAGGTAACACATATACCAATGACACCTCAAATATCAGCCACAGGTAACACATATACCACTGACACACCTCATATCAGCCACAGGTAACACATATACCACTGACACACCTCACCTATCAGCCACAGGTAACACATGTACCACTGACACATCTCACATATCAGACACAGGTAACACATATACCACTGACACCTCACATATCAGCCACAGGTAACACATATACCACTGACACACCTCACATATCAGCCACAGGTAACTCATCTACCACTGACACATCTCACATATCAGCAACGTTTAACACATATACCACTGACACATCTGACATATCAGCCACAGGTAACACATATACCACTCACACCTCACATATCAGCCACAGGTAGCACATATACCAGTCACACCTCACATATCAGCCACAAATAACACATATACCAGTGACACACCTCACATATCAGCCACAGGTAACACATATACCACTGACACACCTCATATCAGCCACAGGTAACACATATACCACTCACACACCTCACATATCAGCCACAGGTAACACATATACCACTGACACCTCACATGTCAGCCACAGGTAACACATACACCAATCACATACCTCATATCAGCCACAGGTAACACATATACCACTCACACACCTCACATATCAGCCACATGTAACACATATACCACTGACACACCTCATATCAGCCACAGGTAACACATATACCACTGACACACCTCACCTATCAGCCACAGGTAACACATGTACCACTGACAAATCTCACATATCAGCCACATGTAACACATGTACCACTGACACACCTCACATATCGGCCACAGATAACACATGTACCGCTAACACATCTCATATATCAGCCACAGGTAACACATATACCACTGACACACCTCACATATCAGCCACAGGTAACACATATACCACTGACACACCTCACATATCAGCCACAGATAACAAATATACCACTGACACACCTCATGTCAGCCACAGGTAACACATATACCACTGACACCTCTGATATCAGCCACAGGTAACACATATACCACTGACACATCTCACATATCAGCCACAGGTAACACATATACCACTGACACCTCACATATCAGCCACATGTAACACATATACCACTGACACACCTCATATCAGCCACAGGTGACACATATAACACTGACACCTCACATATCAGCCACAGGTAACACATATACCACTAACACACCTCACATATCAGCCAGAGGTAACACATGTACCACTGACACATCTCGCATGTCAGCCACAGGTAACACATGTACCACTGACACATCGCAGATATCAGCCACAGGTAACACATATACCACTGACACCTCACATATCAGCCATTGGTAACACATATACCACTGACACCTCACATGTCAGCCACAGGTAACACATATACCACTGACACACCTCACATATCAGCCACAGGTAAAACATATACCACTGACACACCTCATACCAGCCACAGGTAACACATATACCACTGACACACCTCACCTATCAGCCACAGGTAACACATGTACCACTGACAAATCTCATATATCAGCCACAGGTAACACATGTACCACTGACACATCTCGCATATCAGCCACAGGTAACACATATACCACTGAAACCTCACATATCAGCCACAGGTAACACATATACCACTGACACACCTCACATATCAGCCACAGGTAACACATGTACGGCTGACACATCTCATATATCAGCCACAGGTATCACATATACCACTGACACACCTCACAAATCAGCCACAGGTAACACATGTACCGCTGACACATCTCATATATCAGCCACAGGTAACACATATACCACTGACACACCTCACATATCAGCCACAGGTAACACATATACCACTGACACACCTCACATATCAGCCACAGATAACACATATACCACTGACACACCTCATATCAGCCACAGGTAACACATATATCACTGACACCTCTGATATCAGCCACAGGTAAAACATATACCACTGACACATCTCACATATCAGCCACAGGTAACACATATACCAATGACACCTCACATATCAGCCACAGGTAACACATATACCACTGACACGCCTCACATATCAGCCACAGGTAACACATGTACCACTGACACATCTCACATATCAGCCAAAAGTAACACATATACCACTGACACATCTCACATATCAGCCACAGGTAACACATATACCACTGAAACCTCACATATCAGCCATAGGTAACACATATACCACTGACACCTCACATGTCAGCCACAGGAAACACATATACCACTCACACACCTCATATCAGCCACAGGTAACACATATACCACTCACACACCTCACATATCAGCCACATGTAACACATATACCACTGACACACCTCATATCAGCCACAGGTAAAACATATACCACTGACACACCTCACATATCAGCCACAGGTAACACATGTACCACTGACACATCTCACATATCAGCCACAGGTAACACATATGCCACTGACACCTCACATATCAACCACATGTAACGCATATACCACTGACACACCTCATATCAGCCACAGGTAACACAAATACCACTGACACCTCTCATATCAGCCGCAGGTAACACATATACCACTGACACACCACACATATCAGCCACAGGTAACACATATACCACTGACACATCTCACATATCAGCCACAGGTAACACATATACCACTGACACATCACATATCAGCCATAGGTAACACATATACCACTGACACCTCACATATCAGCCACAGGTAACACATATACCGCTGACACACCTCACATATCAGCATCAGTTAACACATGTACCACTGACACATCTCACATATCATCCACAGGTAACACATATACCAGTGACACATCTCACATATCAGCCACAGGTAACACATATACCACTGACACACGTCATATCAGCCACAGGTAACACATATAGCACTCACACACCTCATATCAGCCACAGGTAACACATATACCACTCACACCTCACATATCAGCCACATGTAGCACATATACCACTGACACCTCACATATCAGCCACACATAACACATATACCACTGACACACCTCACATATCAGCCACAGGTAACACATATACCACTGACACACCTCATATCAGCCACACGTAACACATATACCACCAACACACCTCACATATCAGCCACAGGTAACACATATACCACTGACACCTCACATGTCAGCCACAGGTAACACATATACCACTGACACACCTCACATATCAACCACAGGTAACACATACACCACTCACATACCTCATATCAGCCACAGGTAACACATATACCACTGACACACCTCACATATCAGCCTCAGGTAACACATATACCACTGACACACCTCACATATCAGCCACAGGTAACACATATACCACTGACACACCTCATATCAGCCACAGATAACACATATACCACTGACACCTCTGATATCGGCCACAGGTAACACATCTACCACTGACACATCTCACATATCAGCCACACGTAACACATATACCACTGACACCTCACATATCAGCCACATGTAACACATATACCACTGACACACCTCATATCAGCCACTGTTAACACATATACCACTGACACCTCACATATCAGCCACAGGTAACACATATATCACTGACACACCTCACATATCAGCAACAGGTAACACATGTACCACTGACACATCTCACATATCAGCCACAGGTAACACATATGCCACTGACACCTCACATATCAACCACATGTAACGCATATACCACTGACACACCTCATATCAGCCACAGGTAACACATATACCACTGACACCTCTCATATCAGCCACAGGTAACACATATACCACTGACACAACACACATATCAGCCACAGGTAACACATATACCACTGACACATCTCACATATCAGCCACAGGTAACACATATACCACTGACACATCACATATCAGCCATAGGTAACACATATACCACTGACACCTCACATATCAGCCACAGGTAACACATATACCGCTGACACACCTGACATATCAGCATCAGTTAACACATATACCAGTGACACATCTCACATATCAGCCACAGGTAACACATATACCACTGACACATCTCACATATCAGCCACAGGTAACACCTATACCACTGACACACCTCATATCAGCCACAGGTAACACATATAGCACTCACACACCTCATATCAGCCACAGGTAACACATATACCACTCACACCTCACATATCAGCCACATGTAGCACATATACCACTCACACCTCACATATCAGCCACAGGTAACACATATACCACTGACACACCTCACATATCAGCCACAGGTAACACATGTACCACTGACACATCTCACATATCAGCCACAGGTAACACATGTACCACTGACACATCTCATATATCAGCCACAGGTAACACATATACCACTGACACACCTCATATTTCAGCCATAGGTAACACATATACCACTGACACACCTCACATTTAAGCCACAGATAACACATATACCACTGACACACCTCATATCAGCCACAGGTAACACATATACCACTGACACCTCTGATATCAGCCACAGGTAACACATATACCACTGAAACATCTCACATATCAGTCACAGGTAACACATATACCACTGACACCTCACATATCAGCCACATGTAACGCATATACCACTGACACACCTCATATCAGCCACAGGTAACACATATACCACTGACACATCTCACATATCTGCCACAGGTAACACATATACCACTGACATACCTCACATATCAGCCACAGGTAACACATATACCACTGACACATCTCACATATCAGCCACAGGTAACTCATATACCACTGACACCTCACATATCTGCCATAGGTAACACATATACCACTGACACCTCACATATCAGCCACAGGTAACACATATACCACTGACACACCTCACATATCAGCCACAGGTAACACATATACCACTGACACACCTCATATCAGCCCCAGGTAACACATATACCACTCACACACCTCTCATAACAGCCACAGGTAACACATATACCACTGACACCTCACATGTCAGCCACAGGTGACACATATACCACTGACACACCTCACATATCAGCCAAAGGTAACACATATACCACTCACATACCTCATATGAGCAACATGTAACACATATACCACTCACACACCTCGCATATCAGCCACATGTAACACATATACCACTGACACACGTAATATCAGCCACAGGTAACACATATAACACTGACACACCTCACCTATCAGCCACAGGTAACACATGTACCACTGACACATCTCACATATCAGCCACAGGTAACAGATATACCACTGACACCTTACATATCAGCCATAGGTAACACATATACCACTGACACCTCACATGTCAGCCACAGGTAACACATATACCACACACACACCTCACATATCAGCCACAGGTAACACATATACCACTGACACCTGTCATATCAGCCACAGGTAACACATATACCACTCACACACCTCACATATCAGCCACATGTAACACATATACCACTGACACACCTCATATCAGCCACAGCTAACACATATACCACTGACACACCTCACATATCAGCCACAGGTAACACATGTACCGCTAACACATCTCACATATCATCCACAGGTAACACATGTACCACTGACACATCTCACATATCAGCCACAGGTAACACATGTACCACTGACGCCTCACATATCAGCCACAGGTAACACATATACGACTGACACACCTCACATATCAGCCACAGGTAACACATATACCACTGACACACCTCATTTCAGCCCCAGGTAACACATATACCACTCACACACCTCTCATAACAGCCACAGGTAACACATATACCACTGGCACCTCACATGTCAGCCACAGGTGACACATATACCACTGACACACCTCACATATCAGCCAAAGGTAACACATATACCACTCACATACCTCATATGAGCAACAGGTAACACATATACCACTCACACACCTCACATATCAGCCACATGTAACACATATACCACTGACACACCTCATATCAGCCACAGGTAACACATATAACACTTACACACCTCACCTATCAGCCACAGGTAACACTTGTACCACTGACACATCTCACATATCAGCCACAGGTAACACATGTACCACTGACAAATCTCACATATCAGCCACAGGTAACACATATACCACTGACACCTCACATATCAGCCACAGGTAACACATATTCCACTGACACACCTCTCATATCAGCCACAGGTAACACATGTACCGCTGACACATCTCATATATCAGCCACAGGTAACATATATACCACTGACACACCTCACATATCAGCCACAGGTAACACATTTACCACTGACACACCTCACATATCAGCCACAGGTAACACATATACCACTCACACACCTCATATCAACCACAGGTAACACATATACCACTCACACACCTCACATATCAGCCGCATGTAACACATATACCACTGACACACCTCATATCAGCCACAGGTAACACATATAACACTGACACACCTCACATATCAGCCACAGGTAACACATATACCACTGACACACCTCATGTCAGCCAAAGGTAACACATATGCCACTGACACCTCACATATCAGCCTCAGATAACACATATACCACTGACACCTCACTTATCAGACACAGGTAACACATATACCACTGACACCTCACATATCAGCCACAGGTAACACATATACCACTCACACACCTCATATCAGCCACATTTAACATATATACCACTGACACACCTCATATCAGCCACAGGTAGCACATATACCACTGACACCTCACATATCAGCCACAGGTAACACATATACCACTGACACCCCACATATCAGCCGCAGGTAACACATATACCACTGACACACCTCACATGTCAGCCACAGGTAATACATATACCACTGACACCTCACATATCAGCCACAGGTAACACATATACCACTGACACCTCACATTTCAGCCACAGGAAACACATATACCACTGACACCTCACATATCAGCCTCAGGTAACACATATACCACTCACACACCTCACATATCAGCCACAGGTAACACATATACCACTGACACACCTCACATATCAGCCACAGGTAACACATATACCACTGACACACCTCACATATCAGCCACAGGTAACACATATACCACTCACACACCTCATATCAGCCACAGGTAACACATATACCACTCACACACCTCACATATCAGCCGCATGTAACACATATACCACTGACACACCTCATATCAGCCACAGGTAACACATATAACACTGACACACCTCACATATCAGCCACAGGTATCACATGTACCACTGACACATCTCACATATCAGCCACAGGTAACACATATGCCACTGACACCTCACATATCAGCCACATGTAACGCATATACCACTGACACACCTCAAATCAGCCACAGGTAACACATATACCACTGACACCTCTCATATCAGCCACAGGTAACACATATACCGCTGACACACCACACATATCAGCCACAGGTAACAGACATACCACTGACACATCTCACATATCAGCCACAGGTAACACATATTCCACTGACACATCACATATCAGCCATAGGTAACACATATACCACTGACACCTCACATATCAGCTACAGGTAACACATATACTACTGACTCACCTCACATATCAGCGTCAGTTAACACATGTACCACTGACACATCTCACATATCATCCACAGGTAACACATATACCACTGACACATCTCACATATCAGCCACAGGTAACACATATACCACTGATACCTCACATATCAGCCACAGGTAACACATATACCACTGACACACCTCACATATCAGCCACAGGTAACACATGTACCACTGACACATCTCACATATCCGCCACAGGTAACACATATACCTCTGACACCTCACATATCAGCCACAGGTAACACATATACCACTGACACACCTCACATATCAGCCACAGGTAACACATGTACCACTGACACATCTCACATATCAGCCACAGGTAACACATGTACCACTGACACATCTCATATATCAGCCACAGGTAACACATATACCACTGACACACCTCATGTCAGCCAAAGGTAACACATATGCCACTGACACCTCACATATCAGCCTCAGATAACACATATACCACTGACACCTCACTTATCAGACACAGGTAACACATATACCACTGACACCTCACATATCAGTCACAGGTAACACATATACCACTCACACACCTCATATCAGCCACAGGTAACATATATACCACTGACACACCTCATATCAGCCACAGGTAGCACATATACCACTGACACCTCACATATCAGCCACAGGTAACACATATACCACTGACACCCCACATATCAGCCGCAGGTAACACATATACCACTGACACACCTCACATGTCAGCCACAGGTAATACATATACCACTGACACCTCACATATCAGCCACAGGTAACACATATACCACTGACACCTCACATTTCAGCCACAGGAAACACATATACCACTGACACCTCACATATCAGCCTCAGGTAACACATATACCACTCACACACCTCACATATCAGCCACAGGTAACACATGTACCACTGACACATCTCACATATCAGCCACAGGTAACACATATACCACTGACACATCTCACATATCAGCCACAGGTAACAGATATACCACTGACACCTTACATATCAGCCATAGGTAACACATATACCACTGACACCTCACATGTCAGCCACTGGTAACACATATACCACTGACACACCTCACATATCAGCCACAGGTAACACATATACCACTCACACACCTCATATCAGCCACAGGTAACACATAAACCACTCACACACCTCACATATCAGCCACAGGTAACACATATACCACTCACACACCTCATATCAGCCACAGCTAACACATATACCACTGACACACCTCACATATCAGCCACAGGTAACACATGTACCACTAACACATCTCACATATCAGCCACAGGTAACACATGTACCACTGACACATCTCACATATCAGCCACAGGTAACACATATACCACTGACACCTCACATATCAGCCACAGGTAACACATATACCACTGACACACCTCACATATCAGCCACAGGTAACACATATACCACTCACACACCTCACATATCAGCCACATGTAACACATATACCACTGACACACCTCATATCAGCCACAGCTAACACATATACCACTGACACACCTCACATATCAGCCACAGGTAACAGATATACCACTGACACCTTACATATCAGCCATAGGTAACACATATACCACTGACACCTCACATGTCAGCCACAGGTAACACATATACCACTGACACACCTCACATATCAGCCACAGGTAACACATATACCACTGACACCTGTCATATCAGCCACAGGTAACACATATACCACTCACACACCTCACATATCAGCCACATGTAACACATATACCACTGACACACCTCATATCAGCCACAGCTAACACATATACCACTGACACACCTCACATATCAGCCACAGGTAACACATGTACCGCTAACACATCTCACATATCAGCTACAGGTAACACATGTGCCACTGACACATCTCACATATCAGCCACAGGTAACACATGTACCACTGACACCTCACATATCAGCCACAGGTAACACATATACCACTGACACACCTCACATATCAGCCACAGGTAACACATATACCACTGACACACCTCACATATCAGCCACAGGTAACACATATACCACTCACACACCTCTCATAACAGCCACAGGTAACACATATACCACTGACACCTCACATGTCAGCAACAGGTGACACATATACCACTGACACACCTCACATATCAGATAAAGGTAACACATATACCACTCACATACCTCATATGAGCAACAGGTAACACATATACCACTCACACACCTCACATATCAGCCACATGTAACACATATACCACTGACACACCTCATATCAGCCACAGGTAACACATAAAACACTGACACACCTCACCTATCAGCCACAGGTAACACATGTACCACTGACACATCTCACATATCAGCCACAGGTAACACATGTACCACTGACAAATCTCACATATCAGCCACAGGTAACACATATACCACTGACACCTCACATATCAGCCACAGGTAACACATATTCCACTGACACACCTCTCATATCAGCCACAGGTAACACATGTACCGCTGACACATCTCATATATCAGCCACAGGTAACACATATACCACTGACACACCTCACATATCAGCCACAGGTAACACATATACCACTGACACACCTCACATATCAGCCACAGGTAACACATATACCACTCACACACCTCATATCAGCCACAGGTAACACATATACCACTCACACACCTCACATATCAGCCGCATGTAACACATATACCACTGACACACCTCATATCAGCCACAGGTAACACATATAACACTGACACACCTCACATATCAGCCACAGGTATCACATGTACCACTGACACATCTCACATATCAGCCACAGGTAACACATATGCCACTGACACCTCACATATCAGCCACATGTAACGCATATACCACTGACACACCTCATATCAGCCACAGGTAACACATATACCACTGACACCTCTCATATCAGCCACAGGTAACACATATACCACTGACACACCACACATATCAGCCACAGGTAACAGACATACCACTGACACATCTCACATATCAGCCACAGGTAACACATATTCCACTGACAAATCACATTTCAGCCATAGGTAACACATATACCACTGACACCTCACATATCAGCTACAGGTGACACATATACTACTGACACACCTCACATATCAGCGTCAATTAACACATGTACCACTGACACATCTCACATATCATCCACAGGTAACACATATACCACTGACACATCTCACATATCAGCCACAGGTAACACATATACCACTGATACCTCACATATCAGCCACAGGTAACACATATACCACTGACACACCTCACATATCAGCCACAGGTAACACATGTACCACTGACACATCTCACATATCCGCCACAGGTAACACATATACCTCTGACACCTCACATATCAGCCACAGGTAACACATATACCACTGACACACCTCACATATCAGCCACAGGTAACACATGTACCACTGACACATCTCACATATCAGCCACAGGTAACACATGTACCACTGTCACATCTCATATATCAGCCACAGGTAACACATATACCACTGACACACCTCATATTTCAGCCATAGGTAACACATATACCACTGACACACCTCACATTTAAGCCACAGATAACAAATATACCACTGACACACCTCATATCAGCCACAGGTAACACATATACCACTGACACCTCTGATATCAGCCACAGGTAACACATATACCACTGAAACATCTCACATATCAGTCACAGGTAACACATATACCACTGACACCTCACATATCAGCCACATGTAACGCATATACCACTGACACACCTCATATCAGCCACAGGTAACACATATACCACTGACACATCGCACATATCTGCCACAGGTAACACATATACCACTGACATACCTCACATATCAGCCACAGGTAACACATATACCACTGACACATCTCACATATCAGCCACAGGTAACTCATATACCACTGACACCTCACATATCAGCCATAGGTAACACATATACCACTGACACAACTCACATATCAGCCACAGGTAACACATGTACCACTGACACATCTCACATATCAGCCACAGGTAACACATATACCACTGACACATCTCACATATCAGCCACAGGTAACAGATATACCACTGACACCTTACATATCAGCCATAGGTAACACATATACCACTGACACCTCACATATCAGCCACAGCTAACACATATACCACTGACACACCTCACATATCAGCCACAGGTAACACATGTACCACTAACACATCTCACATATCAGCCACAGGTAACACATGTACCACTGACAGATCTCACATATCAGCCACAGGTAACACATATACCACTGACACACCTCACATATCAGCCACAGGTAACACATATACCACTCACACACCTCATATCAGCCACAGGTAACACATATACCACTCACACACCTCACATATCAGCCGCATGTAACACATATACCACTGACACACCTCATATCAGCCACAGGTAACACATATAACACTGACACACCTCACATATCAGCCACAGGTATCACATGTACCACTGACACATCTCACATATCAGCCACAGGTAACACATATGCCACTGACACCTCACATATCAGCCACATGTAACGCATATACCATTGACACACCTCATATCAGCCACAGGTAACACATATACCACTGACACCTCTCATATCAGCCACAGGTAACACATATACCACTGACACACCACACATATCAGCCACAGGTAACAGACATACCACTGACACATCTCACATATCAGCCACAGGTAACACATATTCCACTGACACATAACATATCAGCCATAGGTAACACATATACCACTGACACCTCACATATCAGCTACAGGTAACACATATACTACTGACACACCTCACATATCAGCGTCAGTTAACACATGTACCACTGACACATCTCACATATCATCCACAGGTAACACATATACCACTGACACATCTCACATATCAGCCACAGGTAACACATATACCACTGATACCTCACATATCAGCCACAGGTAACACATATACCACTGACACACCTCACATATCAGCCACAGGTAACACATATACCACTGACACACCTCATATTTCAGCCATAGGTAACACATATACCACTGACACACCTCACATTTAAGCCACAGATAAGACATATACCACTGACACACCTCATATCAGCCACAGGTAACACATATACCACTGACACCTCTGATATCAGCCACAGGTAACACATATACCACTGAAACATCTCACATATCAGTCACAGGTAACACATATACCACTGACACCTCACATATCAGCCACATGTAACGCATATACCACTGACACACCTCATATCAGCCACAGGTAACACATATACCACTGACACATCTCACATATCTGCCACAGGTAACACATATACCACTGACATACCTCACATATCAGCCACAGGTAACACATATACCACTGACACATCTCACATATCAGCCACAGGTAACTCATATACCACTGACACCTCACATATCAGCCATAGGTAACACATATACCACTGACACCTCACATATCAGCCACAGGTAACACATATACCACTGACACAACTCACATATCAGCCACAGGTAACACATGTACCACTGACACATCTCACATATCAGCCACAGGTAACACATATACCACTGACACATCTCACATATCAGCCACAGGTAACAGATATACCACTGACACCTTACATATCAGCCATAGGTAACACATATACCACTGACACCTCACATCTCAGCCACAGCTAACACATATACCACTGACACACCTCACATATCAGCCACAGGTAACACATGTACCACTAACACATCTCACATATCAGCCACAGGTAACACATGTACCACTGACAGATCTCACATATCAGCCACAGGTAACACATATACCACTGACACACCTCACATATCAGCCACAGGTAACACATATACCACTCACACACCTCATATCAGCCACAGGTAACATATATACCACTCACACACCTCACATATCAGCCGCATGTAACACATATACCACTGACACACCTCATATCAGCCACAGGTAACACATATAACACTGACACACCTCACATATCAGCCACAGGTATCACATGTACCACTGACACATCTCACATATCAGCCACAGGTAACACATATGCCACTGACACCTCACATATCAGCCACATGTAACGCATATACCATTGACACACCTCATATCAGCCACAGGTAACACATATACCACTGACACCTCTCATATCAGCCACAGGTAACACATATACCACTGACACACCACACATATCAGCCACAGGTAACAGACATACCACTGACACATCTCACATATCAGCCACAGGTAACACATATTCCACTGACATATCACATATCAGCCATAGGTAACACATATACCACTGACACCTCACATATCAGCTACAGGTAACACATATACTACTGACACACCTCACATATCAGCGTCAGTTAACACATGTACCACTGACAAAATTCACATATCATCCACAGGTAACACATATACCACTGACACATCTCACATATCAGCCACAGGTAACACATATACCACTGATACCTCACATATCAGCCACAGGTAACACATATACCACTGACACACCTCACATATCAGCCACAGGTAACACATGTACCACTGACACATCTCACATATCCGCCACAGGTAACACATATACCTCTGACACCTCACATATCAGCCACAGGTAACACATATACCACTGACACACCTCACATATCAGCCACAGGTAACACATGTACCACTGACACATCTCACATATCAGCCACAGGTAACACATGTACCACTGACACATCTCATATATCAGCCACAGGTAACACATATACCACTGACACACCTCATGTCAGCCAAAAGTAACACATATGCCACTGACACCTCACATATCAGCCTCAGATAACACATATACCACTGACACCTCACTTATCAGACACAGGTAACACATATACCACTGACACCTCACATATCAGCCACAGGTAACACATATACCACTCACACACCTCATATCAGCCACAGGTAACATATATACCACTGACACACCTCATATCAGCCACAGGTAGCACATATACCACTGACACCTCACATATCAGCCACAGGTAACACATATACCACTGACACCCCACATATCAGCCGCAGGTAACACATATACCACTGACACACCTCACATGTCAGCCACAGGTAATACATATACCACTGACACCTCACATATCAGCCACAGGTAACACATATACCACTGACACCTCACATTTCAGCCACAGGAAACACATATACCACTGACACCTCACATATCAGCCTCAGGTAACACATATACCACTCACACACCTCACATATCAGCCACAGGTAACACATGTACCACTGACACATCTCACATATCAGCCACAGGTAACACATATACCACTGACACATCTCACATATCAGCCACAGGTAACAGATATACCACTGACACCTTACATATCAGCCATAGGTAACACATATACCACTGACACCTCACATGTCAGCCACTGGTAACACATATACCACTGACACACCTCACATATCAGCCACAGGTAACACATATACCACTCACACACCTCATATCAGCCACAGGTAACACATATACCACTCACACACCTCACATATCAGCCACAGGTAACACATATAAGATAAGATAAGATAAGATATACTTTATTTATCCCGGAGGAAATTGCGGTATCACAGCAGCAGAACACAGATCTCGAACATGACACATATAATAACATAACATTTGGAATGCTTTAGACATTGCTTTTCAGACATTTGTTAAACACCCCCATAGCTGTTGGAACAAACGATCTCCTGTATTTTTCCTTTTTACACCTTAGTTGTATTAGGCGATTGCTGAATGTGCTCTTCTGTTTCGCAAACAGTTCATAAAGCGGGTGTGTGTTGTTGCCCATTATAGCTCTGCACTTCTTCTTAATCCTATCCTCTACCACCTCTTCAAAAGTCCCAAGCTGTAGGCCCACCGTCGCGCTAGCCTTCTTTATAAGTTTGTTGAGCTTGTTGGCGTCAGCAACACGCACACTGTTACCCCAGCAAATTATTGCCGCAAAGGTGACACTAGCCACAATGGATTGGTAGAACACCTCAAGCATTTTGCCACACACATTAAAAGACCTTAACTTCCTTAGGAAGTACAATCTACTCATCCCCTTCTTGTAGACCTTCTCCATGTGGCACTTCCAGTCTAGCTTGCTATCCAGGTAAACCCCCAAATATTTGAAACTGTCCACCATCTCCACATCCTGACCGTCAATGGTAACAGGTAGGCATACCTTCTTGCACCTTCCACTCACACACCTCATATCAGCCACAGCTAACACATATACCACTGACACACCTCACATATCAGCCACAGGTAACACATG